>NC_084736.1:78202691-78415191 GCF_033978785.1 Entelurus aequoreus | reverse complement strand
TTACTTCAAGAAGTTGTTGTCATGTAGGACAGTGGTCCCCAACCACCGGACCAATTGGTACCGGGCCGCACAAAAAATGTAAAAAAAAAAAAAATTTTTTTTTTTTTTTTTTTTTTTTTTTTAAATTAAATCAACATAAAAAACACAATATATACATTATATATCGATATAGATCAATACAGTCTGCAGGGATACAGTCCGTAAGCAGACATGATTGTATTTCTTTATGGGAAAAAAAAAAAAAAAAAAAAAAAAAAAAAATTCAGGTATCGGTTGATATCGGAATCGGTAATTAAGAGTTGGACAATATCGGATATCGGCAAAAAAGCCATTATCGGACATCTCTAATAAATATGTAACAACACGCACACCTTTAGTAAATTAGGCCCTAAGTCATTATTTAAGGACTAAAGAATAATTCCCCTGCTGTCTTAATTGAATTGTTATTTTACGGACCTACCTAGCGCTGTGAATGCAGACAAAGGAAAAAAATGCCCACCTGTCTTGGTGAACATCTGTGGTTAATCTGCAGAATATTGAGAAAAAAACCACTTTATAATATGCATATTCAGGAATTACCACATGCTGTTAGTACTGTTATATTCGTACATTCCTTTAATGTAATTCCATCCGCTTGAAACTGGCCCCCGCCTGCCAGACGTGCTTCATCCTGATTATCCTAACTAATTGCAGAGTGTGTAAAAATGAATTAAAAAAATATATCATGGAAATGTTCTCACTCCGGCAGGATGTGGCTCTGCCGCTTCCACGGCAACATTAAACTCCACGTACTGAGTGAGTCATAGCTGCAGTACACATGTAAGCGTGTGTCACCAATTCCTTCCACGCAGCTTTGATGTTTATTTGCCACGGACCCCAGAAAAAGCACCGCTGGGCTCCTGCACTACACACACACAACCCCACTTTAGTTCCTGTGTTGACATGTTTTAAAGGCCTACTGAAAGCCACTACTACCGACCACGCAGTCTGATAGTTTATATATCAATGATGAAATCTTAACATTGCAACACATGCCAATACGGCCGGGTTAACTTATAAAGTGACATTTTAAAATTCCCGCCACACTTCCGGTTGAAAAACTCCTTTGGATATGATTTATGCGCGTGACGTCACAAAATCCACGGAAGTGGTTGGACCCCATCGGACCCGATACAAAAACCTCTTGTTTTCTTCGACAAAATTCCACAGTATTCTGGACATCTGTGTTGGTGAATCTTTTGCAATTTGTTTAATGAACAATGGAGGCTGCAAAGAAGAACGTTGTAGGTGGGAACGTTAGCGGCTAAGTACAATACTTACAGCAACACAACAAGGACTACTTACTTAGCAGACGCCTAGCCGATGCTTGCCGCCAAACCCACGGATGAAGTCCTTCGTCGCGCCGTCGATCGCTGGAACGCAGGTGAGCACGGCTGTTGATGAGCTGGCTGGCGTAGGTGGAGCGCTAATGTTTTTATCATAGTTCCGTGAGGTCCGGTTGCTAAGATGCTAAATTAGCCTTAGCGTCGTTAGCAACAGCATTGTTAAGCCTTACCAGGCTGAGAATTTTTAACCGTGTAGTTACATGTACATGGTTTAATAGTATTGTTGATCTTCTGTCTATCCTTCCAGTCAGGGGTTTATTTCTTTTGTTTCTATCTTCATTTGAGAACGATGCTATCACGCTAGCTCAGTAGCTAAGTGTGTCACCGATGTATTGCCGTGGAGATAAAAGTCACTTTAAAAGTCCATTTTGCGTGCTCGACTCTCATTTTCAAGAGGATATAGTATCCGAGGTGGTTTAAAATACAAATCCGTGATCCACAATAGAAAAAGGAGAGAGTGTGGAATCCAATGAGCCAGCTTGTACCTAAGTTACGGTCAGAGCGAAAAAAGATACGTCCATCACTGCCTCTCTCGTCCTTCACTGTAACGTTCCTCATCTACGAATCTTTCATCCTCGCTCAAATTAATGGGGTAATCGTCGCTTTGTCGCTCCGACTCTCTCTCGCTCCATTGTAAACAACGGGGAATTGTGAGGAATACTAGCTCCTGTGACGTCACGCTACTTCCGGTACAGGCAAGGCTTTTTTTTATCAGCGAGCAAAAGTTGCGAACTTTATCGTCGATGTTCTCTACTAAATCCTTTCAGCAAAAATATGGCAATATCGCGAAATGATCAAGTATGACACATAGAATGGATCTGCTATTCCCGTTTAAATAAAAACAATTCATTTCAGTAGGCCTTTTAGAAGCAACTGTGTCAAAAATACTCACTTTTCAAAGGTAACGATCCGGAAGGTAATACTCCAACAAGTATGTGCAAGGGGCAAGGCTCATGATGATTACCGAAA
Source organism: Entelurus aequoreus (assembly GCF_033978785.1). Lineage (NCBI taxonomy): Eukaryota > Metazoa > Chordata > Actinopteri > Syngnathiformes > Syngnathidae > Entelurus > Entelurus aequoreus. The sequence goes on along the minus strand of NC_084736.1, from coordinate 78,412,837 downwards.
CGCTGTATAAGGCGGGGGTCAGCAACCCGTGGCTCTAGAGCCACATGCGGCTCTTTATTATCGATATTTCTGTCTTGCCTCTGGTGAGGGCGGTCGCATTTTTTCCCGCTCCCTCTTCTCCCAGCTTGCTCTCTTTGTTTTTTGTCTTGTCTGACCTTTTTTGAAGCCTCTTTCTTTGCGCTGTCCTCAAATCTAAACATCAGACATTGGAAATGATCAGCTGGACTCTCGACGCAATTGACAAAATCTGAAAAGGAAAATTGGATTGAATTTGAGAGCAGCCAGCATGGACGGATAGAACAGACAAGTCATTGTTTTGTCTGCTCGCGGAAAACAAACATCCTAATCTACGATTTGACTCCCTCGAATGGCCGTGACGCTGTGAACAACAGGACCAGGCTTTTCTGAAAAATACCCCCGAGGACACCTCAATGATGGACGCTTTTGACCTCCCTCCCTCCTCAACGACACCTGGAGTCGAACTTTTGCAGATCGGCCTCAGTCTATAAAAACATTACATCATCACACCCAAGACAATGGGCATATACATACACACACACCCCCTCCCCCACCCCACGCCTTCACCCCCGCTTGTTTCCCCTCTGGGTGATGGTCGGATGGCAGCGCTTCATAGCAGCAGTCGACCTCCAGGGCCCCAGCAGCAGTCGACCTCCAGGGCTCCAACTCCCCGCCCCTCTGTTGCGAGTTTGTCGTGATTAAATGTAACGTGTTTATGTGTGCATTGCATGGAGGTTTTTTCCCACTCCAGACTAGACCCCCTTAGGAGCCCAGTCTAGATTGTATTTTTTTACTTATCTTCTTCCCCAGCTTTTTTACTTTTTCTTATCTTATCTTATCATTTATCTTTTACGGGGCGCCATATGGCGACCCATCAGCGTTCCTGTTCTGTAACCCTGTACACTGTTTGTTTGTCTAATCTTGAACGGGTTTGTGCTGAAAACTAAAGTTTCGTTGTACTTGTGCAATGACAATAAAGTCCTATCCGACCTATCTTAGCGGCGCCCTAGTGGCTCCATGGAGCTTTTTTCAAAAATGTATGGAAATGGAGAAAAAAAATGGGGCGAAAAATATGTTTTTTGTTGTAATATAATATAGTTTCTGTAGGAGGATAAACATGAAACAAACTTCCCTAATTGTTAGAAAGCCCGCTGTTTAATATGTTTGTGTGTAGAGATGTCCGATAATGGCTTTTTTTGCCGATATCCGATATTCAAATATTGTCCAACTCCTAATCACCGATTCCGATATCAGTGCCTTTAATGTTTATTGGCGCTCTGTACTTCTCCCTACGTCCGTGTACACAGCGGCGTTTTAAAAAGTCATCAATTTTACTTATTGAAACCGATACCAATAATTTTGAAACCGATACCGATAATTTTCGATTTTACATTTTAAAGCATTTATCGGCCGATAATATCGGCAGTCCGATATTATCGGACATCTCTATTTGTGTGTATGCTTAACTGATGACACTATTTGTTTACTCACTAGTAGGGCTGTCCGATAATGGCTTTTTGCCGATATCCGATATGCCGATATTGTCCAACTCTTTAATTACCGATACCGATATCAACCGATACCGATATCAACCGATATATACAGTCGTGGAATTAACACATTATTATGCCTAATTTGGACAACCAGGTATGGTGAAGATAAGGTACTTTTTTTTAAAAAATGAATCAAATAAAATAAGATAAATAAATTAAAAACATTTTCTTGAATAAAAAAGAAAGTAAAACAATATAAAAACAGTTACATATAAACTTGTAATTAATGAAAATGAGTAAAATTAACTGTTAAAGGTTAGTACTATTAGTGGACCAGCAGCACGCACAATCATGTGTGCTTACGGACTGTATCCCTTGCAGACTGTATTGATATATATTGATATATAATGTAGGAACCAGAATATTGATAACAGAAAGAAACAACCCTTTTGTGTGAATGAGTGTGAATGGGGGAGGGAGGTTTTTTGGGTTAGTGCACTAATTGTAAGTGTATCTTGTGTTTTTTATGTGGATTTAATTTAAAAAAAAAAAAAACGATACTGATAAAAAAAAATACCGATACCGATCATTTCCGATATTACATTTTAACGCATTTATCATCTCTACTTACTAGTAAAAGACAAGTTGTCTTGTATGCTCACTATTTTATTTAAGGACAAACTTGTTATAATAAACAAATGTTTCATGCACCCTAAGATTTTTTTGTTAAAATAAAGCCAATAATGCCATTTTTTGTGGTTCCCTTTATTTAGAAAAGTATCGGAAAGTACCGAAAATGATCGAAATACATTCTGGTGCCGGTACCGGTACCAACATTTTGGTATGGGGACAACACTAACGTACACAGATACAACAAACATAACACTCTGGATACCTACAGTTGCTAGCTATTCTTTGTTTAACTAGTATCACCTGATTAGTCCTTTTTTCTTATATTCCACACCACAAACAAAGTAATAAAAGTGTATATAATGATTCTTGCTAGAGATGTCCGATAATGGCTTTTTTTGGCCGATATCCGATATTCCGATATTGTCCAACTCTTAATTATCGATTCCGATATCAACCGATACCGATATATACAGTCGTGGAATTAACACATTATTATGCCTAATTTGGACAACCAGGTATGGTGAAGATAAGGTACTTTTTTTTAAAAATGAATCAAATAAAATAAGATAAATTAATTAAAAACATTTTCTTGAATAAAAAAGAAAGTAAAACAATATAAAAACAGTTACATAGAACCTAGTAATTAATGAAAATGACTAAAATGAACTGTTAAAGGTTAGTACTATTAGTGGACCAGCAGCACGCACAATCATGTGTGCTTACGGACTGTATCCCTTGCAGACTGTATTGATATATATTGATATATAATGTAGGAACCAGAATATTAATAACAGAAAGAAACAACCCTTTTGTGTGAATGAGTGTAAATGGGGTGGGTTGGTGGATTTAATTTAAAAAAAACAACAACAAAAAAACGATACTGATAAAAAAAAAATACCGATACCGATCATTTCCGATATTACATTTTAACGCATTTATCATCTCTACTTACTAGTAAAAGACAAGTTGTCTTGTATGCTCACTATTTTATTTAAGGACAAACTTGTTATAATAAACAAATGTTTCATGCACCCTAAGATTTTTTTGTTAAAATAAAGCCAATAATGCCATTTTTTGTGGTTCCCTTTATTTAGAAAAGTGTCGGAAAGTACCGAAAATTATCGAAATACATTCTGGTGCCGGTACCGGTACCAACATTTTGGTATGGGGACAACACTAACGTACACAGATACAACAAACATAACACTCTGGATACCTACAGTTGCTAGCTATTCTTTGTTTAACTAGTATCACCTGATTAGTTCTTTTTTCTTATATTCCACACCACAAACAAAGTAATAAAAGTGTATATAATGATTCTTGCTAGAGATGTCCGATAATGGCTTTTTTTGGCCGATATCCGATATTCCGATATTGTCCAACTCTTAATTATCGATTCCGATATCAACCGATACCGATATATACAGTCGTGGAATTAACACATTATTATGCCTAATTTGGACAACCAGGTATGGTGAAGATAAGGTACTTTTTTTTTAAAAATGAATCAAATAGAATAAGATAAATAAATTAAAAACATTTTCTTGAATAAAAAAGGAAGTAAAACAATATAAAAACAGTTACATATAAACTAGTAATTAATGAAAATGAGTAAAATTAACTGTTAAAGGTTAGTACTATTAGTGGACCAGCAGCACGCACAATCATGTGTGCTTACGGACTGTATCCCTTGCAGACTGTATTGATATATATTGATATATAATGTAGGAAGCAGAATATTGATAACAGAAAGAAACAACCCTTTTGTGTGAATGAGTGTGAATGGGGTGGGTTGGTGGATTTAATTTTAAAAAAAAAACAAACAAAAAACGATACTGATAAAAAAAAAATACCGATACCGATCATTTCCGATATTACATTTTAACGCATTTATCATCTCTACTTACTAGTAAAAGACAAGTTGTCTTGTATGCTCACTATTTTATTTAAGGACAAACTTGTTATAATAAACAAATGTTTCATGCACCCTAAGATTTTTTTGTTAAAATAAAGCCAATAATGCCATTTTTTGTGGTTCCCTTTATTTAGAAAAGTATCAGAAAGTACCGAAAATTATCGAAATACATTCTGGTGCCGGTACCGGTACCAACATTTTGGTATGGGGACAACACTAACGTACACAGATACAACAAACATAACACTCTGGATACCTACAGTTGCTAGCTATTCTTTGTTTAACTAGTACCACCTGATTAGTCCTTTTTTCTTATATTCCACACCACAAACAAAGTAATAAAAGTGTATATAATGATTCTTGCTAGAGATGTCCGATAATGGCTTTTTTTGGCCGATATCCGATATTCCGATATTGTCCAACTCTTAATTATCGATTCCGATATCAGTCGTGGAATTAACACATTATTATGCCTAATTTGGACAACCAGGTATGGTGAAGATAAGGTACTTTTTTTTTAAAAATGAATCAAATAAAATAAGATAAATAAATTAAAAACATTTTCTTGAATAAAAAAGAAAGTAAAACAATATAAAAACAGTTACATATAAACTAGTAATTAATGAAAATGAGTAAAATTAACTGTTAAAGGTTAGTACTATTAGTGGAGCAGCAGCACGCACAATCATGTGTGCTTACGGACTGTATCCCTTGCCGACTGTATTGATATATATTGATATATAATGTAGGAACCAGAATATTAATAACAGAAAGAAACAACCCTTTTGTGTGAATGAGTGTGAATGGGGTGGGTTGGTGCACTAATTGTAAGTGTATCTTGTGTTTTTTATGTGGATTTAATTTAAAACAAAAAACAAAACAAAAAAAAACGATACTGATAAAAAAAAAACGATACCGATCATTTCCGATATTACATTTTAACGCATTTATCGGCCGATAATATCGGCAGACCGATATTATCGGACATCTCTACTTACTAGTAAAAGACAAGTTGTCTTGTATGCTCACTATTTTATTTAAGGACAAACTTGTTATAATAAACAAATGTTTCATGCACCCTAAGATTTTTTTGTTAAAATAAAGCCAATAATGCCATTTTTTGTGGTTCCCTTTATTTAGAAAAGTATCGGAAAGTACTGAAAATTATCGAAATACATTCTGGTGCCGGTACCGGTACCAACATTTTGGTATGGGGACAACACTAACGTACACAGATACAACAAACATAACACTCTGGATACCTACAGTTGCTAGCTATTCTTTGTTTAACTAGTATCACCTGATTAGTCCTTTTTTCTTATATTCCACACCACAAACAAAGTAATAAAAGTGTATATAATGATTCTTGCTAGAGATGTCCGATAATGGCTTTTTTTGGCCGATATCCGATATTCTGATACTGTCCAACTCTTAATTATCGATTCCGATATCAACCGATACCGATATATACAGTCGTGGAATTAACACATTATTATGCCTAATTTGGACAACCAGGTATGGTGAAGATAATGTCCTTTTTTTTTTTAAAAATGAATCAAATAAAATAAGATAAATAAATTAAAAACATTTTCTTGAATAAAAAAGAAAGTAAAACAATATAAAAACAGTTACATAGAAACTAGTAATTAATGAAAATGAGTAAAATTAACTGTTAAAGGTTAGTACTATTAGTGGACCAGCAGCACGCACAATCATGTGTGCTTACGGACTGTATCCCTTGCAGACTGTATTGATATATATTGATATATAATGTAGGAACCAGAATATTGATAACAGAAAGAAACAACCCTTTTGTGTGAATGAGTGTGAATGAATGTAAATGGGGTGGGTTGGTGGATTTAATTAAAAAAAAAACAACAAAAAAACGATACTGATAAAAAAAAATACCGATACCGATCATTTCCGATATTACATTTTAACGCATTTATCATCTCTACTTACTAGTAAAAGACAAGTTGTCTTGTATGCTCACTATTTTATTTAAGGACAAACTTGTTATAATAAACAAATGTTTCATGTACCCTAAGATTTTTTTGTTAAAATAAAGCCAATAATGCCATTTTTTGTGGTTCCCTTTATTTAGAAAAGTGTCGGAAAGTACCGAAAATTATCGAAATACATTCTGGTGCCGGTACCGGTACCAACATTTTGGTATGGGGACAACGCTAACGTACACAGATACAACAAACATAACACTCTGGATACCTACAGTTGCTAGCTATTCTTTGTTTAACTAGTATCACCTGATTAGTCCTTTTTTCTTATATTCCACACCACAAACAAAGTAATAAAAGTGTATATAATGATTCTTGCTAGAGATGTCCGATAATGGCTTTTTTTGGCCGATATCCGATATTCCGATATTGTCCAACTCTTAATTATCGATTCCGATATCAACCGATACCGATATATACAGTCGTGGAATTAACACATTATTATGCCTAATTTGGACAACCAGGTATGGGGAAGATAAGGTACTTTTTTTTAAAAATGAATCAAATAAAATAAGATAAATAAATTAAAAACATTTTCTTGAATAAAAAAGAAAGTAAAACAATATAAAAACAGTAACATATAAACTAGTAATTAATGAAAATGAGTAAAATTAACTGTTAAAGGTTAGTACTATTAGTGGACCAGCAGCACGCACAATCATGTGTGCTTACGGACTGTATCCCTTGCAGACTGTATTGATATATATTGATATATAATGTAGGAACCAGAATATTAATAACAGAAAGAAACAACCCGTTTGTGTGAATGAGTGTAAATGGGGTGGGTTGGTGGATTTAATTAAAAAACAAAAAACAAAAAAAAACGATACTGATAAAAAAAAATACAGATACCGATCATTTCCGATATTACATTTTAACGCATTTATCATCTCTACTTACTAGTAAAAGACAAGTTGTCTTGTATGCTCACTATTTTCTTTAAGGACAAACTTGTTATAATAAACAAATGTTTCATGTACCCTAAGATTTTTTTGTCAAAATAAAGCCAATAATGCCATTTTTTGTGGTTCCCTTTATTTAGAAAAGTATCGGAAAGTACCGAAAATTATCGAAATACATTCTGGTGCCGGTACCGGTACCAACATTTTGGTATGGGGACAACACTAACGTACACAGATACAACAAACATAACACTCTGGATACCTACAGTTGCTAGCTATTCTTTGTTTAACTAGTACAGGGGTCGGCAACCCGCGGCTCTAGAGCCGCATGCGGCTCTTTAGCGCCGCCCTAGTGGCTCTCTGGAGATTTTTCAAAAATGTATGAAGAATGGAAAAAGATGAGGGGAAAAAAAATCTATTTTTTTGTTTTAGTATGGTTTCTGTAGGAGGACAAACATGACACAAACCTCCCTAATTGTTATAAATCACACTGTTTAAATTAAACATGCTTCACTGATTCGAGTACTTGGCGAGCGCCCTTTTGTCCTACTTATTTTGGCGGTCCTTGAACTCACCGTATAGTTGGTTTACATGTATAACTTTCTCCGACTTTCTAGGACGTGCTTTATGCCACTTTTTCTGTCTCATTTTTGTCCACCACACTTTTAACGTTGTGCGTGAATGCACAAAGGTGAGTTTTGTTGATGTTATTGACCTGTGTGGAGTGCTAATCAGACATATTTGGTCACTGCATGACTGCAAGCTAATCGATGCTAACATGCTATTTAGGCTAGCGATATGTACATATTGCATCATTATGCCTCATTTGTAGGTATATTTGAGGTCATTTAGTTTCCTTTAAGTCCTCTTAATTACATTTATATCTCATGACACATGTAATATGGCTTTTAATTTTTTGCGGCTCCAGACAGATTTGTTTTTGTATTTTTGCTCCAATATGGCTCTTTCAACATTTTGGGTTGCCGACCCCTGAACTAGTATCACCTGATTAGTCCTTTTTTCTTATATTCCACACCACAAACAAAGTAATAAAAGTGTATATAATGATTCTTGCTAGAGATGTCCGATAATGGCTTTTTTTGGCCGATATCCGATATTCCGATATTGTCCAACTCTTAATTATCGATTCCGATATCAACCGATACCGATATATACAGTCGTGGAATTAACACATTATTATGCCTAATTTGGACAACCAGGTATGGTGAAGATAAGGTACTTTTTTTAAAAAAATGAATCAAATAAAATAAGATAAATAAATTAAAAACATTTTCTTGAATAAAAAAGAAAGTAAAACAATATAAAAACAGTTACATAGAAACTAGTAATTAATGAAAATGAGTAAAATTAACTGTTAAAGGTTAGTACTATTAGTGGACCAGCAGCACGCACAATCATGTGTGCTTACGGACTGTATCCCTTGCAGACTGTATTGATATATATTGATATATAATGTAGGAATCAGAATATTGATAACAGAAAGAAACAACCCTTTTGTGTGAATGAGTGTGAATGGGGTGGGTTGGTGGATTTAATTAAAAACAAAAACAAAACAAAAAACGGTACTGATAAAAAAAAATACCGATACCGATCATTTCCGATATTACATTTTAACGCATTTATCATCTCTACTTACTAGTAAAAGACAAGTTGTCTTGTATGCTCGCTATTTTATTTAAGGACAAACTTGTTATAATAAACAAATGTTTCATGTACCCTAAGATTTTTTTGTTAAAATAAAGCCAATAATGCCATTTTTTGTGGTTCCCTTTATTTAGAAAAGTATCGGAAAGTACCGAAAATGATCGAAATACATTCTGGTGCCGGTACCGGTACCAACATTTTGGTATGGGGACAACACTAACGTACACAGATACAACAAACATAACACTCTGGATACCTACAGTTGCTAGCTATTCTTTGTTTAACTAGTATCACCTGATTAGTCCTTTTTTCTTATATTCCACACCACAAACAAAGTAATAAAAGTGTATATAATGATTCTTGCTAGAGATGTCCGATAATGGCTTTTTTTGGCCGATATCCGATATTCCGATATTGTCCAACTCTTAATTATCGATTCCGATATCAACCGATACCGATATATACAGTCGTGGAATTAACACATTATTATGCCTAATTTGGACAACCAGGTGTGGTGAAGATAAGGTCCTTTTTTTTAAAAAATGAATCAAATAAAATAAGATAAATAAATTAAAAACATTTTCTTGAATAAAAAAGGAAGTAAAACAATATTAAAACAGTTACATATAAACTAGTAATTAATGAAAATTAGTAAAATTAACTGTTAAAGGTTAGTACTATTAGTGGACCAGCAGCACGCACAATCATGTGTGCTTACGGACTGTATCCCTTGCAGACTGTATTGATATATATTGATATATAATGTAGGAACCAGAATATTAATAACAGAAAGAAACAACCCTTTTGTGTGAATGAGTGTGAATGGGGTGGGTTGGTGCACTAATTGTAAGTGTATCTTGTGTTTTTTATGTGGATTTAATTTTTTTTAAAAAGAAAAAGAAAAAAAAAAAAGATACAGATAATAAAAAAAACGATACCGATAATTTCCGATATTACATTTTAACGCATTCATCGGCCGATAATATCGGCAGACCAATATTATCGGACATCTCTACTTACTAGTAAAAGACAAGTTGTCTTGTATGCTCACTATTTTATTTAAGGACAAACTTGTTATAATAAACAAATGTTTCATGTACCCTAAGATTTTTTTGTTAAAATAAAGCCAATAATGCCATTTTTTGTGGTTCCCTTTATTTAGAAAAGTGTCGGAAAGTACCGAAAATTATCGAAATACATTCTGGTGCCGGTACCGGTACCAACATTTTGGTATGGGGACAACACTAACGTACACAGATACAACAAACATAACACTCTGGATACCTACAGTTGCTAGCTATTCTTTGTTTAACTAGTATCACCTGATTAGTCCTTTTTTCTTATATTCCACACCACAAACAAAGTAATGAAAGTGTATATAATGATTCTTGCTAGAGATGTCCGATAATGGCTTTTTTTGGCCGATATTCCGATATTGTCCAACTCTTAATTATCGATTCCGATATCAACCGATACCGACATATACAGTCGTGGAATGAACACATTATTATGCCTAATTTTGTTGTGATGCCCCGCTGGATGCATTAAACAATCTAACAAGGTTTTCCAAAATAAATCAACTCAAGTTATGGCACTGCCATATTTATTATTGAAGTCACAAAGTGCTTTTTTTTTTTTTAACATGCCTCAAAACAGCAGCTTGGAATTTTTGGACATGCATGAGGAGGTTGAGGTGTGGGTAGGAGGGAGGTGTATATTGTAGCGTTCTGGAAGAGTTAGTGCTGCAAGGGGTTCTGGGTATTTGTTCTGTTGTGTTTATGTTGTGTTACGGTGCGGATGTTCTCCCGAAATGTGTTTGTCATTCCTGTTTGGCGTGGGTTCACAGTGTGGCGCGTATTTCTAACAGTGTTAAAGTTGTTTACGCGGCCACCCTCAGTGTGACCTGTATGGCTGTTGACCAAGTATGCGTTGCATTCACTTGTGTGTGTGAAAAGCCGTAGATATTACGTGATTGGGCCGGCACGCAAGGTTTATTGGCGCTCTGTACTTCCGATACCAATCATTTTGAGTGAATCCTTGAGCAAGACACTTCACCCTTGCTCCTGATGGGTCGTGGTTAGCGCCTTGCATGGCAGCTCCCGCCATCAGTGTGTGAATGTGTGTGTGAATGTGGAAATAGTGTCAAAGTCAGTACCTTGAAGGTAGAAAAGCGCTATACAAGTATAAGCCACATTAAGCCATATTCTAACAATTCCTTCTATGTCCCTCGCAGACTGAGTGCTTCAACTACATCCGCTTCCTCCAGAGCTACAACCACACACACCTCTACACCTGTGGCACCTATGCCTTCCAACCCAAATGCACCTATGTGGTAAGTGTCCATGAGGAGGACACACCAGTGGGCCAGATGAATGTGTGAAAGTTCATGATTGATGTGATTGCATTTTTAACCTTGTTTCACATTTGGCAGAAAACGATTAAACTACTTGTTAATGTGCGTGTGTGTGTGTGTGTGTGTGTGTGTGTGTGTGTGTGTGTGTGTGTGTGTGTGTGTGTGTGTGTGTGTGTGTGTGTGTGTGTGTGTGTGTGTGTGTGTGTGTGTGTGTGTGTGTGTGTGTGTGTGTGTGTGTCCCCACAGAATGCAGATTATTTCACTCTCAGCACAAGTCCCCTGGAAGATGGGAAGGGCAAATGTCCATATGACCCTGCCAAGGGCCACACTGGCATAATAGTTGGTGAGTAGTACCCTGTGTGTGTGTGTGTGTGTCTACCCTTCTTGAGGCATCAACAAGGAAAAGTAGCTTCCATATGAGGAGGTGTGAACAAGTGATGACATAAATCATGGTCCCAATAACATTGCATGTAATAGAGAATGTCTCATTTGCACCCCTGGTGGTGAAATCTTATCAAAATGAGGGCGGTCCCAAAAAGGAGGGATTTTTCAAATTGACTGTGTGTCGCTTTTAAAAGTGCTCCCCCTCTGGTCAACATATGAAATAACGAGTGTGTGTGAGAAATTGAAATGCGCCCCCTTGGGCCAACATTAGTTATTTTTAGATGAATATGTATATAGAGACATACTGTAATAACTTGAAGTAAATAATGAAGATTAAAAAGAAAAAAAACAAAAAAAAAAAAAAAAAAATGTACTAAAATCTTACCTTTTTTATATTTACATACTATTAAAATTACAAACAAATAATACATAAATAAACTAAAAGCAGTCTTTTGCTCACAATGTGTCGACTTTTTTCTTATAAAACTGGGAACAATTTCTCATATTCCTTCTGTTTCTGTAATATTGCAATATTTTCTCGTAAAATTATTACTTTTTTATGTAAAATTATTACGTTTTAATGCAAAATGGTGACATTTGTCAAATAAAATTCTGACTTTTATCACGATATTTCAAATTTTTTGGTTGTTCTTGTAAAATAGTGACATTTGTTGAATAAAATTATGAATTTTGTCATTTGTCATTTTGCCAAGTAAAATTCCGATTATTATTATAATAAGGCCAATATTTAAAGTTTTCTTATAAAATTGTGACTTTTTTCGAGTAGAATTACGACTCTTTCTCTCTGGCCAACATATGAAATAACAAGTGTGTGGAAGAAATTGAAATGCCCCCCCCTTTGGCCAAAATTAATTTAAAAAATGTAAATATATATATAGAGACATACTGTAATAACTTGAAGTAAATAATGAAGATTAAAAAACAATTACAAACCAAAAATTAAAAAAAAAAAAAGTACTAAAATCTTACCTTTTTTATATTTACATAGTATTAAAATTACAACAACAAAAAAATGAATAAAAAATAAATAAACTAAAAGCAGTCTTTTGCTCACAATGTGTCGACTTTTTTCTTATAAAATTGGGAACAATTTCTCATATTCTTTCTGTTTCTGTAATATTGCAATATTTTCTCGTAAAATTATTACGTTTTAATGCAAAATGGTGACATTTGTCATATGAAATTCTGACTTGTTATCACAATATTGCCAATTTTTTGGTTGTTTTTGTAAAATAGTGACATTCCAATTATTATTATAATATTGCCAATATTTACAGTTTTCTTATAAAATTGTGACTTTTGTCGAGTAGAATTACGACTCTTTCTCTCTGGCCAACATATGAAATAACAAGTGTGTGGAAGAAATTGAAATGCGCCCCGCTTTGGCCAAAATTAATTTAAAAAATTTAACAAAAATATGTATATCGAGACATACTGTAATAACTTGAAGTAAATAATGAAGATTAAAAACCAATTATAAACCAAAAAAAAAACAAAAAAAGAATTTGCTAAAATCTAACCTTTTTTTGTTTGTATTAAAATTACAAACAAACAAAAAATGAATAAAAAATAAATAAACTAAAAGCAGTCTTTTGCTCACAACGCGTCGACTTTTTTCTTATAAAACTGGGAGCAATTTCTCATATTCTTTCTGTTTCTGTAATATTGCAATATTCTCTCGTAAAATACTTACCGTATTTTCCGCACTATAAGGCGCACCGGATTATAAGGCGCACCTTCAATGAATGGCCTATTCTAAAACGTTGTTCATATATAAGGTGCACCGCATTATAAGGCGCATAGAATAGACGCTACAGTAGAGGCTGGGGTTACGTTATGCATCCCATAGTTGCGAGACCTGTTGTAGCTCAATATTGGTCCATATATTAAGACGCACCGGATTATAAGGCGCACTGTCAGCTTTTGAGAAAAATTGAAGTTTTTATGCGCCTTATAGTGCGGAAAATACGGTAATTTTATGTAAAATTATTACTTTTTAATGCAAAATGGTGACATTTGTCATATGGAATTCTGACTTGTTATCACAATATTGCCAATTTTTTGGTTGTTTTTGTAAAATAGTGACATTTGTTGATTAAAATTATGACTTTTGTCATCATTTTGCCAAGTGAAATTCCAATTATTATTATAATATTGCCAATATTTACAGTTTTCTTTTAAAATTGTGACTTTTGTCGAGTAGAATTACAACTCTTTCTCTCTGGCCAACATATGAAATAACAAGTGTGTGTAAGAAATTGAAATGCCCCCCCTTGGGCCAAAATTAATTATTTTTAGATGAATATGTATATAGAGACATACTGTAATAACTTGAAGTAAATAATGAAGATTAAAAACCAATTATAAACCCAAAAAAAAAAAAAATAAGAATTTACTAAAATCTAACCTTTTTTTGTTTGTATTAAAATTACAAACAAACAAAAAATGAATAAAAAATAAATAAACCAAAAGCAGTCTTTTGCTCACAACGCGTCGACTTTTTTCTTATAAAACTGGGAGCAATTTCTCATATTCTTTCTGTTTCTGTAATATTGCAATATTCTCTCGTAAAATACTTACCGTATTTTCCGCACTATAAGGCGCACCGGATTATAAGGCGCACCTTCAATGAATGGCCTATTCTAAAACGTTGTTCATATATAAGGCGCACCGCATTATAAGGCGCATAGAATAGACGCTACAGTAGAGGCTGGGGTTACGTTATGCATCCCATAGTTGCGAGACCTGTTGTAGCTCAATATTGGTCCATATATTAAGACGCACCGGATTATAAGGCACACTGTCAGCTTTTGAGAAAAATGGAAGTTTTTATGCGCCTTATAGTGTGGAAAATACGGTAATTTTATGTAAAATTATTACTTTTTAATGCAAAATGGTGACATTTGTCATATAAAATTCTGACTTGTTATCACAATATTGCCAATTTTTTGGTTGTTCTTGTAAAATAGTGACATTTGTTGATTAAAATTATGACTTTTGTCATCATTTTGCCAAGTGAAATTCCAATTATTATTATAATATTGCCAATATTTACAGTTTTCTTATAAAATTGTGACTTTTGTCGAGTAGAATTACGACTCTTTCTCTCTGGCCAACATATGAAATAACAAGTGTGTGGAAGAAATTGAAATGTGCCCCGCTTTGGCCAAAATTAATTAAAAAAATTTAACAAAAATATGTATATCGAGACATACTGTAATAACTTGAAGTAAATAATGAAGATTAAAAACCAATTACAAACAAAAAATTCAATAAATAATAATTGACTTCAATCTTACCTTTTTTATATTTGCATAGTATGTATATAATATTGATGTTGTAAATACAAATCTTTATATTTCTACAAAAGGTGGTCCTAAAGATGATTTTTCGGAGGTCTCAAGAAGGTAAAAAATATAAGCGTGTGTGTGTGTGTGCGTGTGTGCGTGTATGTGTGTGTGTGTGTGTAAGTATAAAGAGTTGGATTGACACAATAAGAAATGCTTTGATGCTATTTATATTGATTAAACTTTTTTTCCAAACGGTGGCTAAAAAAATTACCGTATTTTCCGGACAATAGGGCGCCTCGGATTACAAGGCGCACTGCCAATGAATGGTCTATTTTCGATCTTTTTTTCATATATAAGGCGCACCGGATTATAGGGCGCATTAAAAGGGGTCTTTTTTTTTTTTTTTTTCTAAATTTAAAACATAAAATGTTGTGATCATTTCATTATTTTGCAAATGTGCCTCTAGTTGGTATGATCATAATAAAACTCAGGCTTCAGACTTTATACAAATAATATTGTTTTTAATAACTAAAAGTAACAATAAGGCGCACTGTCGAGTTTTGAGAAGAAAAAAAGGATTGTAAGTGCGCCTTATAGTCCGGAAAATATGGTAGGTGCCACACGGATTGTAACCTTTTGTTTTTATTTGTTTTTAATTTCTTACTTTTTTAACTTTGACCTCATTTAGGGCTCCCGAGCCTGAGTCAGACTTCTGAAGGCAGTCTACACGCATCGCGTATGTGTGACTGCCATCTACTGACCACACTTATCATTTCACCATGTACCAAATAATATAATATAATTTCATTATAATTTAATTCAAAATATATAATTTGAGGTCGGTAAGCACAACCAAAATTATTCCGTACATTAGTCGCACCGCGTTATAAGGCGCACTGTTGAGTTTTGAGAAAATGAAAGGATTTTAAGTGCGCCTTGTAGTCAGAAAAATACGGTACTAACGAATAGTTTGGTACCACAGTTCTCGCTCCATATGCTGTTTTGGCCAGGTGGTCATAGTAAATTGCTTGTCAATTGACTTACCTGGTAATACTGTCAGGTTCAAACACTGATGACATCTATTAAACAGACAAGGAATCATGCAGAGACAGAGTTCAATTTAGCTCATGAGGAGAACGCATGGAGCTGCACACTTAGTCACAGTCTCGCCCTACGCTCTAAGGCAGTGGTCCCCAACCACCGGGGCATTGTTTTTTTTTTGTTTTTTTTTTAATTAAATCAACATAAAAACACAATATATACACTATATATCAATATATATCAATACGGTCTGCAGGAATACAGTCCGTAAGCACACATGATTGTATTTCCCGGTCCGCGGGACAAATTTTCACGCGTTGACCGGTCCGCAGCTACAAAAAGGTTGGGGACCACTGCTCTAATGTACAGCTCCCGCGTCCCTCTCTATTTATTCAGGAGTTCCCTAGTCAACATCACTGAGGCCGCCTCTAAAAGGAGTGGTCACACATATCATGCAACCAGTACGCACAATACGTGACGGAATGTGCTGGGGGCCTTGTGATTTCGCCTTGTCTCTGCTTCGTCTGCGTGCTGTCGTCTTATCTGCGTTGAGGTCCTTGAAGTCCTTGGCTGTTAGCGGGCTAAAACAAAGATAACATCTGCGGCTGAGGCCACCCCTCAGACAAGAAGTTTTGTCCTTGCACAGATAGAAAAAATACAGCTTGAGCACAATAGCTAATAACTATAGAAACGGACTTTAAACATACTAAAGTTGTGTGATAAAATATAGCCTCTAAAAGGAGTGGTCACACATATCATGCAAACAGTACGCACAATACGTGATAGAATGTGCTGGGGGCCTTGTGATTTCGCCTTGTCTCTGCTTCGTCTGCGTGCTGTCGTCTTATCTGCGTTGTGGTCCTTGAAGTCCTTGGCTGTTAGCGGGCTAAAACAAAGATAACATCTGCGGCTGAGGCCACCCCTCAGACAAGAAGTTTTGTCCTTGCACAGATAGAAAAAATACAGCTTGAGCACAATAGCTAATAACTATAGAAACGGACTTTAAACATACTAAAGTTGTGTGATAAAATATAGCCTCTAAAAGGAGTGGTCACACATATCATGCAAACAGTACGCACAATACGTGACGGAATGTGCTGGAGGCCTTGAGATTTCGCCTTGTCTCTGCTTCGTCTGCGTGCTGTCGTCTTATCAGCGTTGAGGTCCTTGAAGTCCTTGGCTGTTAGCGGGCTAAAACAAAGATAACATCTGCGGCTGAGGCCACCCCTTTAGACAAGAAGTTTTGTCCTTGCACGGATAGAAAAAATACAGCTTGAGCACAATAGCTAATAACTATAGAAACTGACTTTAAACATACTAAAGTTATGTGATAAAATATAGCCTCTAAAAGGAGTGGTCACACATATCATGCAAACAGTACGCACAATACGTGACGGAATGTGCTGGGGGCCTTGTGATTTCGCCTTGTCTCTGCTTCGTCTGCGTGCTGTCGTCTTATCTGCGTTGAGGTCCTTGAAGTCCTTGGCTGTTAGCGGGCTAAAACAAAGATAACATCTGCGGCTGAGGCCACCCCTCAGACAAGAAGTTTTGTCCTTGCACAGATGGAAAAAATACAGCTTGAGCACAATGGCTAATAACTATAGAAACGGACTTTAAACATACTAAAGTTGTGTGATAAAATATAGCCTCTAAAAGGAGTGGTCACACATATCATGCAAACAGTACGCACAATACGTGACGGAATGTGCTGGGGGCCTTGAGATTTTGCCTTGTCTCTGCTTTGTCTGCGTGCTGTCGTCTTATCTGCGTTGAAGTCCTTGGCTGTTAGCGGGCTAAAACAAAGATAACATCTGCGGCTGAGGCCACCCCTCAGACAAGAAGTTTTGTCCTTGCACAGATAGAAAAAATACAGCTTGAGCAAAATAGCTAATAACTATAGAAACAGACTTTAAACATACTAAAGTTGTGTGATAAAATATAGCCTCTAAAAGGAGTGGTCACACATATCATGCAAAGCAGGTCCAGTACGCACAATATGTGACGGAATGTGCTGGGGGCCTTGTGATTTCGCCTTGTCTCTGCTTCGTCTGCGTGCTGTCGTCTTATCTGCGTTGAGGTCCTTGAAGTCCTTGGCTGTTAGCGGGCTAAAACAAAGATAACATCTGCGGCTGAGGCCACCCCTCAGACAAGAAGTTTTGTCCTTGCACAGATAGAAAAAATACAGCTTGAGCACAATAGCTAATAACTATAGAAACGGACTTTAAACATACTAAAGATGTGTGATAATATATACATGATTATTCTAACAAATATAAAAATTTTAATTTAGGGTTTAGTACATAAAAAAATAAGCTCAGCCATGACTGATATTTTGCAATATAAAAAGAAAAACACAACCTTGAATTAAATAGCATGTTCCTCATAAATTGTCCCTAATCCTTTGTTAAAAATTGGGCAAACTGTAAAAAAAAATGTCTGGTTATTCCGTCTCAGCTGCATTTTGAATGGAAAAAGCAACATAATTCCTAGTTCTAACAGGGGCATAAAAAGCATAAATCAGATCTTTTCAAACTACTCCTGCAGGTGTTCACATCTGTTTTGTTGCCATGCAGTTGCACGGCAGGTCCAGGAGTGCAATTTTTTAATTGCGCGTTCCATTCGGTCCATAACTGCACGGCTTAATTCAAGCCACAGATGCCCAGTCGCCGCTTGCGTTCCCCCACTGGACTGTTGACCTTGGTTATTTTAGCTTGAGTTTAAATTAAGCCCAAAGTTTGTTTTTGTGTTGGTACAGACAAGGAGCTGTACTCCGCCACACTCAACAACTTCCTGGGAACTGAGCCAGTCATACAAAGAAACCTGGGCCAACAGCACTACAGCATGAAGACGGAATACTTGCCTGCCTGGCTCAATGGTAAGTCAATTAGGGGGGTGACACAGAAAAACACTTGGTTTTGAAACACCCAAAAGGGAATGTTTTTAATGAAAAAAAATAAAAAAATTAAATGTTCCATCTTAACGCTATTAAGAAGGTTCATATTCAAAATGCACGGGTCAACTTTTTCAACCATCCATCCATCCATTTTCTACCGCTTGTCCCTTTTGGGGTGGCAGGGGGTGGTGCCAGTCTTGCTCCAAATTTACATACATACTGTATGCTTCTCGGTCCCCTAAAATGAAGGGGAAAATAATACATGTTAATAAAATATAATGTAATAAAAGAATTATAAAAATAAATATTTATATATATATATTTACATATTTTGTTTCATACATATATATATATATATATATATATATATATATATATATATATATATATATATATATATATATATATATATATATATATATATATATATATATATTTATTTATTTTTTATTTTTATTTTTTTTTTATTTTTATATATATATATATATTTTATATATATATAAAAATATATATATATAAAAAATATGTATGTATGTATAAATAAATGTATGAAATAAAATATATATATATTATATATATATATATATATATATATATATATATATATATATATATATATATATATATATATATATTTATTTTTATAATTTTTTATGAATGTAATAAAAAATTATAAAAATAAATATTTATATATATATTTACATATTTTGTTTCATACTCTTATATATATATATATATATGTATATATATATATATGTATATATATATATATAAATATATATATATATATATATATATATATATAATATATATATATGTATATATAAATAAATGTATGAAATAATATATATATATATATATATATATATATATATATATATTTATATATATATATATATATATATATTTATATATATACATATTTATTTTTATAATTTTTTATTAATGTAATAAAAAATTATAAAAATAAATATTTATATATATATTTACATATTTTGTTTCATACATTTATATATATATACATATATTTATATATATATATATATATATATATATATATATATATATATATATATATATATATATATATACATATTTTCATATATATATATATATATATATATATATATATATATATATATATATATATATATATATATATATATATATATATACATACATATATATACAGTATATATATATATATATATATATATATATATACATACATACATACATACATACATACATACATACATACATACATACATACATACATACATATATATATATATATATGTATATATATATATATATATATATATATATATATATATATATATATATATATATATATACATACATACATACATACATACATACATACATACATACATACATACATATATATATTAGAGGTGTCCGATAATTTTGGCCGATAAATGCTTTAAAATGTAATATCGGAAATTATCGGTATCGGTTTCAACCTCCCGATTTTCCCGGGAGACTCCCGAATTTCAGTGCCCCTCCCGAAAATCTCCCGGGGCAACAATTGTCCCAAATTTCTCCCGATTTCCACCCGGACAATAATATTGGGGGCGTGCCTTAAAGGCACTGCCTTTAGCGTCCTCTACAACCTGTCGTCACGTCCGCTTTTCCTCCATACAAACAGCGTGCCGGCCCAGTCACATAATATATGCGGCTTTTGCACACACACAAGTGAATGCAAGGCATACTTGGTCAACAGCCATACAGGTCACACTGAGGGTGACCGTATAAACAACTTTAACACTGTTACAAATATGCGCCACACTGTGAACCCACACCAAACAAGAATGACAAAACACATTTCGGATGAACATCCGCACCGTAACCAGGGGCGCCGAAAAGGGGGGGTAAAGGAGACGGATTCTAGGGGCCCATGATGGAGGGGGGGCCCAGAGAGGCCCCTAATGATGATGAAATTATAATACAGAAAAAATAATGACACTAAGTTATTAACTGACATATAATCACACATGTTTTATTTTCCATGTCCTGGTAACAATACCTTTATTTGTTTTGGAAGCATCAACACCTGCAGGGCCCTCCCTTCCCCCCTCTATTTACGTAAAATGGTTCAGTCCGACTGGATCAGCTGCAGGTAGAGCACCGGCGATTTGTCACAGACATACAGCGCCACAGCGGGCAAAGCGGAGGAGACAGCAGTATGCCTAAAAAATCAGGCAGCCAAAAAAGAAAGGAAAAGAAAATAAGAGAGGAGAAGGAGTTGAAGGGTCGACAATATGTCACCCAATATTTCCAAAAAAAGGTAGGTTTGTTAGTTGTGGTGGAAAGTTATGCATATTAACTTTGTCCCTGTCTGTGGTAATAAGCTAGCTCACTTTTCTCACCATGTTAGCTCAAGAAAACTCTGGATTTTTACATTTTACTGCTATATTAGTTAAATAATCCATCCAGTCAAGCTGTTCTTATTCAATAATAGTTGATCTCCCCTCTGTCAAAATGATGCCTCATTCTGAACAGAGTCAAGTGCAGCAGCAGCAGAAAATACCATTACTCAAAAATACCATTAAAATGCATAATTGTATGTAAAATAGCATCGAAAAATGTTGCCGCTGTGTTGGGGGCCCTGTAAAGATTCTTTTCATGGGGCCCAAAATCCCTAGCGGCGCCCCTGACCGTAACACAACATAAACTCAACAGAACAAATACCCAGAACTAGGGATGTATATATATATATAAAATATATATATAAAAAAATATATATATGTATATATAAATAAATGTATGAAATAAAATATATATATATATAATATATATGTATATATATTAATATATATATATATACATATTTATTTTTATATTTCTTTATTAATGTAATAAAAAATTATAAAAATAAATATTTATATATATATTTACATATTTTGTTTCATACATTTATATATATATAAATGTATTTTATATATATATGTATATATATACATATTTTCATATATATGCAGTATATATATTAGAGGTGTCCGATAATTTTGGCCGATAAATGCGTTAAAATGTAATATCGGAAATTATCGGTATCGGTTTTTTTATTATCTGTATCGGTTTTTTTTGGGGTTTTTTTGTTTTTTTTTTGTTTTTTTTATTAAATCAACATAAAAAACACAAGATACACTTACAATTAGTGCACCAACCCAAAAAACCTCCCTCTCCCTCATTCACACAAAAGGGTTGTTTCTTTCTGTTATAAATATTCTGGTTCCTACATTATATATCAATATATATCAATACAGTCTGCAAGGGATACAGTCCGTAAGCACACATGATTGTGCGTGCTGCTGGTCCACTAATAGTACTAACCTTTAACAGTTAATTTTACTAATTTTCATTAATTACTAGTTTCTATGTAACTGTTTTTATATTGTTTTACTTTCTTTTTTATTCAAGAAAATGTTTTTAATTTAGTTATCTTATTTTATTTATTTTTTTAAAAAGTACCTTATCTTCACCATACATGGTTGTCCAAATTAGGCATAATAATGTGTTAATTCCACGACTGCATACATCGGTTGATATCGGTATCGGTTGATATCGGTATCGGTAATTAAAGAGTTGGACAATATCGGAATATCGGATATCGGCAAAAAGCCATTATCGGACACTCCCACCCAGAACCCGTTGCAGCATTAACTCTTCCGGGAGTTAATGCTGCCCGCCGCCCCCCGCTACCACCAAACCCCGCCCCCCACCTGTTGAGGCCATTAAATTCCAAGTTAATAATTATTTGTATAAAAAAAAAAAAAATAGTTTCTCAGTTCGAACATTGAATATTTTGTCTTTGCAGTCTTTTCAATTGAATATAAGTTGAAAAGGATTTGCAAATCATTGCATTCTGTTTTTATTTACCATTTACACAACGTGCCGACTTCACTGGTTTTGGGTTTTGTCAAATAAATTAGACTGGCAGCGCTTCCCGTTTTCTGGTCACACCTTTTTTAATTGATAAAACAACAACACTGACTGATTGTTATCTGTGGAAGGAGGGAAATGAAGAAGAAAGCAATTATAATTGGTGATAAAAGGGCAGATATTGAGGGTGACTATGAGCAAAGAGGTACAGGCGGCTACCGAGGCATAAAAGGGGGGAAACCTCATCTAAAGGCATCAAATTGGCTTGGGGTTTCATCATCGTGCTTTAGTTTCACCATGGTAGCTTAATGTGCTGCTGTGGAAGTGCCCATGTTATACATAATGGAACTGGGATAGTAGCCTGGTAATGGAATGTATTAGAATGAAGAAATAATTGAAAAGATAAATAGGACTGTATAGAGAATAAATGAGGGAGAAGACATAGCGCTATGAAGGGGCGATGGGGAGAAACATCAAACCTTACAGACTGACATGTGTTTTGGGCAGAACCAGACTTCGTGGCTTCGGCCTTGGTTCGAGAAAGCGGCGGCAGTAAAGAAGGAGACGACGACAAAATCTACTTCTTCTTTAGCGAGCGGGCGTTGGAGCTGGACTGTGACACTGAGGTCACTGTGGCAAGAGTGGCTCGCGTCTGCAAGGTAACCTCACACCTCCATATTATCTGCAGCTATTTTCTGTGGCTCAGTCAAAAAAAAAAGATACCAAACCCTAACAAATCTGAAGCTATATCGGAAGGTAACACATGTATATCTGTGAACTCTAAGGAGTAGGGATGATGTTCGAAACCGGTTCTCCCGGTTGTTCGATAAGAAAAGAACCGTTCGATAAGAAAAGAACCGATTCCATGGTCTCGAATCCCTTTTTGAGAACCGGTTCCCGTTATCGAGGCCACTATAGTAAAGAAAAAGAGTTGGTTCTTTATTCGAATCCCGTCCCACAAGAAATGCCCTGTGGGACATCACAAGAAATTACGTAGCTCAGTCATTAGACTGAGCTACGTCATTTCCTGTGATGTCACAAAAGCAGCAAAAATAATGGACCGGAAAAAAACGCCTCAAGGCATGGCTATTCACCTATAACAACAGTCAATATTTATTTATTTTATTTTTTTAGGGGGGTAACAGTCATTATTTATTTATTTATTTTATTGTATTTTTTTCTTATAAAATAAAAGTGAGCTTTTGTTAAACCAAATATTGTGTTTTTTCCCATATACAACAACCTATCTGGATTCGATAAGAGAATCGATAAGGAATCGGTTCGATAAGAGGATTCGATAATGGGCTCGAACTCGATAATTTCTTATCAAACATCATCCCTACTAAGGAGTACTTTTATTGCATAAAACGTCAATTAATAGGTACACATGTATATCTGTGAACTCTTAAGGAGTAGGGATGATGTTCGAAACCGGTTCTCCCGGTTGTTCGATAAGAAAAGAACCGTTCGATAAGAAAAGAACCGATTCCATGGACTCGAATCCCTTTTTGAGAACCGGTTCCCGTTATCGAGGCCACTATAGTAAAGAAAAAGAGTTGGTTCTTTATTCGAATCCCGTCCCACAAGAAATGCCCTGTGGGACATCACAGGAAATGCCTTAGCTCAGTCATTAGACTGAGCTACGTCATTTCTTGTGATGTCACAAAAGCAGCAAAAATAATGGACCGGAAAAAAACGCCTCAAGGCATGGCTATTCACCTATAGTGATCACAGAGACAGGTTGTTTTTGTGTTACTGTATATATTTGTTTTTCTGAAAAATACCACTTAATATACTTTGGGTAACAACAGTCAATATTTATTCATTTTATTTTTTTAGGGGGGTAACAGTCAATATTTATTTTTTTATTTTTTATTTTTTTTTCCTATTAAATAAAAGTGAGCTTTTGTTAAACCAAATATTGTGTTTTTTCCCTTATACAACAACCTATCTGGATTCGATAAGAGAATCGATAAGGAATCGGTTCGATAAGAGGATTCGATAATGGGCTCGAACTCGATAATTTCCTATCAAACATCATCCCTACTAAGGAGTACTTTTATTGCATAAAACGTCAATTAATAGGTACACATGTATATCTGTGAACTCTAAGGAGTAGGGATGATGTTCGAAACCGGTTCTCCCGGTTGTTCGATAAGAAAAGAACCGTTCGATAAGAAAAGAACCGATTCCATGGACTCGAATCCCTTTTTGAGAACCGGTTCCCGTTATCGAGGCCACTATAGTAAAGAAAAAGAGTTGGTTCTTTATTCGAATCCCGTCCCACAAGAAATGCCCTGTGGGACATCACAGGAAATGACTGAGCTACGTCATTTCCTGTGATGTCACAAAAGCAGCAAAAATAATGGACCGGAAAAAACCGCCTCAAGGCATGGCTATTCACCTATAATGATCACAGAGACAGGTTGTTTTTGTGTTACTGTATATATTTGTTTTTCTGAAAAATCCCACTTAATATACTTTGGGTAACAACAGTCAATATTTATTTATTTTATTTTTTAGGGGGGTAACAGTCATTATTTATTTATTTATTTTATGGTATTTTTTTCTTATTAAATAAAAGTGAGCTTTTGTTAAACCAAATATTGTGTTTTTTCCCATATACAACAACCTATCTGGATTCGATAAGAGAATCGATAAGGAATCGGTTCGAAAAGAAGATTCGATAATGGGCTCGAACTCGATAATTTCTTATCAAACATCATCCCTACTAAGGAGTACTTTTATTGCATAAAACGTCAATTAATAGGTACACATGTATATCTGTGAACTCTTAAGGAGTAGGGATGATGTTCGAAACCGGTTCTCCCGGTTGTTCGATAAGAAAATAACCGTTCGATAAGAAAAGAACCGATTCCATGGACTCGAATCCCTTTTTGAGAACCGGTTCCCATTATCGAGGCCACTATAGTAAAGAAAAAGAGTTGGTTCTTTATTCGAATCCCTGGGAACGAATCCCGTCGCACAAGAAATGCCCTGTGGGACATCACAGGAAATGACTGAGCTACGTCATTTCCTGTGATGTCACAAAAGCAGCAAAAATAATGGACCGGAAAAAAACGCCTCAAGGCATGGCTATTCACCTATAGTGATCACAGAGACAGGTTGTTTTTGTGTTACTGTATATATTTGTTTTTCTGAAAAATCCCACTTAATATACTTTGGGTAACAACAGTGAATATTTATTTATTTTATTTTTTTAGGGGGGTAACAGTCATTATTTATTTATTTATTTTATTGTATTTTTTTCTTATAAAATAAAAGTGAGCTTTTGTTAAACCAAATATTGTGTTTTTTCCCATATACAACAACCTATCTGGATTCGATAAGAGAATCGATAAGGAATCGGTTCGATAAGAGGATTCGATAATGGGCTCGAACTCGATAATTTCTTGTCAAACATCATCCCTATTAAGGAGTACTTTTATTGCATAAAACGTCAATCAATAGGTACACATGTATATCTGTGAACTCTATAGTACTTTTATTGCATAAAACGTCAATTAATAGATACACATGTATATCTGTAAACTCTAAGGAGTACTTTTATTGCATAAAACATCAATTAATAGGTACACATGTATATCTGAAAACTCTAAGGAGTACTTTTATTGCATAAAACATCAATTAATAGATACACATGTATATCTGTAAACTCTAAGGAGTACTTTTTATTGCATAAAACGTCAATTAATAGGTACACATGTATATCTGTGAACTCTAAGGAGTACTTTTTATTGCATAAAACATCAATTAATAAACACGTTCTATATTATGCTGTTTATAGAGCAATTTTCGGAGAAGCGTTATCTGTAATCTTACCTTTATAAATGGATTTTGAAGTGTATCTGAAATACACAAGATTTTATTATAATGTTGTCACCTAAGTAAACTCAATGTCTAACTACAAAGGCGGACGCGCTCAATTTTTCAGGATTTATGCAGATCCCAAATACAGATCAGCAGGTGCCAAAAGGTAAGAAAAGTTGCTTTTGCATAATATTGCGAAACAAAACGCCCGATAATATGTCTTACCTTATACACACACCATAATAATACGCCTATGTTGAATGCGCCGACAATCCATCACGGGTTAGGGTTAGGGTTAGGGTTAGGGTTAGGGTTAGGGTTAGGGGTCACCAAAGTGGTACTAAAACATTTTAATGTTCTATGTTTTCAATGGAAGATATAAAAAAAAATTGGTGTTGTTTACTTGAGTCATATTGCCATCAGTCTACATGTATCTCTTATGTTTGACTGCCATCTACTGGTCACACTTATCATTACACCATGTACCAAATAAAATGGCTTCGAAGTCGTCGGTAAGCACAACCAGAATTATTTTGTACATATTCCGTACAATTATTCCGGGTTATAAGGCGCACTGTCGAGTTTTGAGTGCAAATTCGGTAGTAGTGTTGTTTCGATCCCAGTAAGTACCTGGTATCGACAATGTCGATATTTACATCACTGCGCTCATTCGTAATAAACATGGAGAATTCTTAACAGGTTGCGCCAAATCTGTCCGTCAAACGTATCCCTGAATTCAGCATTCCCACAAAAATGTATGGTAAACAATGGTAGGTGACAATTGAAGGCAATTTAAAGGCCTACTGAAATGAATTTTTTTTATTTAAACGGGGATAGCAGATCTATTCTATGTGTCATACTTGATCATTTCGCGATATTGCCATATTTTTGCTGAAAGGATTTAGTATAGAACAACGACGATAAAGATTGCAACTTTTGGTATCTGATAAAAAAAAAAGGCTTGCCCCTACCGGAAGTAGCGTGACGTAGTCAGTTGAACATATACGCAAAGTTCCCTATTGTTTACAATGATGGCCGCATGAAGTGAGAGAGATTCGGACCGAGAAAGCGACAATTTCCCCATTAATTTGAGCGAGGATGAAAGATTTGTGGATGAGTAAAGTGCAAGTGAAGGACTAGTGGGGAGTTGAAGCTATTCAGATAGGGAAGATGCTGTGAGAGCCGGGGGTGACCTGATATTCAGCTGGGAATGACTACAACAGTAAATAAACACAAGACATATATATACTCTATTAGCCACAACACAACCAGGCTTATATTTAATATGCCACAAATTAATCCTGCATAAAAACACCTGCGTGTTTGTTACGCTAGCTCCTAGCTCCTCTGCTAGCTGCTAGCTCCATAGAACACGCCAATACAATTCAAACACCTGATCAACACACACAATCACTCAGCCCAAAAGACCGTTCACCTAACCCAAGGTTCATAAAGCTTATATATTTTTAAAAAGTTACGTACATACGCAAAAAAAAGTTGCGCACATACGGTCAAGCGATCAAATGTTTAGAAGCCAAAGCTGCATACTCACAGTAGCACGTCTGCGTCTTTGTCATCCAAATCAAAGTAATCCTGGTAAGAGTCTGTGTTGTCCCAGTTCTCTACAGGCGTCTGTGTATCGAAGTCAAAAGTCCTCCTGGTTAGAGTCTCTGTTATCCGAGTTCTTCCATCTTGACTGCATCTTCCGGGAATGTAAACAAAGAAGCGTTGTTGCTGACTACGTTCGAAAAATACGTCCATTTCGCACCGACAACTGTCTTCTTTGCTTGCTCAGCTTCCTTCTCCATAATGCAATGAACATGATTGCAACAGATTCACGAACACAGATGTCCAGAATACTGTGGAATTATGAAATGAAAACAGAGCTTTTTCGTATTGGCTTCAATGTGGAAGGCATACCCGTGTTCCCCGGTCTACGTCACGCGCATACGTCATCCTCAGAGGCGTTTCGAACCGGAAGTTTAGCGGCAAATTTAAAATGTCACTTTATAAGTTAACCCGGCCGTATTGGCATGTGTTATAATGTTAAGATTTCATCATTGATGTATAAACTATCAGACTGCGTGGTCGGTAGTAGTGGCTTTCAGTAGGCCTTTAATGTGAAATGCAGGGAAGTATCAGGCAGTCTCGTTGATAGACTGAGTACTAACTTGAGGGAAGATACTGTCAAAAATGTAAATGTGTTCTGATTAGACCGGGTCATTAGTGGAAAGGCGTTTAAAGACGTGAAATAAGTTTTGGTTTCTATGATTTCTTTGACCTTTATATTGACTGTTCTGTATGCAAGCACATCATCTGAGTAACCTTTAAAGTGAACAAAATGGATACAAAGTGTTAAACAGCGTGCGGATAAGCACGCGGCTTTACGGGAAATGCCCTTAAATGTCTGCTCGAACAAGAACAATAAAGCTCTTTGAGTGAAATTACAAGCAGATGCCCACACATGATGAACACTGAATGAATTATTCAGCGCATCCTGCTGATACTGTTTGTGAAGCGCGATCCCAATGTCTGCATTTAACTGCCGTAATATGACCATTGACTTTTATTATTGCTCACACAATCACGGCGGACGATAACAAAAACATGTCAAGCACAAGGGCCTTTTTAAATGTGTCGCATCAGAATAGATCCCATTAAAGACGCGTTTGTTGCGTTTATAGCGGGACTAAATAATAATGATGTCATTGATACGTTTTATCTGTCACAAAAGCATCCTGAGCTGCCGATCAAATGCTGGGACTTTTAAAAGACACGTTTAAATCCTGTCAATCAATCAATCAATCAATGTTTATTCATATAGCCCTGAATCACGAGTGTCTCAAAGGGCTGCACAAGCCGCGACGACATCCTCGGTTCAGAGCCCACATCAGGGCAAGGAAAAACTCACAACCCAGTGGGATGTCAATGTGAATGACTATGAGAAACCTTGGAGAGGACCGCAGATGTGGGTGACTCCCCCTCCCCACCCCCTCACCCTCTAGGGGAGCCCGGATGCAATGGACGTCGAGTGGGTCTAGCATAATATTGTGAAAGTCCAGTCCATAGTGGATCTAACGTAATAGTGAGAGTCCAGTCCATAGTGGATCTAACATAATAGTGAGAGAGTCCAGTCCATAGTGGATCTAACATAATAGTGAGAGAGTCCAGTCCATAGTGGATCTAACATAATAGTGAGAGTCCAGTCCATAGTGGATCTAGCATAATATTGTGAAAGTCCAGTCCATAGTGGATCTAACATAATAGTGTGAGTCCAGTCCATAGTGGATCTAACATAATAGTGAGAGAGTCCAGTCCATAGTGGATCTAACATAATAGTGTGAGAGTCCAGTCCATAGTGGATCTAACATAATAGTGAGAGTCCAGTCCATAGTGGATCTAACATAATAGTGAGAGAGTCCAGTCCATAGTGAATCTAACATAATAGTGTGAGTCCAGTCCATAGTGGATCTAACATAATAGTGAGAGAGTCCAGTCCATAGTGAATCTAACATAATAGTGTGAGTCCAGTCCATAGTGGATCTAACATAATAATGTGAGAGTCCAGTCCATAGTGGATCTAACATAATAGTGTGAGTCCAGTCCATAGTGGATCTAACATAATAATGTGAGAGTCCAGTCCATAGTGGATCTAACATAATAGTGTGAGAGTCCAGTCCATAGTGGATCTAACATAATAGTGAGAGTCCAGTCCATAGTGGATCTAACATAATAGTGAGAGAGTCCAGTCCATAGTGAATCTAACATAATAGTGTGAGTCCAGTCCATAGTGGATCTAACATAATAATGTGAGAGTCCAGTCCATAGTGGATCTAACATAATAGTGTGAGTCCAGTCCATAGTGGATCTAACATAATAATGTGAGAGTCCAGTCCATAGTGGATCTAACATAATAGTGTGAGTCCAGTCCATAGTGGATCTAACATAATAGTGGGAGTCCAGTCCGTAGTGGATCTAACATAATAGTGAGAGTCCAGTCCATAGTGGATCTAACATAATAGTGTGAGTCCAGTCCATAGTGGATCTAACATAAAATGTGAGAGTCCAGTCCATAGTGGATCTAACATAATAGTGGGAGTCCAGTCCGTAGTGGATCTAACATAAGAGTGAGAGTCCAGTCCATAGTGGATCTAACATAATAATGTGAGAGTCCAGTCCATAGTGGATCTAACATAATAGTGTGAGTCCAGTCCATAGTGGATCTAACATAATAGTGTGAGTCCAGTCCATAGTGGATCTAACATATTAGTGTGAGTCCAGTCCATAGTGGATCTAACATAATAATGTGAGAGTCCAGTCCATAGTGGATCTAACATAATAGTGTGAGTCCAGTCCGTAGTGGATCTAACATAAGAGTGAGAGTCCAGTCCATAGTGGGGCCAGCAGGAGACCATCCCGAGCGGAGACGGGTCAGCAGCGCAGAGATGTCCCCAACCGATGCACACCGGGTCCACACCGGGTCCACACCGGGTCCCGACTCTGGACAGCCAGCACTTCACCTGTGCCCCCCCCTCCACAAGGGAGAGGGGGGCAGAAAAGAAAAGAAACGGCAGATCAACTGGTCTAAAAGAGGGTCCATTTAAAGGCTAGAGTATACAAATGAGTCTTAAGATGGGACTTAAATGCTTCTACTGAGGTAGCATCTCTAACTGGCATTCCAGAGTACTGGAGCCCCAGTAGAAAACGCTCTATCTTGTATTTGAGATTGTTTATAGGCTCAGGCCAAATAAGTGCTCAACTTCAGCCTAAACCCTGTCGGTCTGTAAAATTGTCAATTTGTGAACGTAAAACTGTTTGTTTATTTTGTTGACCACTGACCGAGGAAATAATAAACTCTACTCAACTTTTAACTTGATCTGAAATGTCTCATCTTCAGGGTGACCTTGGTGGTACTCGGACACTGCAAAAAAAATGGACCACCTTCCAAAAAGCCCGGCTGGACTGCTCCCTACCTGAGCGTCACGTCTCCTTCAACAGCCTCCAAGCTGTCTTCACGCTGCCGGGACAGGACTGGAGGGGAACTACTTTCTTTGGCATCTTCCATGCTCAATGGTGAGTGGAGAGATCGTATCAAGAAGCAAAATGTTGCCTATCATTCACACTCCTTATGTGAGACAAGGACACTCACGTCTTTTCTCTTTTTTTCTGCAGTCTGAATTGTAAAAACAAAAACAAAAAACTGCTTGTATAGGCTAACAATGCCTACATAGCCCTCTAAAAAACATCCTAAAACTGCCAACAATACTCCATTTGCATGCCGTGGTTCAAACACTGATGACATTTATTAAACAGACGAGAAGCAAGGAATCATGCAGAGACAGAGTTCAATTTGGCTCAATGAGGAGACACGTGTTTTGGGCTGTACTCTAGTCACAGATCCAAACTACGTTCTAAAAGTCCAGCCCGCGTGCTTCCTCTATTTATTTGGGAGGTCCCTGGTTACATCACTGAAGCTGTCGCTGAGGGAAGGGGGGTAATCTCGACAACTCCGGTGAGACACAATATATGATAATACAAAAATGCAAATGTGTTGACGCTGGTGATATCGCCTTGTCTCTGCTCTGTCTGCGTCACGGCGGTGTTCGGCCTTGGCAGTCAGCGGGCCGTCCCTGGACACAAACACTTGATACCAGACTGGCTTGCAATCTTTTGTAAAGCCAGCTTTGCACAGACAAAGAAAAATACCATTTCAGCACAATTTACAGTAATTATAGCAACGGCCATTAAGCATAAAAGTTGTGTGATAATATATACATCATTATTCGAACAGACCTGCATATCAACCAATTGTTGGCGATATTGTTAGTGTGAGAGCTAACACAGAGGAATTATTCTATGTAACACAGGGCTTTGATCACCGAAGTAACGTAGCTACTGAAAGTCTTGACATACTGAGCCAGTGAGCTGCTACGTCCCCTCAGAGTTGGTAAAAGTTTGTGCTGGATCATAAATTATGCCTCGTACTTGCGGAGTAGAAGATTGTGTGGCCATAAGCTGAGAAGTTGGTCCACTTTGAAATTCAACTTAAGCCCGAAGATATCGCTAAGAAAAAAATTGATTAACGCGCCTAAAATTACAGAAGAAATCGGGGGTATTTGGCTTTTAGGATAAATTTTGAACAATTAAGCAACACTACCTTAAACAAGATGTTCTCTGAGGGAAGTGGCCACCTGTCTTAGATAACAAAAACTAGATCGTACAACGGAGTTTATCTGATGTTCCAATTTAAAATCATTGTTGAACTTAAAACCAAGATTTGTGACTGTGGGTTTTAAATAAGGCATCAGGGGGGTCCTGGTCCCTGGGGGGAGCATTCTGTTTGACTTTTGAGTCAAATAAAATGATTTCCCTCTTGTTCTCATTTAAGTTTAGAAAGTTTACAGTCAACCATGCGTTTATGTCCTCAAGACAATTTAAAATTGATTTTAAACGTGTCACTTTTCTTTTTTAAAGGGACGTAGATTTGCGTATCATCCGCACAAAGATGATTTTTTTTATTTAATTTTTTTTAAAATGTGTTGAATAGGTAGGATGTACACTGAAAACAGGATTGGTTCTAGGATTGAACCCTGGGGGACACCACAGGACAAGGAAGTATAGGCCAAAGCCCAATCATCAATTTGGATTTTTAAAAAGTTTGGTTTGTCGGATATGACCTGAACCATTTCAAGGGTGTGCCTTTTAAAGCTGCACAGGAGGTCTGCCCTAGGGAAACTGAGACATTTACTGTCTAGGCGGTGATCTTTCATTGGGACTATTTTCTTCATTGATACATCACATTGCAGAGTGAACCAGCTCTGAACTGAAAGCTTTGTTTCTTAGAAGATGAGTCTATCTTATCCCCCCATGTGACTTGCTGGGGATTCTGTCAAGTCTCCTTGCTTTGATAGAGATAACATTAAAAGACAATTGGACACGATTTGAATAACGATTTCCAGTTGAGCCACGATCTGAGGAAAATCACTATCTTTTTGACATGCCAAGACGCCAGCGTGTGTCTTAAGATGTGGCTTCATTGTATTAAACCCAGGAGCAAAGAAGACCTTTCCCAATAGGATCCTACAGAACAAAATCCACATTTGAAAATGTTGTCAACCCAGTTATTACTCAAAGTGAACATTGTTAGGTCATTAAGTAATTTAGACAAAAAGTTATTAACTTTTTAGTCTAGTTAACCATGCGCTATTGTCAGGTTCAAACACTGATGACATCTATTAAACAAGACAAGAAGCAAAGAATTAAACTGAGACAGAATTACATTTGTCTCAATTGAGGAGAGACGCTTGGGCCGCACTCTTGCACAGTCTCCCAGCACGCCCTGGCGAAAGATTGTTTATACGCCTCCTCTTTTATTTGGACTTTCCCTGATTACATGGCAACGGCTGTTTCTAAGGGACGGGGGTCATAAACAGCCATGGCCTTTGATTACGAACAGTTCAAAGAAAAGGTGGTAAAACAGTTCAAAGAAGAGGTCGTACAACAGCTCACAGGAAAGGTCGCCTGGAGGGGAGTCTGGTCCTGCTTCCTCTCCGCTTTTGTAGTTCTTGGGTCAAGACAAAATCTTTCTGTGGATTACAATACATGAAAGAAACAGAACAGCCATGTGACTTGCTGGGGATTCTGTCAAGTCTCCTTGCTTTGATAGAGATAACATTAAAAGACAATTGGACACTATTTGAATGACGACTTACAGTTGAGCCACGATCTGAGGAAAATCACTATCTTTTTGACATGCCAAGACACCAGCTTCATTGTATTAAGCCCAGGAGCAAAGAAGACCTTTCCCAATAGGATCCTACAGAACAAAATCCACATTTGAAAATGTTGTCAACCCAGTTATTACTCGAAGTGAACATTGTTCGGTCATTAAGTAATTTAGACAAAAAGTTATTAACTTTTTAGTCTAGTTAACCATGCGCTTTTGTCAGGTTCAAACACTGGTGACATCTATTAAACAAGACAAGAAGCAAAGAATTAAACAGAGACAGAATTACATTTGGCTCAATTGAGGAGAGACGCCTGGGCCGCACTCTTGCACAGTCTCCCAGCACGCTCTGGCAAAAGTTTGTACACCTCCTCTTTTATTTGGACTTTCCCTGATTACATGGCAACACCTGTTTCTAAGGGACGTGGGTCATAAACAGCCATGGCGCTCCTGGGCCGTACTCTTGCACAGTCTCCCAGCACGCTCTGGCGAAAGATTGTTTACGCCTCCTCTTTTATTTGGACTTTTCCCTGATTACATGGCAACAGCCGTTTCTAAGGGACGGGGGTCATAAACAGCCATGGCCTTTGATTACGAACAGTTCAAAGAAAAGGTGGTAAAACAGTTCAAAGAAGAGGTCGTACAACAGCTCACAGAAAAGGTCGCCTGGAGGGGAGTCTGGTCCTGCTTCCTCTCCGCTTTTGTAGTTCTTGGGTCAAGACAAAATGTTTCTGTGGATTACAATACATGAAAGAAACAGAACAGCCATGTGACTTGCTGGGGATTCTGTCAAGTCTCCTTGCTTTGATAGAGATAACATTAAAAGACAATTGGACACTATTTGAATAACGATTTACAGTTGAGCCACGATCTGAGGAAAATCACTATCTTTTTGACATGCCAAGACACCAGCTTCATTGTATTAAGCCCAGGAGCAAAGAAGACCTTTCCCAATAGGATCCTACAGAACAAAATCCACATTTGAAAATGTTGTCAACCCAGTTATTACTCGAAGTGAACATTGTTAGGTCATTAGGTAATTTAGACAAAAAGTTATTAACTTTTTAGTATAGTTAACCATGCGCTATTGTCAGGTTCAAACACTGATGACATCTATTAAACAAGACAAGAAGCAAAGAATTAAACAGAGACAGAATTACATTTGGCTCAATTGAGGAGAGACGCCTGGGCCGCACTCTTGCACAGTCTCCCAGCACGCTCTGGCGAAAGTTTGTACACCTCCTCTTTTATTTGGACTTTTCCCTGATTACATGGCAACAGCTGTTTCTAAGGGACGCGGGTCATAAACAGCCATGGCCTTTTATTAGAAACAGTTCAAAGAAAAGGTGGTAAAACAGTTCAAAGAAGAGGTCGTAAAACAGCTCACAGAAAAGGTCGCCTGGAGGGGAGTCTGGTCCTGCTTCCTCTCCGCTTTTGTAGTTCTTGGGTCAAGACAAAATCTTTCTGTGGATTACAATACATGAAAGAAACAGAACAACCATGTGACTTGCTGGGGATTCTGTCAAGTCTCCTTGCTTTGGTAGAGATAACATTAAAAGACAATTGGACACTATTTGAATAACGACTTACAGTTGAGCCACGATCTGAGGAAAATCACTATCTTTTTGACATGCCAAGACACCAGCTTCATTGTATTAAGCCCAGGAGCAAAGAAGACCTTTCCCAATAGGATCCTACAGAACAAAATCCACATTTGAAAATGTTGTCAACCCATTTATTACTCGAAGTGAACATTGTTAGGTCATTAGGTAATTTAGACAAAAAGTTATTAACTTTTTAATCTAGTTAACCATGCGCTATTGTCAGGTTCAAACACTGATGACATCTATTAAACAAGACAAGAAGCAAAGAATTAAACAGAGACAGAATTACATTTGGCTCAATTGAGGAGAGACGCCTGGGCCGTACTCTTGCACAGTCTCCCAGCACGCTCTGGCGAAAGATTGTTTACGCCTCCTCTTTTATTTGGACTTTTCCCTGATTACATGGCAACAGCCGTTTCTAAGGGACGGGGGTCATAAACAGCCATGGCCTTTGATTACGAACAGTTCAAAGAAAAGGTGGTAAAACAGTTCAAAGAAGAGGTCGTACAACAGCTCACAGAAAAGGTCGCCTGGAGGGGAGTCTGGTCCTGCTTCCTCTCCGCTTTTGTAGTTCTTGGGTCAAGACAAAATGTTTCTGTGGATTACAATACATGAAAGAAACAGAACAGCCATGTGACTTGCTGGGGATTCTGTCAAGTCTCCTTGCTTTGATAGAGATAACATTAAAAGACAATTGGACACTATTTGAATAACGATTTACAGTTGAGCCACGATCTGAGGAAAATCACTATCTTTTTGACATGCCAAGACACCAGCTTCATTGTATTAAGCCCAGGAGCAAAGAAGACCTTTCCCAATGGGATCCTACAGAACAAAATCCACATTTGAAAATGTTGTCAACCCAGTTATTACTCGAAGTGAACATTGTTAGGTCATTAGGTAATTTAGACAAAAAGTTATTAACTTTTTAGTATAGTTAACCATGCGCTATTGTCAGGTTCAAACACTGATGACATCTATTAAACAAGACAAGAAGCAAAGAATTAAACAGAGACAGAATTACATTTGGCTCAATTGAGGAGAGACGCCTGGGCCGCACTCTTGCACAGTCTCCCAGCACGCTCTGGCGAAAGTTTGTACACCTCCTCTTTTATTTGGACTTTTCCCTGATTACATGGCAACAGCTGTTTCTAAGGGACGCGGGTCATAAACAGCCATGGCCTTTTATTAGAAACAGTTCAAAGAAAAGGTGGTAAAACAGTTCAAAGAAGAGGTCGTAAAACAGCTCACAGAAAAGGTCGCCTGGAGGGGAGTCTGGTCCTGCTTCCTCTCCGCTTTTGTAGTTCTTGGGTCAAGACAAAATCTTTCTGTGGATTACAATACATGAAAGAAACAGAACACCCATGTGACTTGCTGGGGATTCTGTCAAGTCTCCTTGCTTTGGTAGAGATAACATTAAAAGACAATTGGACACTATTTGAATAACGACTTACAGTTGAGCCACGATCTGAGGAAAATCACTATCTTTTTGACATGCCAAGACACCAGCTTCATTGTATTAAGCCCAGGAGCAAAGAAGACCTTTCCCAATAGGATCCTACAGAACAAAATCCACATTTGAAAATGTTGTCAACCCATTTATTACTCGAAGTGAACATTGTTAGGTCATTAGGTAATTTAGACAAAAAGTTATTAACTTTTTAATCTAGTTAACCATGCGCTATTGTCAGGTTCAAACACTGATGACATCTCAATCAATCAATCAATCAATGTTTATTTATATAGCCCTAAATCACAAGTGTCTCAAAGGGCTGTACAAGCCACAACGACATCCTCGGTACAGAGCCCACATACGGGCAAGGAAAAACTCACCCCAGTGGGACGTCGGCGAATGACTATGAGAAACCTTGGAGAGGACCGCATATGTGGGTAACCCCCCCCCTCTAGGGGAGACCGAAAGCAACGGATGTCGAGTGGGTCTGACATAACATTGTGAAAGTCCAGTCCACAGTGGATCCAACACATCAGCGGGAGTCCAGTCCACAGCGGGGCCAACAGGAAACCATCCCGAGCGTAGACGGGTCAGCAGCGCAGAGATGTCCCCAACCGATGCACAGGCTAGTGGTCCACCCGGGGTCCCGGCTCTGGACAGCCAGCACTTCATCCATGGCCACCGGACCTATGCAACTCCCCCTCGCAAGGGACAGGGGAGAAGAGGAGAGAAGAAAAGAAACGGCAGATCAACTGGTCTAAAAAAGGGGGGGTCTATTTAAAGGCTAGATTATACAAATGAGTTTTAAGATGGGACTTAAATGCTTCTACTGAGGTAGCATCTCTAACTGTTACCGGGAGGGCATTCCAGAGTACTGGAGCCCGAATAGAAAACGCTCTATAGCCCGCAGACTTTTTTTTGGCTCTGGGAATCACTAATAAGCCGGAGTTCTTTGAACGCAGATTTCTTGCCGGGACATATGGTACAATACAATCGGCGAGATAGGCTGGAGCTAAACCGTGTAATATTTTATACGTAAGTAGTAAAACCTTAAAGTCGCATCTTAAGTGCACAGGAAGCCAGTGCAAGTGAGCAAGTATAGGCGTAATATGATCAAACTTTCTTGTTTTTGTCAAAAGCCTTGCAGCCGCATTTTGTACCAACTGTAATCTTTTAATGCTAGACATAGGGAGGCCCGAAAATAATACGTTACAGTAATCGAGACGAGACGTAACGAACGCATGAATAATGATCTCAGCGTCGCTAGTGGACAAGATGGAACGAATTTTAGCGATATTACGGAGATGAAAGAAGGCCGTTTTAGTAACACTCTTAATGTGTGACTCAAACGAGAGAGTTGGGTCGAAGATAATACCCAGATTCTTTACCGAGTCTCCTTGTTTAATTGTTTGGTTGTCAAATGTTAAGGTGGTATTATTAAACAAGACAAGAAGCAAAGAATTAAACAGAGACAGAATTACATTTGGCTCAATTGAGGAGAGACGCCTGGGCCGTACTCTTGCACAGTCTCCCAGCACGCTCTGGCGAAAGATTGTTTACGCCTCCTCTTTTATTTGGACTTTTCCCTGATTACATGGCAACACCTGTTTCTAAGGGACGTGGGTCATAAACAGCCATGGCGCTCCTGGGCCGTACTCTTGCACAGTCTCCCAGCACGCTCTGGCGACAGATTGTTTACGCCTCCTCTTTTATTTGGACTTTTCCCTGATTACATGGCAACAGCTGTTTCTAAGGGACGCGGGTCATAAACAGCCATGGCCTTTGATTACGAACAGTTCAAAGAAAAGGTGGTATAACAGTTCAAAGAAGAGGTCGTACAACAGCTCACAGAAAAAGTCGCCTGGAGGGGAGTCTGGTCCTGCTTCCTCTCCGCTTTTGTAGTTCTTGGGTCAAGACAAAATCTTTCTGTGGATTACAATACATGAAAGAAACAGAACAACCATGTGACTTGCTGGGGATTCTGTCAAGTCTCCTTGCTTTGGTAGAGATAACATTAAAAGACAATTGGACACTATTTGAATAACGACTTACAGTTGAGCCACGATCTGAGGAAAATCACTATCTTTTTGACATGCCAAGACACCAGCTTCATTGTATTAAGCCCAGGAGCAAAGAAGACCTTTCCCAATAGGATCCTACAGAACAAAATCCACATTTGAAAATGTTGTCAACCCAGTTATTACTCAAAGTGAACATTGTTAGGTCATTAAGTAATTTAGACAAAAAGTTATTAACTTTTTAGTCTAGTTAACCATGCGCTATTGTCAGGTTCAAACACTGATGACATCTATTAAACAAGACAAGAAGCAAAGAATTAAACAGAGACAGAATTACATTTGGCTCAATTGAGGAGAGACGCCTGGGCCGCACTCTTGCACAGTCTCCCAGCACGCTCTGGCGAAAGATTGTTTACGCCTCCTCTTTTATTTGGACTTTCCCTGATTACATGGCAACAGCTGTTTCTAAGGGACGGGGGTCATAAACAGCCATGGCCTTTGATTACGAACAGTTCAAAGAAAAGGTGGTAAAACAGTTCAAAGAAGAGGTCGTACAACAGTTCACAGAAAAGTTCGCCTTTAGGGGAGTCTGGTCCTGCTTCCTCTCCGCTTTTGTAGTTCTTGGGTCAAGACAAAATCTTTCTGTGGATTACAATACATGAAAGAAACAGAACAACCATGTGACTTGCTGGGGATTCTGTCAAGTCTCCTTGCTTTGGTAGAGATAACATTAAAAGACAATTGGACACTATTTGAATAACGACTTACAGTTGAGCCACGATCTGAGGAAAATCACTATCTTTTTGACATGCTAAGACACCAGCTTCCTTGTATGAAGCCCAGGAGCAAAGAAGACCTTTCCCAATAGGATCCTACAGAACAAAATCCACATTTGAAAATGTTGTCAACCCAGTTATTACTCGAAGTGAACATTGTTAGGTCATTAGGTAATTTAGACAAAAAGTTATTAACTTTTTAGTCTAGTTAACCATGCGCTATTGTCAGGTTCAAACACTGGTGACATCTATTAAACAAGACAAGAAGCAAAGAATTAAACAGAGACAGAATTACATTTGGCTCAATTGAGGAGAGACGCCTGGGCCGTACTCTTGCACAGTCTCCCAGCATGCTCTGGCGAAAGATTGTTTACGCCTCCTCTTTTATTTGGACTTTTCCCTGATTACATGGCAACAGCCGTTTCTAAGGGACGTGGGTCATAAACAGCCATGGCGCTCCTGGGCCGTACTCTTGCACAGTCTCCCAGCACGCTCTGGCGAAAGATTGTTTACGCCTCCTCTTTTATTTGGACTTTTCCCTGATTACATGGCAACAGC
Organism: Entelurus aequoreus; assembly: GCF_033978785.1. Taxonomy (NCBI): domain Eukaryota; kingdom Metazoa; phylum Chordata; class Actinopteri; order Syngnathiformes; family Syngnathidae; genus Entelurus; species Entelurus aequoreus. The sequence continues at coordinate 78,372,342 of NC_084736.1, read as the reverse complement.
CGTTTCTAAGGGACGGGGGTCATAAACAGCCATGGCCTTTGATTACGAACAGTTCAAAGAAAAGGTGGTAAAACCGTTCAAGGAAGAGGTCGTACAACAGCTCACAGGAAAGGTCGCCTGGAGGGGAGTCTGGTCCTGCTTCCTCTCCGCTTTTGTAGTTCTTGGGTCAATGATGATTCTTACTTTTTATTCTAATCAGGGTCCAATAAGCCCAAATAGCAAAGAGAAATTTAAAAAAAGCATGTAAACAAACACATTAAATAAATGTATTTCATCATCTGCACACACAAAAATACCGTAAATTGGTACCGTTGTGTATCGTTAGTGATTCCCAGGTACTCCCTACAGCCATTAGTTGAAATAGTCCCACATATGCAGAAAATGAGTGGCTGACAGAGGATCTGGATGATGCAACTTCTTGTGGAATAACGTGTTAGTGTCTCTCTCACGCCACCGCACGCGGCTAACTCCTCGCCTCGCCTCGCCATGTTTCAGGGGTGACGTGGACGTGTCGGCGGTGTGTCAGTACCAGATCGCCGACGTGAAGAAGGTGTTCGAAGGATCCTACAAGGAATACAGGGAGGCGTCCCAGAGGTGGGGGCGCTACTCCGGGTCTGTCCCGAGCCCGCGGCCTGGATCGGTAAGAAACATGTCATTGTTGATGGAGTGATGGTGGTGGTGTGGCGAAATGGCACCACATCAAAAAGCTATTAGTGGAATGATGCAGGGGAAGTGCAAAAAGTGAAATCTAGGTAAGATGAAATATCTCAAATAAGGGTGATATTTGCCTATTTTTCTGTCTGATATAATAATTCTTCTCACTAAGCAGATTTTATGTTGTTTTACTTGTTTTAAGTGTTTTGGTCCTAAATGATGTCAGTAAGATATTACAGCTTGTTGCTGAGATTTGATGAGCTATATTGAGTAAAACATGCTTGAAACTAGAATATCAACTGTTGCAAAGCTGTGTCATCAACACTCACAAGTATAAAACTGCTTTTTTAAAGTAATTTCTTATTTCAAGCATGTAAAAAAAAATCATGATTTTGACACAATTGTGTCTCATAATTAAAACAGATGACAGCCAAATGGACTTTGCTGTTTTATTTTCAATGAAACAATAGAAAACAGGTACTCATATAGTAGTACAGTTGGCACAGTACAGTAAACTGACAGTTCATATTTAAACATTTTATAACATTTCTAACAATTTTGAACAGAAATAGTTCATGCACATTCAGATAAATTCCTCAAAATTACAATTAAAAAAATTGTGGCCGGGGGCCGGGCTGTATATATGCGCACTAATTGACTGAAAGAGCACGCACTTGGCGCGATGATGTCATGTTATCTATGGAAAAATGCATTTTTAGACAATATGATTTGCCTGAGCGGCTAGGAGACCCCGAGAGTAACAAGCGCTTGCCTTGTTGCCTTTCCATTAAGAACAATAAATTAGTTTTTAGTAGGGATGTCCGATAATATCGGCCGATAAATGCGTTAAAATGTAATATCGGAAATTATCGGTATCGGTTTTTTTATTATCTGTATCGGGGTTTTTTTTATTTTTTATTAAATCAACATAAAAAACACAAGATACACTTACAATTAGTGCACCAACCCAAAAAACCTCCCTCCCCCCATTTCTTTCTGTTATTAATATTCTGGTTCCTACATTATATATCAATATATATCAATACAGTCTGCAAGGGATACAGTCCGTAAGCACACATGATTGTGCGTGCTGCTGCTCCACTAATAGTACTAACCTTTAACAGTTCATTTGACTCATTTTCATTCATTACTAGTTTCTATGTAACTGTTTTTATATTGTTTTACTTTCTTTTTTCTTCAAGAAAATGTTTTTAATTTATTTATCTTATTTTATAATTTTTTTAAAAAAGTACCTTATCTTCACCATACCTGGTTGTCCAAATTAGGCATAATAATGTGTTAATTCCACGACTGCATATATCGGTTGATATCGGTATCGGTTGATATCGGTATCGGTAATTAAAGAGTTGGACAATATCGGAATATCGGATATCGGCAAAAAGCCATTATCGGACATCCCTAGTTTTTAGTATAAGTTTGCTAGTTTCAAGAAATGTAATGCCGAGTGCATATCATTATGTCAAGATAATGGCACTAGCATTTAAATTATTTAAGAATATTTTTCAACATATTGAGCAAAAAGGTCTCTTTTTTTTTCTACCAAGAAAAGTGCACTTGTTATTAGTGAGAATATACTTATTTTAAGGTGTTTTTGGGTTCATTGAGGTTAGCTAATTTTACTTGTTTTGGAAAGTCTTGACAAGCCAAATTTTCTTGTTCTATTGGCAGATAATTTTGCTTAGTTCAAATAAAATACCCCTCATTTTTGTATTTTTTGTTGTTGTTTTATGAACACTGACTTTTTACAGTGTGGCAGGAGGAGTGAGCGTAAAAGAAGCAGCAAGAAGTTGGTTGGAGGTGCTAAATTGTTTTGTCCTCTGCACTGCAAAAAGTCAGTGTTCAAAAACAAGAAGAAAAAAAAAATACAAAAATGAGGGGTATTTTACTAGAACTAAGCAAAATTATCTGCCAATAGAACAAGAAAATGTGGCTTGTCAAGACTTTCCAAAACAAGTAAAGTTAGCTAACCTCAATGAACCCCAAAATACCTTAAAATAAGTATATTCTCACTAATAACAAGTGCACTTTTCTTGGTAGAAAAAAAAATGAGACCTTTTTGCTCAATATGTTGAAAAATATTCTTAAATGAAGTAAATGCTAGTGCCATTATCTTGACATAATGATATGCGCTCGGCATTACATTTCTTGAACCCAGCAAACTTATACTAAAAACTAGAGATGTCCGATAATATCGGTCTGCCGATATTATCGGCCGATAAATGCGTTAAAATGTAATATCGGAAATTATCGGTATCGGTTTTTTTATTATCAGTATCGGTTTTTTGGTTTTGTTTTTTTTAAATCCACATAAAAAACACAAGATACACTTACAATTAGTGCACCAACCCAAAAAACCTCCCTCCCCCATTTACACTCATTCACACAAAAGGGTTGTTTCTTTCTGTTATTAATATTCTGGTTCCTACATTATATATCGATATATATCTTCTGCAAGGGATACAGTCCGTAAGCACACATGATTGTGCGTGCTGCTGGTCCACTAATAGTACTAACCTTTAACAGTTAATTTTACAAATTTTCATTAATTACTAGTTTCTATGTAACTGTTTTTATATTGTTTTACTTTCTTTTTTATTCAAGAAAATGTTTTTAATTTATTTATCTTATTTTATTTGATTCACTTTTTTAAAAAGGACCTCATCTTCACCATACCTGGTTGTCCAAATTAGGCATAATAATGTGTTAATTCCACGACTGCATATATCGGTTGATATCGGTATCGGTAATTAAAGAGTTGGACAATATCGGCATATCGGATATCGGCAAAAAGCCATTATCGGACATCCCTACTTGTGAGTGTTGATGACACAGCTTTGCAACAGTTGATATTCTAGTTTCAAGCATGTTTTACTCAATATAGCTCATCAAATCTCAGCAACAAGCTGTAATATCTTACTGAGATCATTTAGGAGCAAAACACTTACAACAAGTAAAACAACATAAAATCTGCTTAGTGAGAAGAATTATCTTATCAGACAGAAAATAAGCAAATATCACCCTTATTTGAGATATTTCACCTTACTTAGATTTCAGTATTTTCAGTGTGGTTACTTTGGCTTCTTTACATCTCCCTTCTCCGCCTGCTTTGTATTTATTTTCTGGCTGTCCCGCTTCCTTGCATCTGTGCTGCAGTGCATAACAAACTCGGACAGGGAGAGCGGCTACAACAGCTCTCTGCAGCTACCTGATGCAACGCTCAACTTTGCCAAGAAGCACCCACTGATGGAGGATAAAGCGCTGGCTCGCCCTCTGCTTCTCACCAAGGGTGTCAACTTCACCAGGCTGGTGGTGGACCGAGTTACCGGCCTGGACCAAAGAGCGTACAATGTCCTCTTCATTGGCACAGGTACAAATCGACTCATATTTTTTTAGCCCTAGGGCAGGGGTGGGCCACATCCTGCTTGTTAGGTCCCTTTAATCCGGCCCGCCACACTGCAAGAAGTCAGTGTTGTTTAATATTGTAGGAACCAGAAATATTAATAACAAAGAAACAACCCTTTTGTGTGAATGAGTGTAAATGGGGGAGGGAGGTTTTTTGGGTTGTTGCACTAATTAAAGTGTATCTTGTGTTTTGTATGTTGATTTAATAAAAAAATGAATTTAAAAATTAAAAAAATTTAAAAAACAAGGGGAAAAAAATAAAAAAATAGGGGTATTTTATTTGAACAAAGCAAAATTATCTGCCAATAGAACAAGAAAATTCGGCTTGTCAAGACTTTCCAAAACAAGTAAACCTCCTCCAACCTCCGAGGACAAAGCTACGAACAATGGGAGACCGGGCTTTCTGCTCCGCCGCTCCCAGTCTGTGGAACGCTCTCCCTGACCACCTGAGGGCACCACAGACTGTGGATGCTTTTGAAAAAGGCTTAAAAACCCTTCTTTTTTTAAAAAAAAGCCTTTTTTTTACACCGTATAAAGTCAGTGTTCAAAAACAAGGGGGGAAAAAAAGGAAAATTAGGGGTATTTTATTTGAACTAAGCAAAATTATCTGCCAATAGAACAAGGAAATTCGGCTTGTCAAGACTTTCCAAAACAAGTAAACTTCCTCCAACGTCCGAGGACAAAGCTACGAACACTGGGAGACCGGGCTTTCTGCTCCGCCGCTCCCAGTCTGTGGAACGCTCTCCCTGACCACCTGAGGGCACCACAGACTGTGGATGCTTTTAAAAAAGGCTTAAAAACCCTTCTTTTTTTTAAAAAAAAAGCCTTTTTTTTACACCGTATAAAGTCAGTGTTCAAAAACAAGGGGAAAAAAAACGAAAATTAGGGGTATTTTATTTGAACTAAGCAAAATGATCTGCCAATAGAACAAGAAAATTTGGCTTGTCAAGACTTTCCAAAACAAGCAAAATTAGCTCACCTCAATGAACCCCAAGATAATAATAATAATAATAATAATAATAATGGAGTAGATTTATATCGCGCTTTTTCTTTTTAGATACCTTAAATAACAATATTCTCGCTAATAACAAGTGCACTTTTATTGGTAGAAAAAAAATTAGACCTCTCTGCTCAATATGTTCAAAAATATTGTTAAATGAAGTAAATGCTAGTGCCATTATCTTGACATGATGATATGCGCTCGGCGTCGTGATTTTTTTTTCATGCTTGAAATAAGAAATGATTAATTTAAAAAAGTAGTTTTATACTTGTGAGTGTTGATGACACAGCTTTGCAACAGTTGATATTCTAGTTTCAAGCATGTTTTACTCAATATAGGTCATCAAATCTCAGCAACAAGCTGTAATATCTTACTGAGATCATTTAGGACCAAAACACTTAAAACAAGTAAAACACTCTAACATAAGATCTGCTTATTGAGAAGAATTATCTTATCAGACAGAAAATAAGCAAATATCACCCTTATTTGAGATATTTCATCTTACTTAGATTTCAGTTTTTGCAGTGTAGATATATGCATACTAGTTTTAGCTATTTGCCTGTTCTAGTTTTTATTTTTATTTATTTTTTATTATCTTTTTATTTTTATATTTTTTAATACACTGTAGCACTTTGAGGTTGTTTACTCAATGTAAAGTGCTTTTTACAAATAAAATATATTATTATTATTATAACCCAAAAATACCTTAAAATAAGTATATTCTCACTAATTTCAACTGTACTACTATATGAGTACGTATTTTCTATTGTTTCATTGAAATATTTTTTTATTATTACTATTATTATTATTATTATTATTGTTTTTGTCATTCATTCTTGAATGGCTTTTTTGTTGTTTTTTGCAAAATTAGTTTGTTTTTGTTTTGTCTACATATTCGAAATAAACATGAAAGAAAGAGAAAGAAAGAAAGAAAGAAAGAAAATAAAACAGCAAAGTCCATTTGGTTGTCATCTGTTTTAATCCATCCATTTTCTACCGCTTGTCCCTTTTGGGGTCGCGGGGGGGTTGCTGGAGCCTATCTCAGCTGCATTCGGGCAGAAGGTGTATGAGACACAATTGTGTCAAAGTCATGATTTTTTTTTTTCATGCTTTAAATAAGAAATTATTACTTTAAATGCACTTAAATGTAGAATATATGTAGAATATGTTTATATTATTCATATATTATATATTACATATATAATATATTATATTATTTATTATTATTATTGTCTATTGTGAGCGAACTGTGGTGCTGAATTTCCCCCAGGGATCAATAAAGTACTTTCTATTCTATTCTAGTCTATTTAAAAAAGTAGTTTTATACTTGTGAGTGTTGATGACACAGCTTTGCAACAGTTGATATTCTAGTTTCAAGCATGTTTTACTCAATATAGGTCATCAAATCTCAGCAACAAGCTGTAATATCTTACTGAGATCGTTTAGATTAGATTAGATTTATATTTAGATTTATTGGTACCCCGTTGGGGGAATTCATTTTCACTGCCGTACATTTAAACAACTTGTTCGAACAAAAATAACAAAAAGACATCATACTTGACCAACACATTTACAGGTTTGTCAGACAGGTCGGCCGGGCCTTGTTGTTTAGGGCGGCTACAGCTGCAGGGATAAGGCTTTTCCCGAAGCGGGACCAAAACCAAAACCCTTAAAACAAGTAAAACACTCTAACATAAAATCTGATTAGTGAGAAGAATTATCTTATCAGACAGAAAATAAGCAAATATCAACCTTATTAGGGATGGGGCGAGGGTCACCACTTTGGGAACAAATGCCTGAGCAAATTGTTTAAGAACAACATTTCTCAACCAGCTATTGCAAGGAATTTAGGGATTGCACCATCTACGATCCGTAATACCATCAAAAGGTTCAGAGAATCTGGAGAAATCACTGCACGTAAGCGATGATATTACGTACCTTCGATCCCTCAGGCGGTATTGCATCAAAAAGCGACTTTAGTGTGTAATGGATATCACCCCATGGGCTCGGGAACGCTACAGAAAACCACTGTCAGTAACTACAGTTGGTCGCTACATCTGTAAGTGCAAGTTAAAACTCTACTATGCAACGCCAAAGCCATTTATCAACAACACCCAGAATCGCCGCCGGCTTTAATGGCTCCGAGCTCATCTAAGATGGACTGATGCAAAGTGGAAAAGTGTTCTGTGGTTTTGACGATTGTTTTTGGAAACTGTGGAGAAAAAAACAAACAGCCGGATTGTTCTAGGCGCAAAGTTGAAAAGCCAGCATCTGTGATGGTTTGGGGGTGTATTAGTGCCCAAGACATGGGTAACTTACACATCTGTGAAAGCACCATTAATGCTGAAAGGTACATACAGGTTTTTGGAGCAACATATGTTGCCATCCAAGCAACGTTATCATGGACGCCCCTGCTTATTTCAGCAAGACAATGCCAAGCCACGTGTTACAACAGGGTGGCTTCATAGTAAAAGAGTGCGGCCGCGTACTAGACTGTGGCCTGGTTTTGGGGTTTGTACTAAAACAAGAGCACCAGGACAGGATATGATGCCAAAGACAAGAAAATAAGGGACAAAACCGTGCGTGATGTGGGATCATGACAGAGTCGTCCGCAAGTTGGCACGGTTCTGTAATTTTTTTAGGTCTATAATTCAATGTTACACTAATGTTCTTTGTCACTTGTAACACAAAGGTTTTGTTCAGTGAAATAATAGCATTAATATTGCTGAAAATGCAAATTAATTCCATATTGCCCAGCACCGAGTGGGGAGAGAGTGCCTTTTTTTTTTTTTTTTTTTTTTAATTTAGATGAGCAGCAGATATTATTTGTTAAAGAGATGAACATAATCAGCCTGTAGCAGCAGACTAAGACAGGTGCTGGCATCAGGCGAGGTGGCGGGAAAACAACACGCCATCTGGCCGCATTTCTGCCGGGTTTCAATTAAGTGCTCGATTTGCATTCATCTTCATGCATCAAAGGAAATGTCAGTGCATGTGCAACTTCATTAATATTTTCTCCTCAGCGGCCGTAATCCCCACGTGCATGCACTGCAAAAACTGCAATCTAAGTAAGATGAAATATCTCAAATAAGGGTGATATTTGCTTATTTTCTGTCTGATAAGATAATTCTTCTCACTAAGCAGATTTTATGTTAGAGTGTTTTACTTGTTTTAAGGGTTTTGGTCCTAAATGATCTCAGTAAGATATTACAGCTTGTTGCTGAGATTTGATGACCTATATTGAGTAAAACATGCTTGAAACTAGAATATCAACTGTTGCAAAGCTGTGTCATCAACACTCACAAGTAGAAAACTACTTTTTTTAAGTAATAATTTCTTACTTCAAGCATGAAAGAGACAATTGTGTCTCATAATTAAAACGGATGACAGCCAAATGGACTTTGCGGTTTTATTTTCAATGAAACAATAGAAAATACGTACTCATGTAGTAGTACAGATGGCACAGTACAGTAAACTGACAGTTAATATTTTAACATTTGACATTTCAAACAATTTAGTTCATGCACATTCAGATAAATTCCTCAAAATTACAATTTAATTGTATTTTGGCCGGGGGCCGGGCTGTATATATGCGCACTAATTGACTGAAAGAGAACGCACTTGGCGCGATGATGTCATGTTATCCATGGAAAAATGCATTTTTAGAGCATATGATTTGCCTGAGCGGCTAGGAGACCCCGAGAGTAACAAGCGCTTGCCTTGTTGCCTTTCCATTAAGAACAATAAACTAGTTTTTAGTATAAGTTTGCTGGTTTCAAGAAATGTAATGCCGAGCGCATATCATTATGTCAAGATAATGGCACTAGCGTTTAATTAATTTAAGAATATTTTTCAACATATTGAGCAAAAAGGTCACTTTTTTTTTTCTACCAAGAAAAGTGCACTTGTTATTAGTGAGAATTAGGGATGTCCGATAATATCGGCATGCCGATATTATCGGGCGATAAATGCGTTAAAATGTAATATCGGAAATTATCGGTATCGTTTTTTTATTATCTGTATCGGGTTTTTTTTGTTGTTTTTTTTAATTTTTATTAAATCAACATAAAAAACACAAGATACACTTACAATTAGTACACCAACCCAAAAAACCTCCCTCCCCCATTTACACTCATTCACACAAAAGGGTTGTTTCTTTCTGTTATTAATATTCTGGTTCCTACATTATATATCAATATATATCAATACAGTCTGCAAGGGATACAGTCCGTAAGCACACATGATTGTGCGTGCTGCTGGTCCACTAATAGTACTGACCTTTAACAGTTAATTTTACTCATTTTCATGAATTACTAGTTTCTATGTAACTGTTTTTATATTGTTTTACTTTCTTTTTTATTCAAGAAAATGTTTTTAATTTAGTTATCTTATTTTATTATTATTTTTAAAAAGCACCTTATCTTCACCATACATGGTTGTCCAAATTAGGCATAATAGAGTGTTAATTCCACGACTGCATATATCGGTTGATATCGGTATCGGTTGATATCGGTATCGGTAATTAAAGAGTTGGACAATATCGGAATATCGGATATCGGCAAAAAGCCATTATCGGACATCCCTAGTGAGAATATACTTATTTTAAGGTATTTTTGGGCTTCATTGAAGTTAGCTAATGTTACTTGTTTTGGAAAGTCTTGACAAGCTAAATTTTCTTGTTCTATTGGCAGATAATTTTGCTTAGTTCAAATAAAATACCCCTCCTTTTTGTATTTTTTTTTCTTGTTTTTGAACACTGACTTTTTGCAGTGTGTGTCCTGCTGTTGCTTGGATTAAAAAAAATAATAAGTACGATTAAATATCTCAAATAAGGGTGATATTTGCTTATTTTATGTCTGATAAGACAATTCTTCTCACTAAGCAGATTTTATGTTAGAGTGTTTTACTTGTTTTAAGTGTTTTGGTCCTAAATGATCTCAGTAAGATATTACAGCTTGTTGCTGAGATTTGATGGCCTATATTGAGTAAAACATGCTTGAAACTAGAATATCAACTGTTGCAAAGCTGTGTCATCAACACTCACAAGTATAAAACCGCTTTTTCAAAGTAATAATTTCGTATTTCAAGCATGTAAAAAAAAAAAAAATCATGACTTTGACACAATTGTGTCTCATAATTCAAACAGATGACAGCCAAATGGACTTTGCTGTTTTATTTTCAATGAAACAATAGAACATACGTACTCATATAGTAGTTGTCCAGTTCAAACACTGATGACATCTATTAAACAAGACAAAGAAGCAAGGAATTAAATAGAGACAGAATAAAATTTGGCTCAATGAGGAGAAACGCATAGACCTGTACCCTTGTACAGTGTCCCACCACGCTCTGACAAAAGATTGTACGCATCCTCTTTTATTTGGACTTTTCCCTGATTACATGGCAACAGCTGTTTCTAAAGGAAGGGGGTCATAAACAGCCGTCGCCTTTGGTCAACAAACAGTTCGCCGTTTTGGAGACGTCCTCAATCATTGCCGTTGTGGTGGTGGGGATCAGGAACCAGTCAATGCAGTTGAAGCTGGAGACCCCAGCATCGTAATACAGAATCATTATAGCATTAGTAAAGTTCTGTTGATCTGCATTGTAGGCTTCTTTCTATGTTCACAAATATTTTGTGTTGTTACATTGTATTACTTTAACATATTCAGGTAATAGGAGGGCAAAAAGTATTTGAATGAGGGCCAGTAGTAAGTAGTTTTTGCTGTTTTTAGTTAAGGGAATCGTTTGTTTTGTTTATATGTCGTTGTGGCTTGTGCAGCCCTTTGAGACACTTGTGATTTAGGGCTATATAAGTAAACATTGATTGAAAAGGTGCCTGGGAGGGGGGTCAGGTCCTGCTTCCTCTCCGCTTTGTAGATCTCGGGTCAAGACAAAATCTTCCTGTGGATGACAATAGCTCAAAGAAACCCACACCTTCATGTCGCTTCCCATCCTGCACAGTGGAGTTTCACAATTGATTGGTAAGATCAAAGACGGCTTTTGGTCTGCTCGCCGGGAACTCATTGAAACACAAAGTTTTGTGATATCTGTTATTAGTGAGAATATACTTACTTTAGGGTATTTTTGGCTTCATTGAGGTTAGCTAATTAGGGACCGAGTCCCTTTGGGACAGAGGACCCTATTGTATTTCTAGCGTTTTATTATTATACCGCCGCCTCTTTGAGCTGTAATTTGACCCCCTTAACAAGCTTCAAAACTCACCAAATTGGACACACACATCAGGACTGGCGAAAATTGCGATCTAATAAAAAAAATAAAAATTCAAAATTGCGCTCCAGCGCCCCCTAGGAAGAAAACAAAGACAAAACTGCCTGTAACTCCCAGTAGGAATGTCGTAGAGACATGAAACAAAAACCACTCACTTATACCCAGGCCTGGCCCTAACCAATCTGGCGCCCTAGGCAAGATTTTATTTGTCGTTGACCTTTTTTTTTACTTAAAGAAAGCAAATTAACATATTATATGAGAATGTTATGTTATGATTATCTTTAACCGAATCACAGCACTGCTCAAATTAAAAAACAGCATTCCCTGTCATGTGATATTGCTTAATTAACATTAATGATGTGCACTTTAACAACTAGGCTTACAACTGTACCTAACATATAAAGGGGTGGAAAAGTGACTATTACCTGCAGGGAAAACATTAGCTAACCAGAAGGCAATAATAATGTAAACAAAAAACACCTGCTTAAAAGATCTAATACAAATGTCCCTGAGGAATGTAAGGTAGGAGTACTGTAATTACCTAACGTTACATTATTATTTTCCATAACAATTTAGCCCCCTAAACAATATTAACCCGACGTTAAAACAGAACTAGCTATTTATTGATTAGCAATTGCCGAATCATGTAACATTAGCTTAATGCTAAAAAGCCAGGTTACTATCACATTCTGTAACAGACAAATAATTTCATGTAGGCTAACGTTACCTCGCTGCTACCTCTGTCTTTTTCTCGTTTCGCCTCCTCTTCTTTTCTCTTTTTTCTTCCCTGGGCACCTGACAGTTTTGGCCGTTTTGACATCTTGTGTTTATTTTTTGATGTGGTGACGTCCATAAACATAAACAAATAATATTTCTATTAAATAGGCTTTACTTTGCATTTTAATTAACGTGGGATTATTTTTTGTATTTAGAAATAATAGTACCAACTTTTTTTTTTTTTTTTCTCCAACATTTGTGGCACTGGCGTGGCGCCCCCTGATGGACGGCGCCCTTAGCATTTGCTTATACGGCCTATGCCACGGGCCGGCCCTGCTTATACCTAGATTTCATACACTGACAACCCCCAGCAAAAATCAACAGGAAGTTTGCAATTCCCCCTTCAAAACAAAAGTTGAGTAAAAACAATCACCTTTTTTCAAACATTATCTCCTCTGAGCGCGTTTGTCGTGTCGGCTTCAAATTAGCACAGGAGAGAGATTGAACCCTTCCGATTAAAAGTTGATGAAAGAGTTTTAATTACTGCTCCGGTTTGGATTTTATGAGCCCTCAAAAGTCGGTCCCGTCCATCGCTGCTTGCAGCTCTAATTAGGGTCCGCATGTACCATGTACAAAGGACTCCCACAGGGAGTCCTTTGTACATGGACAAAGGACACTATTGAATTTGTAAGGTTTTATTATTATTCCGCAGCTTTGCGCACTACTTTGCCCCCCTTAACATGCTTCAAAACTCACCAAATTTGACACACACATAGAAAAACGTGCCCCAACCACTTTACCCCTAGGAAGAAAACTGCCTCTAACTCCCACTAGGAAGGTCGTAGAGACATGAAACAAAAACCTCTATGTAGGTCTGACTTAGACCTACATTTCATAATTTCACATTCTCGGGCAAAAACCAACAGGAAGTTGGCAATTTCCCATTTAAGACAAAAATGTACTAAAAACACTAATTTTTGCCTCTTTGAGCTGTAATTTGACCCCCTTAAAATACTTCAAAACTCACCAAAATTCTCACACACATCGGGACTGGTGGAAATTGCGATCTAAAAAAAAAACCGAACCCCAAAACTCAAAAATTGCGCTAATTTTTGAATAAAACAGAGACAAAACTGCTTCTCAGAGGAAAACTCGGACAAAACTGCTTGTAATTTCCGGTAGGAACGTCTTAGAGACATGAAACAAAAACCTCTACGTAAGTCTCACTTAGACCTACATTTCATAGATTGACATCCTTCAGCAAAAATCAACAGGAAGTTTGATATCCCTCCTTCAAAACTCAATTTTTGTACAAAGCGGTCACCAAACATCAAACATTATCTCCTCTGAGCGCGTTTGTCGTTTCGGCTTCAAACTGCTACAGGAGAGAGATTGAACCCTTCTGATTAAAAGTTGACGAAAGCGTTTCAAAAAATGCTCCGGTTTTGATTTTACGAGCCTTCAAAGACCCGCAGCACTAAAGCTGCTCCGCTGCTGTGATTTTACGCACCTTCAAAGAAAACAACCACTGTGCCGCAGCACCTAGGAAAAAGACACAGACACAACTTCCTCTAACTCCCAGTACGAATATCGTAGAGACACGAAACAAAAACCTCTGTGTAGGTCTCACTCAGGACTACCACTGGACAAAAGTATTGGGACACCTAGGAGTAGCACCTGCCAAAATGCGGACCCGACCAACGCTGCTTGCAGCTTTAATTAGGGTTCGCATGTACCCTGTACAAAGGAACCTATTGAAATTGTAATGTTGATTATTATTCCGCAGCTTTGCGCACTACTTTGCCCCCCTTAACATGCTTCAAAACTCACCAAATTTTTTACACACATACAAAAACTGGGACAGCACACTTTAGTAAAAAAAAACAAACCCCAAAAATCAAAATTGCGCTCTAGCGCCCCCTAGGAAAAAAACAAAAACAAACTGCCTGTAACTCCCACTAGGAAGGTCGTAGAGACATGAAACAAAAACCTGTATGTAGACCTACAATTTCACATCCTCGGGCAAAAACCAACAGGAAGTTGGCAATTTCCCCTTCAACACAAAAAATGACTAAAAACAATAATTTTTGCCTCTTTGAGCTGTAATTTGACCCCTTTAAAATACTTCAAAACTCACCAAACTTTTTACACACATCGGGACTGGTGGATATTGGGATCTAAAAAAAAACGAACCCCGAAACTCAAAATTGCGCTCTAGCGCAATTTTTGAATAAAACAGAGACAAAACTGCTTCTCAGAGGAAAACACAGACAAAACTGCTTGTAACTTCCGGTAGGAACGTCTTAGAGACATGAAACAAAAACCTCTACGTAGGTGTCACTTAGACCTACATTTCACAGATTGACATCCTTCAGCAAAAATCAACAGGAAGTTTGATATCCCCACTTCAAAACAAATTTTTTTTTTAAAAAGCGGTCACCAAACATCAAACATTATCTCCTCTGAGCGCGTTTGTCGTTTCGGCTTCAAACTGCTACAGGAGAGAGATTGAACCCTCTGGCGAAAGCCTTTTAATAAGTGCTACGGTTTTGATTTTACGAGCCTTCAAAGAAAAGAACCACTGTGCCGCAGCACCTAGGAAAAAAAACACAGACACAACTTCCTCTAACTCCCAGTACGAATATCTTAGAGACATGCAACAAAAACCTCTATGTAGGTCTCACTCAGGACTACCACTGGACAAAAGTATTGGGACACCTAGGACTAGCACCAGCCAAAATGCGGACCCGACCAACGCTGCTTGCAGCTTTAATTTTACTTGTTTTGGAAAGTTTTGACAAGCCGAATTTTCTTGTTCTATTGGCAGATAATTTTGCTTAGTTCAAATAAAACACCCCTCATTTTTGTATTTTTTTTGTCTTGTTTTTGAACACTGTCTTTTTGCAGTGCAGCTCGGACGGCTGAATTCCGGGTCCGTGTGACTTTGAATGCAAGGGGGTGAACTGCTACTTACCATTCAGGTCACCGCAGCGGTGAAGTGACTACGGCGCGTGACTGCGGAGCGGCGGCGGCGGACTCGGCCGAGCACGCTCGCATTAGTACGTGCACGCGTGATACGTGCTGGCTTTTCCCTGAGCCAAAGTGCAGTCGTGCTTCACGGCACAGACTCAACGGGGCCCCTCGGCAGACCTGCGCTCACTGTGCCAATTGGGCCACGGGCTTGATTAGCTACGAGCTGCAACAGAGCAATATCGGATGAGGAAAGCGAGAGAGGGGCACGTGGTCACGTGCATGTTGCGGTGCGTCCCTTTGCGTCTACCGAGTGCTGAAAAAGTACAGCTCATATCCGATCCAATCCACTTTATTTATAAAGCACATTCAAACAACAAAAATGTTTCCAAAGTGCTGCACAACGATATTAAAAACAATATTCAAATATTATCCTTAGCTCCACCAATGACTGAAATAAAAACAAAAATAAATAAATATAAAAACAATATAAAAATAAATATGACTAAAAACGATTTCAAAGGGTAAAACTAGAGATGTCCGATAATGGCTTTTTTTTGCCGATATTCCGATATTGTCCGACTCTTAATTACCGATACCGATATATACAGTCGTGGAATGAACACATTATTATGCCTAATGTTGTTGTGATGCCGCGCTGGATGCATTAAACAATGTAACAAGGTTTTCCCAAAATAAATCAACTCAATTTATGGAAAAAAAATGCCAACATGGCACTGCCATATTTATTATTGAAGTCACAGAGTGCTTTTTTTTTTTTTTAACATGCCTCAAAACAGCAGTTTGGAATTTGGGACATGCTCTCCCTGAGAGAGCATGAGGAGGTTGAGGTGGGGGGTGGTAGGGATTAGCGGGGGTGTATATTGTAGCGTCCCGGAAGAGTTAGCGCTGCAAGGGGTTCCGGGTATTTGTTCTGTTGTGTTTGTGTTGTGTTACGGTGCGGATGTTCTCCCGAAATGTGTTTGTCATTCTTGTTTGGTGTGGGTTCACAGTGTGGCGTATATTAGTAACAGTGTTAAAGTTGTTTATACGGCCACCCTTAGTGTGACCTGTATGGCTGTTGACCAAGTATGCCTTGCATTCACTTGTGTGTGTGTGAAAAGCCGTAGATATTACGTGACTGGGCCGGCACGCAAAGGCAGTGCCTCTAAGGTTTATTGGCGCTCTGTACTTCTCCCTACGTCCGTAGGGCGTTTTAAAAAGTCATACATTTTACTTTTTGAAACCGATACCGATAATTTCCGATATTACATTTTAAAGCATTTATCTGCGGATAATATCGGCTGTCCCATATTATTGGACATCTCTAATAATTGCATCTATTATCAACAATACAGTTGTTTCAAATGCAACAATACATATATGTAATGATAACTACAGATACAAAAGAAAGCAGATACATGGAGGGGAAGAAAGAGAAGCCAACTATATTAACCTTGTAGATTGTTATACAATAGGTTAAGCTTTGTCAGTGTGCCATGTGTTATACCCAGTATGACCACATGCGGCTCTTTAGCGCCGCCCTAGTGGCTCTCTGGAGATTTTTCAAAAATGTATGAAGAAAGGAAAAAGATGAGGGGGAAAAAAAATGAATTTTTTTGTTTTAGTATGGTTTCTGTAGGAGGACAAACATGACACAAACCTCCCCAATTGTTATAAATCACACTGTTTATATTAAACATGCTTCACTGATTCGAGTATTTGGCGAGCGCCGTTTTGTCCTACTAATTTTGGCGGTCCTTGAACTCACTGTCTAGTTTGTTTTCATGTACAACTGTCTCCCGACTTTGTAGGACGTGTTTTATGCCACTTATTTTTCTGTCTCATTTTGTCCACCACACTTTTAACGTTGTGCGTGAGTGCACAAAGGTGAGTTTTGTTGATGTTATCGACTTGTGTGGAGTGCTAATCAGACATATTTGGTCACTGCATGACTGCAAGCTAATCGATGCTAACATGCTATTTAGGCTAGCGATATGTACATATTGCATCATTATGCCTCATTTGTAGCTATATTTGAGCTCATTTAGTTTCCTTTAAGTCATCTTAATTAAATGTATATCTCATGACACATGTAATATGGCTTTTATTTTTTTGCGGCTCCAGACAGATTTGTTTTTGTATTTTTGGTCCAATATGGCTATTTCAACAATTTGGGTTGCCGACCCCTGTCCTAGTGGCTCTCTGGAGGTTTTTCAAAAATGTATGAAGAAAGGAAAAAGATGAGGGGGAAAAAAATCTATTTTTTTGTTTTAGTATGGTTTCTGTAGGAGGACAAACATGACACAAACCTCCCCAATTGTTATAAATCACAGTGTTTATATTAAACATGCTTCACTGATTCGAGTATTTGGCGAGCGCCGTTTTGTCCTACTAATTTTGGCGGTCCTTGAACTCACCGTCTAGTTTGTTTTCATGTACAACTGTCTCCCGACTTTCCAGAACGTGTTTTATGCCACTTCTTTTTCTGTCTCATTTTGTCCACCACACTTTTAACGTTGTGCGTGAGTGCAAAAAGGTGAGTTTTGTTGATGTTATTGACTTGTGTGGCGTGCTAATCAGACATATTTGGTCACTGCATGACTGCAAGCTAATCGATGCTAACATGCTATTTAGGCTAGCGATATGTACATATTGCATCATTATGCCTCATGTGTAGCTATATTTGAGCTCTTTTAGTTTCCTTTAAGTCCTCTTAATTAAATGTATATCTCATGACACATGTAAAATGGCTTTTATTTTTTTGAGGCTCCAGAGAGATTTGTTTTTGTATTTTTGGTCCAATATGGCTATTTCAACAATTTGGGTTGCCGACCCCTGTCCTAGTGGCTCTCAGGAGATTTTTCAAAAATGCATGAAGAAAGGAAAAAGATGAGGGGGGAAACAATCTATTCTTTTCTTTTAGTATGGTTTCTGTAGGAGGAAAAACATGACACAAACCTCCTCAATTGTTATAAATCACACTGTTTATATTAAACATGCTTCACTGATTCGAGTATTTGGCGAGCGCCGTTTTGTCCTACTAATTTTGGCGGTCCTTGAACTCACCGTCTAGTTTGTTTTCATGTACAACTGTCTCCCGACTTTCCAGAACGTGTTTTATGCCACTTCTTTTTCTGTCTCATTTTGTCCACCACACTTTTAACGTTGTGCGTGAGTGCACAAAGGTGAGTTTTGTTGATGTTATCGACTTGTGTGGAGTGCTAATCAGACATATTTGGTCACTGCATGACTGCAAGCTAATCGATGCTAACATGCTATTTAGGCTAGCGATATGTACATATTGCATCATTATGCCTCATTTGTAGCTATATTTGAGGTCATTTACTTTCCTTTAAGTCCTCTTAATTAAATGTATATCTCATGACACATGTAATATGGCTTTTAATTTTTTGCGGCTCCAGACAGATTTGTTTTTGTATTTTTGGTCCAATGGGTGAGGGCCGACATCCGGGCAAATGAGCTACATACGGGTTCTTCGAGCCATAGCAACCAGACTGGTGTTGAAAACAAACCGTTGCCATTACTCTTTAACCTGTCGACCTACGCTGGTTAAACCTGTCATTCTGCCTCCAAAATGCCGAAAAACTGTGTTGTTTTTGGTTGTGCTAACCACAACTGGAAACAGGGAAAACAAAGGTTGTATTTTGTTCTGCCAAAGCGTGATAAAAGCCCACAGAGACGAGACAAATGGCTCGCAGCTTTACACTGGGAAAACGAGGACGGTTCTCACTGGAGTCCCCCAAAGTCCCGGGTCGTGTGTTCGGATCACTTCGTTTCTGGTAAATATAAGGAACAAAAATCCACCTTCTTAACCACAACTTGGCTATACCGTCCGTGCTAACGTTGTACTTGTTGAATTTGTACCTTATAACGTTCGACAGCTGAAGTTGTTGTTGTACAAAAATAACATGCGGTATATACTATATAGTCTATAGCCTAGCTAGCTATTTTCGAAAACCGGTTTCGTTTAAATTTGCACTTAACAGTTGGGTTTTTAAAAACCAATAAACCCTATAATTTTCATGTTGCCATTTAATCAACTTTTCAAGACAGTCGCAAAATGCTGTCTGCAAGACTTTTCAATACAAAGACATATTTTGTACATTATTCGCCTGCTGTACTGCGCCTTCATAAGGCTACAACTTACAAGGACCGGGCTACTAGGGGTCCGTCTGCTTTCTTTTGGGGTTTTTTGCCGGACATTCCAGTATTATTTACCCGTAATCTTGGTATTACTTTCCTTATTAGGTTATTTTGCCACCTCCCCCTTCTCTGTTCAAACTCTCCTTTGTTGTACTTAAACAATACATGTAGCCCTCAAATCTCTCAATATTTCATACACTAACACTTGATCTTGTTGTTGATAACTTCCGCGTCTCTTTCTTAGTAGCGCGCAGGCTAAGCTAACTAGCAAGCTAAGCTAAGCCTGAGAAGCTTTAAAGTTCACTGAGACGAGTCTGACGCAAATAATACATTTTCGTTTTCTCACACGATATGCGAATAAGTAAAAATGCGTAAATGAAGGATTTAACGCCGACTTCCAAGCCACAACGCTCGTTAAATGCTTTTTCTGTCAATGCTGTGTTCGCTGTGAGCTGGTTTGTTTTCAACGAATTCCCGGTTGCTAGGGGATTGGTAGGCGGAAGTGACGTAGGTCCGCCCTCACCCATATGGCTCTTTCAACATTTTGGGTTGCCGACCCCTGCCCTAGGGCAACAACGTTAATATATGTTTGATGAAACGTGATTATGTGCATGAGTGTATGTATGTATATGTACAGTATGTTTGTATAGTGAATGTATATGTACAGTATGTGTATATACAGTCGTGGTCAAAAGTTGACATACACTTGTAAAGAACATAATGTCATGGCTGTCTTGAGTTTCCAATCATTTCTACAACTCTTATTGTTTTGTGATAGAGTGATTGGAGCACATACTTGTTGGTCACACAAAAAACATTCATGAAGTTTGGTAAATATATTTCAGTGAATAACTTATTGTTCAAATTTGTATATAAATATGCACATAAAGTGTTGTAATTATATTGTAAAATGGATGGATTGATGGATGGATGGAAGTTTAAAACAAAACTGTTATTATTAATTAGTAAGTATACATTTTTTTAGCCTTTTTAGAGAAAATCATATCATTGTAGTAAATTATGCAAATTACCCAATGATGTCATTATGACCACGCCCAAAGCCACGCCCCCACCGCCACAGGTATCTTGGCAGTTTATGGGAAACACTGTAGCCATTCCTTTACCACTTTTGACGTGTGTTTGGGGTCATTGTCCCGTTGGAACACCCAACTTGCGCCCAAGACCCAACCACCGGGCTGATGATTTTAGCTTGCCCTGAAGAACTCGGAGGTAATGCTCCTTTTTTTACTGTCCCATTTACTCTCTGTAAAGCACCAGTTCCATTGGCAGCAAAACAGCCACAGAGCATAATACTACCACCACCATGCTTGACGGTAGGTATGGTGATCCTGGAATTAAAGACCTCACCTTTTCTCCTCCAAACATATTGCTGGGTATTGTGGCCAATTTTGTTTCATCTGACCACAGAACTTTCCTCCAGAAGGTCTTATCTTTGTCCATGTGATGTCAGATGAAACTTAGCCTACTATCAAAATGAATATGTGTCGCAAGCAGAACATGTCTATCTTTTATATTGCATAAGTCAACCCTGACAACTTACAACAGACTACAAAAATACTGGTAAATAGATAGACTGAAATAATCATTCAACTCTGATGATGTCCAAAGTCTGTCTGTATGCATGGTTGAATGTTTATTAGATTGTCTTATTTATGAATGTGAGTTCCAGTTGTGTACTGACTCTTGTATCCCCCCTTTGTGTGTGTGACAGCTGAGGGCTGGATGCAGAGGGTGGTCATCCTGGGCTCGGACGCTCACGTGATAGAAGAAATCCAGCTGTTTGAAACTGCCCAGCCTGTTGACAGCCTGACCATTTCCCACTCCAAGGTAAATAAGAGTTTGTGAAGGTTTCCCACAAACGTCCACGTGGATCCTATGTGGTGTTAGTAAAGATGTACTGGTAAATAATACATTGATAGAGTGATACGTTTTTAATCACATTTCTACTGTTGTTGTATTATCATATGTTGGTAAATACTATCAGCAAAGTGTAGCGCAGGTACTACAATGTCGTGGTTTTTGTCCTTCTAAATGAATGTTGTTAGTACTCAATGATGAAGAAAAGTCCAATTTATCCCCAATGTCTGTTATTACCCTTTTTTGCGTGACACTATAATAATGGTATATGCTTTGACAAGCACCATGCTCTGTTCAGCAATTTCCTTGTTTCCGTTCATCAACATGGCCATTTGTTCCATCGACTGTTGCCTCATGAACCCAAAACCTTCTTCACACAAAAACATTAATTACAATTACAATTCGAGCCGTATCCTATATTTGTTTTTCTCACTCCCGTGGACAATGTCTACACCACACCTCGTACACTGCAAAAACTGGAATCTAAGTAAGATGAAATATCTCAAATAAGGGTGATATTTGCTTATTTTCTGTCTGATAAGATCATTCTTCTCACTAAGCAGATTTTATGTCAGAGTGTTTTACTTGTTTTAAAGGCCTACTGAAACCCACTACTACCGACCACGCAGTCTGATAGTTTATATATCAATGATGAAATCTTAACATTATAACACATGCCAATACGGCCGGGTTAACTTATAAAGTGACATTTTAAATTTGCCGCTAAACTTCCGGTTCGAAACGCCTCTGCGGATGACGTATGCGCGTGACGTAGCCCGGCGAACACGGGTATGCCTTCCACATTGAAGCCGATACGAAAAAGCTCTGTTTTCATTTCATAATTCCACAGTATTCTGGACATCTGTGTTCGTGAATCTGTTTCAATCATGTTCATTGCATTATGGAGAAGGAAGCCAAGCAAGCAAAGAAGAAAGTTGTCGGTGCGAAATGGACGTATTTTTCGAACGTAGTCAGCCACAACAGTACACAGCCGTCGCTTCTTTGTTTACATTCCCGAAAGATGCAGTCAAGATGGAAGAACTCGGATAACAGAGACTCTAACCAGGAGGACTTTTGATTTGGATACACAGACGCCTGTAGAGAACTGGGACAACACAGACTCTTACCAGGATTACTTTGATTTGGATGACAAAGACGCAGACGTGCTACTGTGAGTATGCAGCTTTGGCTTTTTTTTGCGTATGTACGTAACTTTTTTTAAATATATAAGCTTTATGAACCTTGGGTTAGGTGAACGGTCTTTTGGGCTGAGTGATTGTGTGTGTTGATCATGTGTTTGAATTGTATTGGCGTGTTCTATGGAGCTAGGAGCTAGCAGAGGAGCTAGGAGCTAGCATAACACGTACCGTACCGTACGTGCGCGTCACGTACGTAACTTTTTAAAAATATATAAGCTTTATGAACCTTGGGTTAGGTGAACGGTCTTTTGGGCTGAGTGATTGTGTGTGTTGATCAGGTGTTTGAATTGTATTGGCGTGTTCTATGGAGCTAGGAGCTAGCAGAGGAGCTAGGAGCTAGCATAACAAACACGCAGGTGTTATTATGCAGGATTAATTTGTGGCATATTAAATATAAGCCTGGTTGTGTTGTGGCTAATAGAGTATATATATGTCTTGTGTTTATTTACTGTTGTAGTCATTCCCAGCTGAATATCAGGTACCGTGAGTATGCAGCCTTGGCTGCTAAACATTCGATAACTTGACCGTATGTGCGCGTCACGTACGTAACTTTTTAAAAATATATAAGCTTTATGAACCTTGGGTTAGGTAAACTGTCTTTTGGGCTGAGTGATTGTGTGTGTTGATCAGGTGTTTGAATTGTATTGGCGTGTTCTATGGAGCTAGGAG
Organism: Entelurus aequoreus; assembly: GCF_033978785.1. Taxonomy (NCBI): domain Eukaryota; kingdom Metazoa; phylum Chordata; class Actinopteri; order Syngnathiformes; family Syngnathidae; genus Entelurus; species Entelurus aequoreus. Next base: position 78,349,437 of record NC_084736.1, on the reverse strand, counting down.
CTAGCAGAGGAGCTAGGAGCTAGCATAACAAACACGCAGGTGTTTTTATGCAGGATTAATTTGTGGCATATTAAATATAAGCCTGGTTGTGTTGTGGCTAATAGAGTATATATATGTCTTGTGTTTATTTACTGTTGTAGTCATTCCCAGCTGAATATCAGGTCACCCTCGGGTCTCACAGCATCTTCCCTATCTGAATAGCTTCAACTCCCCACTAGTCCTTCACTTGCACTTTACTCATCCACAAATCTTTCATCCTCGCTCAAATTAATGGGGAAATTGTCGCTTTCTCGGTCCGAATCTCTCTCACTTCATGCGGCCATCATTGTAAACAATAGGGAACTTTGCGTATATGTTCAACTGACTACGTCACGCTACTTCCGGTAGGGGCAAGCCTTTTTTTTATCAGATACCAAAAGTTGCAATCTTTATCGTCGTTGTTCTATACTAAATCCTTTCAGCAAAAATATGGCAATATCGCGAAATGATCAAGTATGACACATAGAATAGATCTGCTATCCCCGTTTAAATAAAAAAAATTCATTTCAGTAGGCCTTTAAGGGTTTTGGTCCTTAATGATCTCAGTAAGATATTACAGCTTGTTGCTGAGATTTGATGACCTATATTGAGTAAAACATGCTTGAAACTAGAATATCAACTGTTGCAAAGCTGTGTCATCAACACTCACAAGTATAAAACTACTTTTTTTAAAGTAATAATTTCTTATTTCAAGCATGAAAAAAAAAAAAATCATGACTTTGACACAATTGTGTCTCATAATTAAAACAGATGACAGCCAAATGGACTTTGCTGTTTTATTTTCAATGAAACAATAGAAAACACATATTTAAACATTTAAAGGCCTACTGAAATGAATTTTTTTTATTTAAACGGGGATAGCAGATCTATTCTATGTGTCATACTTGATCATTTCGCGATATTGCCATATTTTTGCTGAAAGGATTTAGTATAGAACAACGACGATAAAGATTGCAACTTTTGGTATCTGATAAAAAAAAGGCTTGCACCTACCGGAAGTAGCGTGACGTAGTCAGTTGAACATATACGCAAAGTTCCCTATTGTTTACAATGATGGCCGCATGAAGTGAGAGAGATTCGGACCGAGAAAGCGACAATTTCCCCATTAATTTGAGCGAGGATGAAAGATTTGTGGATGAGTAAAGTGCAAGTGAAGGACTAGTGGGGAGTTGAAGCTATTCAGATAGGGAAGATGCTGTGAGAGCCGGGGGTGACCTGATATTCAGCTGGGAATGACTACAACAGTAAATAAACACAAGACATATATATACTCTATTAGCCACAACACAACCAGGCTTATATTTAATATGCCACAAATTAATCCTGCATAAAAACACCTGCGTGTTTGTTATGCTAGCTCCTAGCTCCTCTGCTAGCTCCTAGCTCCATAGAACACGCCAATACAATTCAAACACCTGATCAACACACACAATCACTCAGCCCAAAAGACCGTTTACCTAACCCAAGGTTCATAAAGCTTATATATTTTTAAAAAGTTACGTACGTCACGTGACGCGCACATACGGTCAAGTTATCGAATGTTTAGCAGCCAAGGCTGCATACTCACGGTACCTGATATTCAGCTGGGAATGACTACAACAGTAAATAAACACAAGACATATATATACTCTATTAGCCACAACACAACCAGGCTTATATTTAATATGCCACAAATTAATCCTGCATAATAACACCTGCGTGTTTGTTATGCTAGCTCCTAGCTCCTCTGCTAGCTCCTAGCTCCATAGAACACGCCAATACAATTCAAACACCTGATCAACACACACAATCACTCAGCCCAAAAGACCGTTCACCTAACCCAAGGTTCATAAAACTTATATATTTTTTAAAAGTTACGTACGTGACGCGCACGTACGGTACGGTACGTGTTATGCTAGCTCCTAGCTCCTCTGCTAGCTCCTAGCTCCATAGAACACGCCAATACAATTCAAACACATGATCAACACACACAATCTCTCAGCCCAAAAGACCGTTCACCTAACCCAAGGTTCATAAAGCTTATATATTTAAAAAAAGTTACGTACATACGCAAAAAAAAGCCAAAGCTGCATACTCACAGTAGCACGTCTGCGTCTTTGTCATCCAAATCAAAGTAATCCTGGTAAGAGTCTGTGTTGTCCCAGTTCTCTACAGGCGTCTGTGTATCCAAATCAAAAGTCCTCCTGGTTAGAGTCTCTGTTATCCGAGTTCTTCCATCTTGACTGCATCTTTCGGGAATGTAAACAAAGAAGCGCCGGCTGTGTACTGTTGTGGCTGACTACGTTCGAAAAATACGTCCATTTCGCACCGACAACTTTCTTCTTTGCTTGCTCGGCATCCTTCTCCATAATGCAATGAACATGATTGAAACAGATTCACGAACACAGATGTCCAGAATACTGTGGAATTATGAAATGAAAACAGAGCTTTTTCGTATCGGCTTCAATGTGGAAGGCATACCCGTGTTCGCCGGGCTACGTCACGCGCATACGTCATCCTTAGAGGCGTTTCGAACCGGAAGTTTAGCGGCAAATTTAAAATGTCACTTTATAAGTTAACCCGGCCGTATTGGCATGTGTTATAATGTTAAGATTTCATCATTGATATATAAACTATCAGACTGCGTGGTCGGTAGTAGTGGGTTTCAGTAGGCCTTTAACATGTGACATTTCAAACAATTTTGAACAGAAATAGTTCATGCACATTCAGATAAATTCTTCAAAATTACAATAAAAAAAAATTGGGTTGGTGGCCGGGCTGTATATAAATATATATATATATATATATATATATATATATATATATATATATATATATATATATATATATATATATATATATATATATATATATATATATATATATATATATATATATATATATATATATATATATATACACTACCGTTCAAAAGTTTGGGGTCACATTGAAATGTCCTTATTTTTGAAGGAAAAGCACTGTACTTTTCAATGAAGATAACTTGAAACTAGTCTTAACTTTAAAGAAATACACTCAATACATTGCTAATGTGGTAAATGACTATTCTAGCTGCAAATGTCTGGTTTTTGGTGCAATATCTACATAGGTGTATAGAGGCCCATTTCCAGCAACTATCACTCCAGTGTTCTAATGGTACAATGTGTTTGCTCATTGGCTCAGAAGGCTAATTGATGATTAGAAAACCTTTGTGCAATCATGTTCACACATCTGAAAACAGTTTAGCTCGTTACAGAAGCTACAAAACTGATCTTCCTTTGAGCAGATTGAGTTTCTGGAGCATCACATTAGTGGGGTCAATTAAACGCTCAAAATGGCCAGAAAAAGAGAACTTTCATCTGAAACTCGACAGTCTATTCTTGTTCTTAGAAATGAAGGCTATTCCACAAAATTGTTTGGGTGACCCCAAACTTTTGAACGGTAGTGTGTGTATATATATATATACATATATATATATCCGTCCATCCATCCAATTTCTACCGCTTGTATATATATTGACTGAAAGAGCACGCACTTGGCGCGATGATGTCATGTTATCGATGGAAAAATGCAAGAAATGTAATGCCGAGCGCATATCATTATGTCAAGATAATGGCACTAGCATTTACTTAATTTAAGAATATTTTTCAACATATCGAACAAAAAGGTCTCGTATTAGTTTTTTGTACCAAGAAAAGTGCACTTGTTATTAGTGAGAAAATACTTATTTTGGGGTATTTTTGGGTTCATTGAGGTTAGCTAATTTTACTTGTTTGACATCTATTAAACAGACAAAGAAGCAAGGAATTAAACAGAGACAGAATCAAATTTGGCTCAATGAGGAGAAACGTGTAGACCTGTATACACCCTTGTACGGTGTCCCACCACGCTCTGACGAAAGATTGTACACATCCTCTTTTATTTGGACTTTCCCTGATTACATGGCAACAGCTGTTTCTAAAGGGAGGGGGGTCGTAAACAGCCGTCGCCTTTGGTTACCAAAACAGTTCAAAGAAAAGGTGCCTGGAGGGGGGGTCAGGTCCTGCTTCCTCTCCGCTTTGTGGATCTCGGGTCAAGACAAAATCTTCCTGTGGATTACAATAGCTCAAAGAAACCCACACCTTCATGTCGCTTCCCATCCTACACAGTGGAGTTTTACAAGCCTTTTGATTGGTAAGATCAAAGACGGCTTTTGTCTTGTCGCCGGGAACTAATTGAAACACAAAGTTTGTTATAACTTAGATACAATTATTCTGACAGTAGTACACTTGTTATTAGTGAGAATATACTTATTTTAAGGTATTTTTGGGTTCATTGAGGTTACCTAATTTAACTTGTTTTGGAAAGTCTTGACAAGCCGAATTTTCTTGTTCTATTGGCAGATAATTTTGCTTAGTTCAAGTAAAATACCCCTCATTTTTGTATTTTTTTGTTTTGTTTTTGAACACTGACTTTTTGCAGTGTATCGATACGTCCTTTTGCGGACAAGCCTGCACTTTTTTTTTTTGTTCGGCTTTGGTGAAAAGAGTGCAACCCAGATTGGATCGGGAAGGAGCGTCGCGGGCTAAATGTTATTGTAATTGAGAGCGATTATCCCATTATCTCCTCCGCCCCTGAAATGAGTCTCTCTCTCTCTGTCTCTGTCTGTTTATCTTCCGTCTCCCTATTCAACCGTCTCTAATCTACCCGCCCTTTTCTCCCGCTCTCATTGTCCCCCATCAGAAGTACGTGTACATCGGCTCTCGATCAGAGGTTCTCCAGCTGCCCTTAGCCAACTGCAGCCGCTATCAGTCCCAGCCAGACTGTCTGCTGGCCCGAGACCCCTACTGCGCCTGGGACAGCGAGGGCCGAGCCTGTGTACGCATCGACCTCCATCGAGGGTGAGACCACGCTACAGAAAGAACTGTCAAAAATATCAAAATGAAAAGACTAGATTTTAGTGGGGGAAAAAAACAAAAAAACTAGTGAAATAAACGAGCTGCATAATAGGACATCCTGAATTAATATTTGGCAGGACAGAAATACAAACCCGTTTCTATATGAGTTGGGAAATTGTGTTAGATGTAAATATAAACGGAATACAATGATTTGCGAATCCTTTTCAACCCATATTCAGTTGAATATGCTACAAAGACAACATATTTGATGTTCAAACTGATAAACCTTTTTTTTTGTTGCAAATAATCATTAACTTTAGAATTTGATGCCAGCAACACGTGACAAAGAAGTTGGGAAAGGTGGCAATAAATACTGATAAAGTTGAGGAATGCTCATCAAACACTTATTTGGAACATCCCACGGGTGAACAGGCACATTGGGAACGGGTGGGTGCCATGATTGGGTATAAAGGTAGATTCCATGAAATGCTCAGTCATTCACAAACAAGGATGGGGCGAGGGTCACCACTTTGTCAACAAATGCGTGAGCAAATTGTTGAACAGTTTAAGAACAACCTTTCTCAACCAGCTATTGCAAGGAATTTAGAGATTTCACCATCTACGCTCCGTAATATCATCAAAGGGTTCAGAGAATCTGGAGAAATCACTGCACGTAAGCAGCTAAGCCCGTGACCTTCCATCCCGCAGGCTGTACTGCATCAACAAGCGACATCAGTGTGTAAAGGATATCACCACATGGGCTCAGGAACACTTCAGAAACCCACTGTCAGTAAGTACAGGTGGTCGCTACATCTGTAAGTGCAAGTTAAAACTCTCCTATGCAAGGCGAAAACCGTTTATCAACAACACCCAGAAACGCCGTCGGCTTCGCTGGGCCTGAGCTCATCTAAGATGGACTGATACAAAGTGGAAAGGTGTTCTGTGGTCTGACGAGTCCACATTTCAAATTGTTTTTGGAAACTGTCGTGTCCTCCGGACCAAAGAGGAAAAGAACCATCCGGATTGTTATAGGTGCAAAGTTGAAAAGCCAGCATGTGTGATGGTATGGGGGTGTATTAGTGCCCAAGACATGGGTAACTTACACATCTGTGAAGGCGTCATTAATGCTGAAAGGTACATACAGGTTTTGGAGCAACATATGTTGCCATCCAAGCAACGTTACCATGGACGCCCCTGCTTATTTCAGCAAGACAATGCCAAGCCACGTGTTACATCAACGTGGCTTCATAGTAAAAGAGTGCGGGTACTAGACTGGCCTGCCTGTAGTCCAGACCTGTCTCCCATTGAAAATGTGTGGCGCATTATGAAGCCTAAAATAGCACAAGGGAGACCCCCGGACTGTTGAACAACTTAAGCTGTACATCAAGCAAGAATGGGAAAGAATTCCACCTGAGAAGTTTAAAAAATGTGTCTCCTCAGTTCCCAAACGTTTACTGAGTGTTGTTAAAAGGAAAGGCCATGTAACACAGTGGTGAACATGCCCTTTCCCAACTTCTTTGGCACGTGTTGCAGCCATGAAATTCTAAGTTAATTATTATTTGCAAAAAAAAATAAAGTTTATGAGTTTGAACATCAAATATGTTGTCTTTGTAGTGCATTCAATTGAATATGGGTTGAAAAGGATTTGCAAATCATTGTATTCCGTTTATATTTACATCTAACACAATTTCCCAACTCATATGGAAACGGGGTTTGTATTTAGCCCTAAATCACAAGTGTCTCAAAGGGCTGCACAAGCCACAACGACATCCTCGGTTCAGAGCCCACATAATGAGGACAAGCAGTATACAAAAATGGATGGATGATACTTTTAGTTGCTGCTAAAAACACACAAAAGCCTGACCAGTTAGGTAATAAATCATTTCTAAAAAGCCACTTGTGAATAATTAGCGTATAAGCCGGGTGTAATGATCAACCTAATGCTGAGTAAAGACTTTGATGTATTCTATTTACTCAGAAATAGACAATACTGCATATCCCAGTGGAAAGACACGGGTATAACATCTCCTGAGTCTAGAGTCCACATACATAATGGATCCCGCGTTGTCAATAGTACATTCTAGCAAAAGTTGTTCTTTTCTCCCTCCTGCAGGTCCACCTCCTCCCTGTCACAAGACCTCATGCTGGAAAGGTTCAGCCGGGGGAAAGCCAAGTTTGATAAACCTGTCTCCATCCCCAGCCCTGGTGAGTGAAGGTATCATGGGAGGGCATAATGCCTCAGCAGTGACCCCAACTGGGGGTTGGATGCTGGCGCAGGACTGGCAAGCAAATGTACTAGACGTTGGCTGGCAAGCTTTACAATCAAATAGGGGTGTAGCAGTGCAGAAATCATGATCATATTTAAAGATAAAATTAATTTACTTTCCCTAAATATCTAAAAGTATGCACACTCTCTTCATGTCATATTATGCTCCTTCCAGTGCTATTGTTAGTTGTTAGTTTGTATCCAATCAGAACTAGCACGCATACATCTAAAAAAAAAAGGCTTTTTTAAAAAGAAGGGTTTTTTTAAGCCTTTTTTAAAAGCATTCACAGTCTGTGGTGCCCTCAGGTGGTCAGGGAGAGCGTTCCTGTGTAATGTGTTCCTGATAATGAATTTGAATACTAATGAATTTCATTTGTAAAAGCACTTTACATTGAGCTAACAACCTCAAAGTGCTACAGTGTGTTAAAGAAAAATAAAAAGATAATAAAAATTTTAAAAAAAATAAAAACTAGAACAGCCTAATAGATAGAACTAGCACGCATATATCTAAAAAAAAAAAAAAAAAAAGCTTTTTAAGCCTTTTTTAAAAACATTCACAGTCTGTGGTGCCCTCAGGTGGTCAGGGAGAGCGTTCCTGTGTAATGTGTTCCTGATAATGAATTTGAATACTAATTAATTTTATTTGTAAAAGCACTTTACATTGAGCTAACAACCTCAAAGTGCTACAGTGTGTTAAAAAAATAAAAAGATAATACAAATTTTAAAAAAAATTAAAAACTAGAACAGCCTAATAGATAGAACTAGCATGCATATATCTTAAAAAAAAAAAAAAGGCTTTTTAAAAGCATTCACAGTCTGTGGTGCCCTCAGGTGGTCAGGGAGAGCGTCCCTGTGTAATGTGTTCCTGATAATGAATTTGAATACTAATGAATTTTATTTGTAAAAACACTTTACATTGAGCTAACAACCTCAAAGTGCTACAGTGTGTTAAAGAAAAATAAAAAGATAATAAAAATTAAAAAAAAAAAAAAAAACTAGAACAGCCTAATAGATAGAACTAGCACGCATATATCTTAAAAAAAAAAAAAGGCTTTTTAAAAGCATTCACAGTCTGTGGTGCCCTCAGGTGGTCAGGGAGAGCGTTCCTGTGTAATGTGTTCCTGATAATGAATTTGAATACTAATGAATTGTATTTGTAAAAGCACTTTACATTGAGCTAACAACCTCAAAGTGTGTTAAAAAAATAAAAAGATAATAAAAATAAAAAATAAAATAAAAAACTAGAACAGCCTAATAGATAGAACTAGCACGCATATATCTAAAAAAAATAATAAAAAAGGCTTTTTAAAAGCATTCACAGTCTGTGGTGCCCTCAGGTGGTCAGGGAGAGCGTTCCTGTGTAATGTGTTCCTGATAATGAATTTGAATACTAATGAATTTTATTTGTAAAAGCACTTTACATTGAGCTAACAACCTCAAAGTGCTACAGTGTGTTAAAAAAAATAAAAAGATAATAAAAAAAATAAAAAATAAAAACTAGAACAGCCTAATAGAACTAGCATGCATATATCTAAAAAAAAAAAAAAAGCTTTTTAAGCCTTTTTTAAAAACATTCACAGTCTGTGGTGCCCTTATGTGGTCAGGGAGAGTGTTCCACAGAGGATTTGGGGGTGAGCAGTTCTTTGAGGTAGAGTGGGGGCATTTCCATGGAGGCACTGGTGGGTTAGTGGGTTACTGTATAGTATTTCTCCAGCAATGGTCACGTGCGGTGACGTCACTGGTGGTATTTTGAGAGGTAATCATTGAACTCGGACATCACTAAAAGGCCTAGGTGGGAAACGCACGGCCCGCCACTGGGATGTAACGGTATCAAAATGTCACGGTATGATATGATCACTGTACAAAACGGGTTATTTTCTGCCGCATTTAAAACACAATAAACCTGCGTCAGCAATTGAAACATATCTTATGTGGTACTGTCTTACGCGTAAATGTCACGTTCAACGCAAGGCCATCCAGAAGGCCGGACAAAAACACACCTTTTCAGTGTGTCTGTCGCTGTAATATGAAAAACTACGTATTGAATACATGACGTTGTGGCCATTAGCAAAGAGAAATCCATGAATTAGCCGCACTGTTTTGTAAGCCGCAGGGTGCAAAGCGTGGGGAAAGAAGTAGCATCTTGTAGTCCGGATTTAAGTGGATGGAATCTTGCTTGTGGAGACTTTTAATTTGGGGGCGGCGTGGCTCAGATGGTAGAGCCGCCATCCTAAAACTTGCGTGTGCCAGCTTTTGCCATCCGAGTCACTGCCGTTGTGTCCTTGGGCAAGACACTTCGCCCCCCCCTTGCTCTCAGCGTCGCTCCCACTGGTGTAAATGGTAAATGGGTTATACTTTTCTACCTTCAAGGTACTCAAAAGCGCTTTGACACTATTTCCACATTCACCCATTCACACACTGACGGCGGGGAAGGCCCTAACCACGACCCATCAGGAGCAAGGGTGACGTGTCTCGCTCAAGGACACAAAGGGACGTGACCGGGTTGGTAGAAGGTGGGGATCGAACCGGGAACCCTCAGGTTGCCGGCACGGCCACTCTCCCAAACGCGTGTACATGTACAAACCCCGTTTCCATATGAGTTGGGAAATCGTGTTAGATGTAAATATAAACGGAATACAATGATTTGCAAATCATTGTATTCCGTTTATATTTATCTACACTGGATCACTTTAAAGCAGGGGTCACCAACCTTTTTGAAAGCAAGAGCTACTTCTTGGGTACTGATTAATGCGAAGGGCTACCAGTTTGATACACACTTAAATAAATTGCCAGAAATAGCCAATTTGCTCAATTTACCTTTAACTCTATGTTATTATTAATAATTAATGATATTTACACTTAATTGAACGGTTTAAAAGAGGAGAAAACACGAAAAAAATGACAATTAAATTTTGAAACATAGTTTATCTTCAATTTCGACTCTTTAAAATTCAAAATTCAACCGAAAAAAAGAAGACAAAAACTTAAAAAAAATAATTTATGGAACATCATTAGTAATTTTTCCTGATTAAGATTAATTTTAGAATTTTGATGACATGTTTTAAATAGGTTAAAATTCAATCTACACTTTGTTAGAATATATAACAAATTGGACCAAGCTATATTTCTAACAAAGACAAATCATTATTTCTTCTAGATTTTCCAGAACAAAAATTTTAAAATAAATTCAAAAGAATTTGAAATAAGATTTAAATTTGATTCTACGGATTTTCTAGATTTGCCAGAATAATTTTTTTGAATTTTAATCATAATAAGTTTGAAGAAATATTTCACAAATATTCTTCGTCGAAAAAACAGAAGCTAAAATGAAGAATTAAATTAAAATGTATTTATTATTCTTTACAATAAAAAAAAATACATTTACTTGAACATTGATTTAAATTGTCAGGAAAGAAGAGGAAGGAATTTAAAAGGTAAAAAGGTATATGTGTTTAAAAATCCTAAAATCGTTTTTAAGGTTGTATTTTTTCTCTAAATTTGTCTTTCTGAAAGTTATAAGAAGTAAAGTAAAAAAAAATAATGTATTTTTTTAAACAAGTGAAGACCAAGTCTTTAAAATATTTTCTTGGATTTTCAAATTCTATTTGAGTTTTGTCTCTCTTAGAATTAAAAATGTCGGGCAAAGCGAGACCAGCTTGCTAGTAAATAAATACAATTTAAAAAATAGAGGCAGCTCACTGGTAAGTGCTGCTATTTGAGCTATTTTTAGAACAGGCCAGCGGGCTACTCATCTGGTCCTTACGGGCTACCTGGTGCCCGCGGGCACCGCGTTGGTGACCCCTGCTTTAAAGACATCAACTGTAATTTTTTATATATTTTTTTTTATTTGCTTGAAACAGGGGAAGTTCGTGCACAATTCTTTGCACTTAAAGATCATGTTTGTAGTGAAAAATATGATTAAAAAAAACGCTCCCAATCTGTGGAACGCTCTCCCTGACCACCTGAGGGCACCACAGACTGTGGATGCTTTTTAAAAAATGGCTTAAAAACGCTTCTTTTTAAAAAAAAGTATTTTCTTTTTAGATATATGCGTGCTAGTTCTAGCTATTAGGCTGTTCTAGTTTTTAAATTTGTACTATCTTTTTATTTATTTCCCAACTCATATGGAAACGGGGTTTGTAGTTTAAAGCGTAGGTCACATGGTTTTCAATGTGAAGCGGACAAAAAGCGGCAGAATTCACTTCACTGATTTGAATGATTCTGAATGACACTTAAAAACTAGAGATGTCCGATAATATCGGTCTGCCGATATTATCGGCCGATAAATGCGTTAAATGTAATATCGGAAATTATCGGTATCGTTTTTTTTATTATCAGTATCAGGTTTTTTTTTCTTTTTTTTTTTTTTTTTTAAAATTAAATCCACATAAAAAACACAAGATACACTTACAATTAGTGCACCAACCCAAAAAAACTCCCTCCCCCATTTACACTCATTCACACAAAAGGGTTGTTTCTTTCTGTTATTAATATTCTGGTTCCTACATTATATATCAATATATATCAATACAGTCTGCAAGGGATACAGTCCGTAAGCACACATGATTGCGCGTGCTGCTGGTCCACTAATAATACTAACCTTCAACAGTTAATTTTACAAATTTTCATTAATTACTAGTTTCTATGTAACTGTTTTTATATTGTTTTACTTTCTTTTTTATTGAAGAAAATGTTTTTAATTTATTTATCTTATTTTATTTGATTCATTTTTTTAAAAAGTACCTTATCTTCACCATACCTGGTTGTCCAAATTAAGCATAATAATGTGTTAATTCCACGACTGTATATATCGGTTGATATCGATATCGGTAATTAAAGAGTTGGACAATATCGGCATACCGGATATCGGCAAAAAGCCATTATCGGACATCCCTATTAAAAACCTTTTCTCCCCTCTTCCCGGTCTCTCCCGCAGAGCACTCCCGCCTGCGGAACGTGACGGTGGTGGTGGGCTCGGACATGGTGCTGCCCTGCCAGCTGATCTCCAACCTCGCTCAGCCCTTTTGGGTCGTCAACGACCGCGAGCTCCTGCTGGGCGACCCCGAGGCCGGAGGGCCACGCTTCGACCAGACCCTCAAGGCCCTCGTCGTCCCCGAAGCGGGTCAGATCCAAGCCGGCCGTTACGTCTGCTATTCCGAGGAGCAGGGCGTGAAGTTCCAGACCGAGCGCTACCAGGTGACGGTGGTGGCCAGTGCGCCCGTCTTCATGGAAGCCCGGGCTCCGGACAGCAGCATGGGGCTCTTCTGGGTGCTGGTCATCACCCTGGGCGCGGCGTGTCTGCTGCTCCTGGTGGCGGCGCTGTACCTCCGCCGGAGACTGAAACTGGCTCTCGGGAAAGGAGCCGACATGAAGCCTCTCGAAAGTACCCTGGTCTACCCCATCACCTTACCCAAGGAGCCGCCCACGTTTGTGCCCAGCAAAATGCCCACCGACGAAGACCGTTTCTGGGAGACGGGCGCCAATTATTACTACTCAGACGGCTCGCTTAAAATCGTCCCCGGTCACGCCATCGGGCCCGCCAGCGTGGGCGGCACGGCGTCACCCAGCGCCATCCCGGGCCAGCCCATCCACTCCCCCAGCCGTCTCAGCCTCACCAACATCAGGGGCTCCGGCAGCAACGGCTACGTCCGCCTGAACCTGAGCACGGCGGGGGAGGAAAGGGCTAGCGGGGCTTGCGCTGGCGGCGGCGGCGGCGGGCTGGGCGGGCTCGGCGTGGGCGGGAACGACTACTCGGGCCCCTTCAAGGAGGAGCTGAGGCGCACCCTGCAGCAGAGGAGCGTGCTGCCCGACGCAAATCCCGAGGAGTCGTCCGTCTAAGGCTTCTCCTCCTGGAAGGGAAAAAAACAACAAAAAAACAACCGAGCTACCTCCCTCTTTTCGAGGATGCCTGCCCTCCTTTCCAGTGACACGTGGTCACGTCTGTCTCTCGCCCTGCCAATGCCTGTTTGGCTCACTGTAGACTTTGACGGCATGTTAAATATAGACGCTCACACCCCTTCTCGGCTCCGCACCGCAAAGTCTCGGACTTTCTCTGCTTGCACTGTGCACAACGGCCATTTGTCTCAACTGTGATTGGAACAGGAGTGCAGAGAAGAACCCCCGTAGGCGAGGTAATCAAGCAAACGGCATCACTTTGTTGTCCGGACGCCACTTGACGGACGGGATGGCCTGGGGGACTTTTGTCAGCTTTTTACTGCACTTAAAACTGGAAGCGAGTCTTCCCTTTTTTTTTTTTTCTTTTTTTTTTTATTATTGGTGAGCCAAGAGAAGACTAAGTCATGCTGAAGCAAGGCAACAATCATATTTTGTGTGAGAAAACTAGGGTTTCAAAGGGGTGGACAGTTTCCGGTAAATGTGAGGAATGCACAGTGCAGGGTTGAAATGCAACTGAGTTTGCGTTAAATCAGGTTGTTTTAGCTCATAATCATGCTGCGAGATCGAGCATGTTGCATTCAATGTTTATTCCCATTAATTTCCCATATATTCCCGTTAGTTCCCATGGAAAGTTACCGGAAATTTACCACGGGAAGTTAAGCTGACCATTTTTTGATTATTCAAAGTTGGACACTGTCCATCTTATTCTTTGGAATAAGATGAGAAGCTTGTAAAACACTACTGCAATGCCACACACGGATATAAATAGTCAGCTAAACAATTGGAGTAGTCTTTAAAAATATTTTACTGATGGACACATGAATAGAAATAGGCTAGATGAATACATGAACACTCAATCAGCATGCTGAATCAAACTATAACCTACATTCTTGTATGACAACAGAATGGCTAGCAGAACTACAGAGCCCCTAAAGGGACATGGGGGAAAATTATAATTATATATTTTTTTATTTTTTTTATTTTTTTTTAGACATGTATCTCGTGTGCACGAGAAACTTTTTATAAAGTTATAAAAAAATACAAAAAAAATGTTATAATTTTTTTTTTTTTTTTTTTTAGACATGTATCTCGTGCGCACGAGAAAGTTTCTGGTGCGCACGAGAAAGTTTCTCCTGCGCACGAGATACATGTCTATAAATAAATAAATAAATGTATAATTTTTTTTAATTTTTTTTTTAACTTTATAAAAAGTTTCTTATGCGCACGAGAAAGTTTCTGGTGCGCACGAGATACATGTCTAAAAAAAATTCCCAAAAAAAATACTAAAAAAAATGTATTATTTTTTTTTTATAACTTTATAAAAAGTTTCTCGTGCGCACGAGATACATGTCTAAAAAATTTAATAAATAAATAAATAAATTTATTATTATTATTATTATTTTTTTGTAACTTTATAAAAAGTTTCTCGTGCGCACGAGAAAGTTCTTGGTGCGTACGAGATACATGTCTAAAATAAATTCCTAAAAAATAAATTATAATTTTTTTGATTTTTTTTTTTATAACTTTATAAAAAGTTTCTCCTGCGCACAAGATACATGTCTATAAATAAATGTATAATTTTTTTAATTTTTTTTTTAACTTTATAAAAAGTTTCTTATGCGCATGAGAAAGTTTCTCCTGCGCACGAGAAAGTTTCTCCTGCGCACGAGATACATGTCTATAAATAAATAAATACATTTATATATTTTTTTTTTAACTTTATAAAAACTTTCTTATGCGCACGAGAAAGTTTCTGGTGCGCACGAGATACATGTCTAAAAAAAATTCCCCCAAAAAAATACTAAAAAAAATGTTGTTTTTTTTTTTTTGTTTTTTTATAACTTTATAAAAAGTTTCTCGTGCGCACGAGATACATGTCTAAAAAATTAAATAAATAAATAAAAAAATGTATTTTTTTTTTTTTTTTTTTGGTAACTTTATAAAAAGTTTCTCGTGCGCACGAGAAACTTTCTGGTGCGTACGAGATACATGTCTAAAAAAAATTCCAAAAAAAAATAAAAAATTATAATTTTTTTACTTTTTTTTTTTGTAACTTTATAAAAAGTTTCTTGTGTGCACGAGATACATGTCTAAAAAAAAAAAAATGTAAAAAAAATTATAAACATTTTTTTCCCCCCATGTCCCTTTAGGGGCTCCATACAGAACAGAAGGCAGAGGAAACTACACGTTTTGATTTAGTATTTGCTTTAAATTCGGATCGCTAACCTTGTTAGCATAAATGAATGGGATTTAACATAGAGAAAATTAGCATCACGGCTAGCGGAGAAATACATTTTGGTTCATTATGAGACTGGTGGTGGTACATAAACTTAGCTAGCTAGAGATATTGACCCCAAAATCATTTAACAAATACAGGAACAGCTAGCGAGCTTGAGCGGAAGTCTGCCAGAGTAGTCTACAGTCATACAGTAACAAGCAATTACACCTCTATTAAACGTAAATACCATAGATTAAATATATTTACCCCAGTAATATCATCTAAACTTACCTGACCGGATGAAGTCCTGGGGCTCAAATACTAGTGTGGCTTGTAGTGTGCTGGGAATTATCTGTGCATGTGATGGAAGAATGCACCGCACATGTGATTGAGGAATGCACAGTGCAGGGTTGAAATTCAACTGAATTAGCCTTAAATCAGGTTGTTTTAGCTAATAATCACGCTGCAAGATCTAGCATGTTGCATTCAATGTTTACTCCCATTAATTCCCATGGAAAGTTTCCAACTTTGAATATTCCCGGCATTTTGCAACCCTAGAGAAGACGCGAGAAAGTGAAAAAATGAATGACCGAAACGGGACTTTCTGAATGAAAGACACATGATGTTTTGCTCCCCCCCTAAGAATCCCAGTTTGTTGTGACGATAGGTTTGAAATAGGAAGGTTTTTTTATATATATATTTCTTCAGAACCACTGCAGTGTTTAAGTGGTTGTCAAGCGACTACATTTTGGTGAGCACGTTCTTACATTCCTGGCTGTGCGGTGATCTTCAAAAGCACCTTCAATGTCCTAAAAGTGCACCCCATGCCACTTCTTTTTTTTTTTTTTTTTTTTTTTTTTTTTGCAAATGTGGTTGAACTCTTTTGTATGGAATGGAAAAAAAAGAAGAAGAAAAAAGGCAATAAGACAAAAAACTGGTGGTGGCACCAAGACAACGCGCATGGAGAATGTAGTTTGCGACTGCTGTGGATGTTTCTAGAAGTGCTTTTTACACGTCTCAACCTTTTGAGGACGCCGGCAACTTGCACTGCAAAAGACGCTCGCTCACACACTTAAAAAAAACGCTTTGAATGTCGAACGATCCCTACCCCCCCGGACTGGTTTTGTGACAGGACTCGCTCTCGGACATGGCGGCGAAGGACTTGTGAAGCGGACGTGGAGGATCGTGGCGGACAGACTGATCACTCCCACGCTGACAGGCTGAAGATCGACTCGGTCCAAGGTAATTTTTCAGGTCATGTTAGATCAGGGGTGTCAAACTCATTTTAGATCGGGGGCCACGTGGAGGAAAATCTACTCCCAACTGGTAAAATCACGGCATGATAACTTAAAAATAAAGACAACTTCAGATTGTTTTCTTTGTTTAAAAATAGAACAAGCACAATCTGAAAAACTTACAAATCATAATGTTGTTGTTTTTTTACACTTAGACTACGTCTATCTGCATTTGTCGTGATTTATCATTTCTGAATAAATGATGTGATAATGTTCATCAGTCAAATAGGTCAGTCTGGCAGAGTTTTAAAATGCTCTTATTGGCGTAACATTTTAATCCATCAGAATTGTTTGTTGTTTATTGAGGATCCCCATTAGCCGACGCACAAACGCCAGGCTAGTCTTCCCGGGGTCCTTTTCAAAAGTTTAAAAGTAAAATAATAATACACAGATCCAGTTAAAAAGGAAAAAGAAAAGAAAATTCTCAAAATAATAATAAATTAAAAAAATAACAGTACACAGATAGTTACAATAAAAGAAAGGGGAAAAATAAAATTATCTAAATAATAAATAAAAATAACAGTAAATAGATCCAGTTACAGAACATACGCAGATCAAGTTACAATAAAAGAAAGGAAAAAATAAAATTCTCAAAATAATTTAAAAAATAAAAATACCAGTACACATATACAGTTACAGAACATATGCCGATCCAGTTACAATACAAGAAAGGAAAAAAAGAAAATAAAATTATCTAAATAATAAATAAAAATAACAGTACACAGATCCTGTTACAGAACATACGCAGATCCAGTTACAATAAAAGAAAGTAAAAAAGAAAAAATTCTCAAAATAATTTTAAAAAAAATTACAGAACACAGACACAGTTACCATAAAAGAAAGGAAAAAATAATAACAAATGAAAATAACAGTTCACAGATCCAGTTACAATAAAAGAAAGGAAAAAATAAAAAATTCTCAAAATAATAAATAAAAATAACAGTACACAGATCCAGTTACAGAACATATATGCAGATCCAGTTACAATAAAAGAAAGGGAAAAAAATATTCTCAAAATAATAATAAATTAAAATAACAGTACACAGATACAGTTACAGAACATACAGAACGAAGTTTAAAAGTAAAATAATAATACACAAATCCAGTTACAATAAAAGAAAGGAGAAAAAAACAAAAAAAGCAGTACACAGATTCAGTTACAGAAAATTTGCAGATCCAGTCACAATAAAAGTAAGGAAAAAAGAAAAAATTCTCAAAATAATAATAAATAAAAATACAGTTTGTAACAGTTCACAGATCCAGTTACAGAACATACGCAAATCCAGTTACAATAAAAGAAAGGAAAAAATAAACGAAAATTCTCAAAATAATAAAAAATAACAATACACAGATACAGTTACAGAACATACGCAGATCCAGTTACAATAAAAGAAAGGAAAAAAATCAAACATTCTCAAAATAATAATAAATTAAAATAACAATACACAGATCCAGTTACAGAACATAAGCAGATCCAGTTACAATACAAGAAAGGAAAAAAGAACAAATTCTCAAAATAATAATAAATTAAAATAACAGTACACAGATACAGTTACAGAACATACAGAACAAAGTTTAAAAGTAAAATAATAATATACAAATCCAGTTACAATAGAAGAAAGGAGAAAAAAATAAATAAATAACAGTACAACAGTAAATATCCAGTTACAGAAAATTTGCAGATACAGTCACAATAAAAGAAAGGAGAGAAAAAAAATCTCCAAATAAATTAAAATAACAGTACACAGATGCAGTTACAGAACATACACAGATCCAGTTACAATACAAGAAAGGCAAAACAAAAAAATTCTCTTAAGTAATAATAAATAAAAATACAGTTTGTAACAGTTCACAGATCCAGTTACAATAAAAGAAAGGAAAAAATAAAAGAAAATTCTCAAAATAATAAAAAAAATAACAATACACAGATACAGTTACAGAACATACACAGATCCAGTTACAATAAAAGAAAGGAAAAAAATAAACATTCTCAAAATAATAATAAATTCAAATAACAATGCACAGATCCAGTTACAGAACATACGCAGATCCAGTTATAATACAAGAAAGGAAAAAAGAAAAAATTCTCAAAATAAGAATAAATACAAATAACAGTACACAGATCCAGTTACAGAACATTCAAAAATGTCAGATAATTTTCATACTTAGCAAATTCATCTCGCGGGCCGGATAAAACCTGTCCGTACGTTTGACACCCCTGTGTTAGATGGATTGCATGTGTGTGCTGACTTTACTCAGTGTCTTCTCTCTCTTCAAACAGGGCGGTTTTACTTTTGGGACGTGCCAGAAAAGACGCCGAAGAGCAACGCAAAAAGAAATATCAAAGAAAAAGAAAATGTTGTTTATTACAAACTGCGGACCGAAGGCTTAGAAAATGTTGTTTGTCGTCAAAAAGTTCAGCCCCTAATGTTGCATGACCAAACGGCAAATGGACAGAATATTTTTTCATCGCCCTTGTACAAATGCATCTTTTTTGACTTGGAGCATTTTTTGGAATTTTTACATATGAAAAATATTGTGAAATGCTCTCTTTGGAAGAAAAAAAAAAGTTTTATTTTATGGTTGAAAGATTGTACAGGATTGACTTTTTCCCTGTCACGTCATCTTCGGATAAGCCAAAATAGACTGCAGATGTTTTTGTTTTGTTTGTTTTAAATTATTTTCGATCTGATGAGCTGTCCGTCCGTTTTGTAACTTCTAGCAGGCTGCAGCAAAAAAAAAAAGCCTAAGTAATGGACTTCCTAAAGGGACATGGGGGAAATTCTTTTTTTTATAATTTTTATTTTTATTTTATTTTTTTTAGACATGTATCTCGTGCGCACGAGAAACTTTTTATAAAGTTATAAAATATATATATATATTGTATAATTTTTTATTTTATTTATTTTTTTAGACATGTATCTCGTGCGCACGAGAAACTATCTCGTGCGCACGAGATACATGTCTAAAAAAAATATTTATTTTTTAAAATTTTTTTAGCTTTATAAAAAGTTTATCGTGCGCACGAAATACATGTCTAAAAAAAAATGTTTTTTTTAATAGTTTTATAAAAAGTTTCTCGTGCGCACGAGATACATGTCTAAAAAAAAAATTTTTTTTTTTTTTTAATAGCTTTATAAAAAGTTTCTCATGCGCACGAGGTACATGTCTAAAAAAAATTATTTTTTTTAATAGCTTTATAAAAAGTTTCTCGTGCGCACGAGATACATGTCTAAAAAAAAATTATAATTTTTTTTTTTTTTTTTAATAGCTTTAGAAAAAGTTTCTCGTGCCCACGAGATACTTGTCTAAAAAAAATTATTAATTTTTTTTAATTTTTTTTTTAATAGCTTTATAAAAAGTTTCTCATGCGCACGAGATACATGTCAAAAATTTTTTTTTTTTTTTTTAATAGCTTTATAAAAAGTTTCTCATGCGCACGAGGTACATGTCTAAAAAAAAAAAATTTTTAATTTTTTTTAATAGCTTTATAAAAAGTTTCTCATGCGCACGAGATACGTGTCTCAAAAAAAAGTATTACATTTTTTTTTTAATAGCTTTAGAAAAAGTTTCTCGTGCGCACGAGATACATGTCTAAAAAAAAATTGTTTTTTTTTTTTTCTTAATAGCTTTATGAAAAGTTTCTCGTGCGCACGAGATACATGTCTAAAAAAAATTATTTATTTTTTTTAATAGCTTTATAAAAAGTTTCTCGTGCGCACGAGATACATGTTTAAAAAAAATTATTACTTTTTTTTTTTTTTTTAATAGCTTTAGAAAAAGTTTCTCGTGCGCACGAGATACATGTCTAAAAAAATTATTATTTTTTTTTTAATAGCTTTAGAAAAAGTTTCTCGTGCGCACGAGATACATGTCTAAAAAAAATTATTATTATTATTATTTTTTTAATAGCTTTAGAAAAAGTTTCTCGTGCGCACGAGATACATGTCTAAAAAAAAATTATTATTATTTATATATATATACAAAAATACATTTCCCCCATGTCCCTTTAAGGGCTCCGTAACTTCCTGTGTCCTGTTTACATGATCTCCTTATTTCCCATTTTATTTCCTCTTCAATTGCCATTGAACCAAAAACATTGCAAGTAATTTCTTCTCCCCTCAAAACCAAATACGAACATATCAGTGGGAAAAATGTGCACTTCATTGTATCGATAACCTCGACAGTGAAGTTAAAACACCTTATCTTTATACACTGGTACTTGGTTATGTCTTTTTGAATTCCATTATAAGGCTTTACTTCTTCAACAACAACATTAATGCTTACTAAAGAAGAATGCATGTGTAATATAACTCATTACATCACATTTCACATTTGTTTTGTCATAACTTCCATCATTCAAGGCTTTAAATTGTTCTTTTTTTTCCGCTCACGTTTTTTTTTATTTGTGTTCACCAGGGTTTTTAATAAGACCCAGTTTGACATGTCTTTAATGTTCCTAAAGTAATGTTAAGTAACTTATTTCTTGTACAAACATGTTGATATTTATTATCACTGTACATAGGCCCTTATTTTTTATATGTGTGTATATGCATATATACACAAATAAAAAAAGAACTACATAAGTTGTGTGTGTGGTTTTGTTGTTGTTGTTCTTGTTTTTACACATTTTGGCTGTGAAAATACAGTCGTGGTCAAAAGTTGACATACACTTGTAAAGAACATGATGTCATGGCTGTCTTGAGTTTCCCAATTATTTATACAACTCTTATTTTTTTGTGATAGAGTGATTGGAGCACATACTTGTTGGTCACAAAAAACATGAAGTTTGGTTCTTTTATGAATTTATTATGGGTCTACTGAAAATGTGCTGGGTCAAAAGTATACATACAGCAATGTTAATATTAGCTTACATGTCCCTTGGCAAGTTTCACTGCAATAAGCCACTTTTGGTAGCCATCCACAAGCTTCTGGTGGAATTTTTGACCACTCCTGTTGACAAAATTAGTGCGGTTCAACTAAATGTGTTGGTTTTCTGACATGGACTTGTTTCTTCAGCATTGTCCACACGTTTAAGTCAGGACTTTGGGAAGGCCATTCTAAAACTTTTAATTCTAGCCTGATTTTGTCAGGACGCTGGGTTTTTTCGCAGCTTACTGCGAGATTTGTTCTCCTGGGATGCGATCGGACTATACCGGACAAGGCTTGGAGGTAGGAACATTCATTTAATCTTGACTTTCAAAGAGGGACAGACAAAAGGCGTACAAGGCGAAGGCACAACTTAGCGAAGGAAACAAAAACTAACACTTAGCGTGAACTATGGACATGAAACAAAAACTCGCTAACTGTGGCATGAATAAACAAAACTTACTTGGCAAGGCGTGGAACGAGCAGTATGAACAAAGCAAACGCATGAGTATAAGCATGAAACTATCAGCATGAACTATGGCATAAAACAAGTCAGAACGGAGCAATGTCGCCAGACCGACTAACTGGCAACCACAGGCTTAAATAATACTCTCCTGATTAAAGCATGTGCGTGTCCCGAACAAATGAGGCAGGTGAAACTAATGAGTCGCCATGGTGACAAAACAAACAAGGAAGCGCAAACAGGAACTAAGAGTCCAAAAAATAACAAAACTCATGATCCAGACCACAGATCATGACAGATTTAGCCATTCCTTTGACGTGTGGCCATTCCTTTACCACTTTTGACGTGTGTTTGGGGTCATTGTCCGGTTGGAACACCCAACTTGCGCCCAAGACCCAACCTCCGGGCTGATGATTTTAGCTTGTCCTGAAGAATTTGGAGGTAATCCTCCTCTTTCATTGTCCCATTTACTCTCTGTAAAGCACCAGTTCCATTGGCAGCAAAACAGGCCCAGAGCATAATACTACCACCACCATGCTTGACGATACGTACGGTGTTCCTGGGATTAAAGGCCTCACCTTTTGTCCTCCAAACATATTGCTGGGTAGATCTTCAATAGTACTGAAATCGAGTATGACCATAATAGAATTGCCTGTCAATTAAATTAATTAAATTTAAAAATGTCATACTTGAATACCATAATGTTGAAATAAATGATGAAGATAAAGATTGTAAAACAGAATTTGGTTTTATTCTGAATCCAGTGAAACAGATTGGCGGTTTTAGCTGATATAAAGACTTTCAGGTGTTTATATATGTTTAAGTATTTGGCAGACGCTTTTATGCAAAGTGACATACATAAAAAATACATATAAAACAATCACTGTAAACATTATCATTTAAGGGAAGAATGTAATACAAAATATCAATACCAAAGTGTCAAGACAGAATAAACTCTCTGCTGCTGCAGCAACAGAGATACAGTCTATAGGTCCCTAAGATATCTATTGTATTCATAAATTGTTTATGTAGGATATAAACATGTATATATAACCTAATCATATCAACTTAAAAATAACTGACCGTCCAGTTTTGATCTCGGACGTCTGCTCACTTACAGCATATAAGAATATTCTATTACTGTTAAGCAAACTATGAATAATAAAACACGCCAAAACATGTGTCCTTTATCATAGCTACACGTATGACAAAAAAACGCGTGAAAATCAGTGGTATTTATTTACTATTAGTGAGGTAAGATGAAATAAATGCCAAATGAATTGCACTGAGTGGAGAGGATCACCACTCCAAGATGGCGGCCCCGCGTCTCGTCAGCGCCAGTAGGCAGTAGCGCTCAATGCTGCTTTCCCTAATAAGATGTCTATGGTTTAGGCCACGTGGTGTATTCTCGCATTCTTATTGGACGAGACATACACGTGGTTTAGGCCAGTTGGTATATTCTCGCATTCTTATTGAGACAAGTGGTTTATACCACGTGGTATATCCTCGCATTCTTATTGGACAAGAGAGACAAGTGGTTTATACCACGTGGTATATCCTCGCATTCTTATTGGACAATCCAATGTGGAGGCAGTTCCCGCTCCTTTGAAAGTGGGGCGGCCGCATCACTACTAAGTGAGTCTGTAATGAACATAGTGGACATAATAAGTGAGATTGTAATGGACGTAAGACGTGTCGGCAATGAGTCTGACGAAGGTCGTTACGTTTTACCAGCACGGGAGACTCTTGTGTTTTTTTGAAGTGTTGTAAGCGTTTGAAACAAACGTTTGTCGCGGAAGGATGCGGGCACGCGCAGACGTCGGTACTGTGATCGTAGTTTGAATCGTGCGGTTAGTATTTATGTTGTTGTTGTTTTCAATAAAAAAAAAGTGGTTGGTTTTGCGGGGTAAAATACTTTCAGCACAATTATTATATTGGGGTTGTTTTTTGAAGTAAACAATGGCCGTTACTGTCAGCCTGAAGGGTGAGTACTAACTGTCGCCTTTCTACTAGTCATTAGAATAGCAACAATTCACTGTTTTTCTTTTTTTGGCGTTTGAATTCGACCATTGCTGTAGAAAATGGAATGATTGTTTTTCTTTTTAATGTTTTTAGTTCACCAAGTACAGTCAATGTGCGTGTTTTTCTTCCTTACTCATAGAACGTGCCGTGTCTTTGAACGCACCTGCCGAGGTTACGTGAACCTCTCAAATGTAACCACGTGATGTTCCTTCATGTAATGCAGGGGTGTCCAAAGTGCGGCCCGGGGGCCATTTGCAGGTCATTTTTTAACGGCCCCACGGCACATTTTAAAAATACGATTGAAAACAATTATAAACATGACAAGTGGTATAAAAGGGCAAACAGGTGAAATGTAACAAGAAAATGTCGCAATGTATACTCTAATAACCATACTTGCCAACCTTGAGACCTCCGATATCGGGAGGTGGGGGAGGGGCGTGGTTAAGAGGAGAATATATTTACCGCTAGAATTCACCAAATCAAATATTTCATATATATATTATATATACATATGTATGAAATACTTGACTTTCAGTGAATTCTAGCTATATATATATATATATATTTTTTTTTTTTAATTCATTTTTTTTTAATATATATATATATATGTATGAAATACTTGACTTTCAGTGAATTCTAGCTATATATATATATATATATATATATATATATATTTATTTTTTTTTAAATTTATTTATTATTTAATTTTTTTTTTAATTTTTTTTTTTTATTATACATATAAATAAAATACTTGAATTTCAGTGTTCTGCAGGCTATCCAGTAGATGGCAGTATTGTCCTGTTTAAGAGTGTCACAACATTGCTGTTTACTGCAGACGAACTGCTTTACGGTAGACTAAACGTGACTGCTGTTGTCGTGTGTTGTTACCGCGCTGGGAGGACGTTAATGAAACTGCCTAACAATAAACCCACATAAGAAACCAAGAACTCTCTCTCCTCGTTGTGCACTCTACTCTCTAAAAGCCGTAGATGTTATGACGTCGTTGGGCAGGCAAGCTGCTGGGAAAGCGGACGTGAGAACAGGCTGTCCCCACTCAGGTCCGCATTGAGCTGGAGGGGGCGTGGCCTCCAGGTCCGGCTGAATACCGGGAGTTTGTCGGGAGAGGCGCTGAATACCGGGATTCTCCCGCCAAAAACGGAAGGGTTAGCAAGTATGCCTATTTAAGGCAACAAATTACGTCACATCTGAGATATTTTGGGGGAAAATGTTGCATATTTGGTGTTTGCCATATAAAAAACGGAGCTGTTTTTTATAAAGAAGGGCCTAAAACGAACAAACGAAAAACATAAACAACAATAAAACGTATGATTGACGGATAGATCTTGAGTTGATCTCGAGATTATTGTGTTAAAATTAAACAGTAAAAAAAAAAATAGAATTTATTTTTTGACACTATAATTATTTGGATCCCCAATAATTTTAGTAGGGCTGCAACAACTAATCGATTAAATCGATTAAAATTGATTATAAAAATAGTCGCCGATTAATTTAGTCATCGATTCGTTGGATTTATGCTTTTGCGAATGCGTAAAGACTTTTTTTTTTTTTTTTTTTTTTTTTTTTTTTTTTAAATCTTTATTTATAAACTGCAACATTTACAAACAGCTGAGAAACAATAATCAAAATAAGTATGGTGCCAGTATGCTGTTTTTTTTCCAATAAAATACTGGAAAGGATAGAAATGTAGTTTGTCTCTTTTATCCGATTATTAATCGATTAATCGAAGTAATAATCGACAGATTAATCGATTATCAAATTAATCGTTAGTTGCAGCCCCTAAATTTTAGTGTGATTTGTTCTTAAGTGTCATTGCTCAAAAAATAATAATGAATTAAAATCAATGTTGTTATGAGTTATTGACCTTTTTAAGGCTCCAATTATTATATAATCTCAAATATTCCACTTAAAAATTTTATTGTGTGAAAATATTGCATATTTTGTATTTTTTCCATAAAAAAACAGGGTTTTCTTTGACAACAAGAGCATACAACTTAAATCTTTAAAACCGTTATATTGACAGATAGACCTAATGTTGATCTAGAGATTTAAAACTTGAATAATAATAATACTGAATAATGACACATTTTTAATTTTTTTTTTGACCAAAACCCTTTGGGGTCCCCGGGATCAAGCCTGAGTGGAGGCCTCAATGTATATTTTTTATACATATATTGTATATAGGTTTTTAAAATAAAAAATATCAAAATGGCCCCCGCTTGCTTTGATTTTTCAGAATGCGGCCCTCAGTGGAAAAAGTTTGGACACCCCTGATGTAATGCTTACCTGGGCAAATTAAGGGCCTTAATTTGCCCGGGGGCCACATGTGACCCGTTAAACTTTTCAATCCGGCCCGCCAGGCATTCCCAAATAATTTTTTTAGATCTTTAAGATGGAAAGTGTAGCTAAGACTGTAAGTCTTGAACTAAACAAAGTATTTCAATGGTTGGAATCTGCGCTTTTGCATGATATTTTAGTGACTTGTGTTGTCCTGATACCAATATTATTTTTTATACGTTTCGGTACTTTTCTAAATAAAGGGGACCAGAAAAAAATTGCATTATTGGCTTTATTTTAACAAAAAATCTTAGGGTGTGGCGGACCGGTACTTTTCAGAGGCGGTATGGTACCGAATATGATTCATTAGTATCGCGGTACCATACTAATACCCGTATATCCTACAATCCTACTAGTTACTATGGTAATCTACGTCACAGCAGGTCAGACGAGGCACCAAGCAGTGTGGGTGTGGCTTGATTGTAAAATATGTCGATTGAGAGGGGGTGTGACGTTCATATGTTCTCAATATTCAGGGTTTTATCGTTCATAGAAAAAATTTAAATTCCATTCCGTTTTTAAGGCGGTCTGTCATAACATTTTTAGCATTCAATCAGACTTTATTGTGAGGTTTTGTATTAGTTTTCCTAAAATAATAGATGTACCGGCCCCCAGACACATTTTTATTCTCTAAATTTGGCCCCCGAGTCAAAATAATTGCCCAAGCCTGATGTAATGTATTGAAGCGGGCGTGTCGAAAGTGCGGCCCCGGGGATCATTTGGGGACTGCAGCACAGTAAAATAAAATGTAAGAAAAAAATAGCTGACCCACAGAAATAGTGTTGTCCCGATACCAATATTTTGGTACCGGTACCAAAATTATTTCGATACTTTTCGAAATAAAGGGGACCCTAAAAAATGGCATTATTGGCTTTATTTGAACCAAAAATCTTAGGGTACATTAAACATATGTTTCTTATTGCAAGTTTGTCCTTAAATAAAATAGTGAACATACAAGACAACTTGTCTTTTAGTAGTAAGTAAACAAACAAAGGCTCCTAATTAGTCTGCTGACATATGCAGTAACATATTGCGTAATTTATCTACCTATTATTTTGTCAACATTATGAGGGACAAGCTGTAAAAATGTATTAATTTACTGTTAATTACTGCTTACTTTCTCTTTTAACATGTTCTATCTACACTTCTGTTAAAATGTAATAATCACTTATTCTTCTGTTGTTTGATACTTTACATTAGTTTTGGATGATACCACAAATTTGGGTATCAATCCGATACCAAGTAGTTACAGAATCATACATTGGTCATATTCAAAGTCCTCATGTATCCAGTGACGTATTTCCTGAATTTATAAATATAATATACATTTAAAAAAAACAAAAGATGTTGTGATGCCAAAAAATATCAACGTAATCATAGTATCGACTAGATACGCTATTGTACTTGGCATCATTACAGTGGATTTCAGGTGTAGATCCACCCGTGGCGTTTGTTTACATTGTGACGCCGGTTGGCTACGGTGTGTAGTGAAGCATGTTTAGCTATTTCTCGTCCTGCAGTGAAACTTACTTTATTTGTCGCCATGGAGATGAGGATTAGTGATTTAGAAGTAGCTTAAATACTGCCGACGGCGGATGGACGTTAGCCGCTAGCTAACTAGCCATGTCTTAAAGCACCTCTTCCTGAGGGCGTTTCAGTGTTATAACTTCACCTTTATCTTTAATTTTTAAGCCAAAATGCGTCCGTTTTCGCTTTTCTGTCTACACACTGTGTCTGCTTGTAAGTACTCCGTGTGTGCGCGCTGCCGAACATGCTCCTCTGCTCGTAAAACCAGCAATGACTCGACGTGACGACGACGACGGGGGGTTGCGGGACCGGTACTTTTCAGAGTCGGTATAGTACCGAATATGATTAATTAGTATACCGGACAACCCTACACAGAAGTGTCCACATTTTGAAGGCACAATTTGCAAAGGCCGTTTTGATATTTTCTTTATTTAAAAAAAATAAAAAAAATGCTACTAACATACACTATTTATCACAACTTAGTGTCAATTATTAGACTTAGACAAACTTTAATGATCCACAAGGGAAATTGTTCCACACAGTAGCTCAGTTACAATAATGGAAAGGACAATGCAGGTATAAAATAGACTAAAAGCAATATAAAATATAACATATATACGTAATATTTACATAATATATGTACAGTATAGGGTTACAGGTGACACATTATTATTACTAAGTATACGTATCAAAATGTCAGCTTTTTCTTATTACGTCTTGCTGCTTTTTTTCTGAAAACTTTTTACTGGTTTTTTTACGACTTATGTTTTGTGCCAACAAAATTTAAAAATTTGACATTTTGTTACGCGGCCCTCGAGGAAAAGGTTTGGTATACAGCATGCGTGAAACAAATAAACCATACCAGATTAAATACATTCAAAGTTAATTCAAATTTACTAGAAAGTATCCCACCCCTGGATCATACAACTTCCTGCATCATGCCCTTAATTTAATGATTTATTTTGACCACCGGGTGTCGCCAAAATGTAACACTCCACTTCAAAAGCATTAATGTCCCATAAAGCACTGACTCATTTCACTTGAACAAACCTTTTCCCACGTTCCACACGACAAAATAAAAGTATGTACTATGATTCCTGCTGATATCGTATCGGCCAACACGCAAGGCTCCATTATCAGTATTGTGTCGGAAGTGGAAAAATAGTATCGGGACACCACTATAAATAATGCCCTAATTCAACGTTTCTCAAATAGTAGGTCGGTAGCCCCTGGGGCGTCGGCGTGGTGAGGTTTCTTGGGGGATTTTTTTTGTTATTTGACTAAATTCCAATATTCGTGTTAGAACAATACACAAGCTTGCAGGTAGGTGGCAGCATTGCTCAATCTAATCAACAGGCTGCCTGTACACTACAAAAAGTCAGTGTTCAAAAACAAGAAAAAAAATACAAAAATGAGGGGTATTTTATTTGAACTAAGCAAAATTATCTACCAATAGAACAAGAAAATGTGTCTTGTCAAGACTTTCCAAAACAAGTAAAATTAGCTAACTTCAATGAACCCCAAAAATACCTTAAAATAAGTATATTCTCACTAATAACAAGTGCACTTTTCTTGATGGAAAAAAAGAGACCTTTTTGCTAAATATGTTGAAAAATATTCTTAAATGAAGTAAATGCTAGTGCCATTATCTTGACATAATGATATGCGCTGGGCATTACATTTCTTGAAACCAGCAAACTTATGCTAAAAACTAGTTTATTGTTCTTAATGGAAAGACAACAAGGCAACCGCTTGTTACTCTCGGGGTCTCCTAGCCGCTCAGGCAAATCATATTGTCTAAAAAATGCATTTTTCCATGGATAACATGACATCATCGCGCCAAGTGCATGCTCTTTCAGTCAATTAGTGCGCATATATACAGCCCGGCCCCCGGCCCAAAACATTTTTATTGTAATTTTAAAGAATTTATCTGAAAAATTGTGTCAAAGTCATGATTTATTTTTTTCATGCTTGAAATAAGAAATGATTACTTTCAAAAAGTAGTTTTATACTTGTGAGTGTTGATGACACAGCTTTGCAACAGTTGATATTCTAGTTTCAAGCATGTTTTACTCAATATAGGTCATCAAATCTCAGCAACAAGCTGTAATATCTTACTGAGATCATTTAGGACCAAAACCCTTAAAACAAGTAACATAACATAAAATCTGCTTAGTGAGAAGAATGATCTTATCAGACAGAAAATAGGCAAATATCACCCTTATTTGAGATATTTCATCTTACTTAGATTTCACTTTTTGCAGTGTAGAAGTAGTGAGTAAACAGGAGCATGTGTACAGAGCTAACGGAGGCGATGACATTGAGACGTTTGTGACAGGAATGAAAAGCATAAAGGAGTTGAGGTCAGCACGTAGAGGATAAAGAATGTACTCACACAGCGTGTAGTACAGATAAATATGATCGTGTTTCAATGGTAATTAAATTGATGGGTACATTCCTGTCGTCCAGTGGGGTCGTGACATTAAATAACTGAGAAGCGCTTCCCTAATTGAAAGTTTATAATCATATTATATGTTGCTAATGTTATGCAATATGCATGCTAAAACACTTTGGTCAGATGTAAATGATCTTTTCCCCAAGATTGAATATGTCCTCTTTTTGAAAAAAATACATTATATTCATTATTGGGTAGGAGGCTGTTTGCTTTGTCTTTAGCCTGATTACTGAATTTCATTATTTGTAAATTTAGGTATACATTAGTTTTCTCCCATGACCAGCACTTTGTATTATCCGAGCAAGGGCAGCAACTAACCATTATATAAACAGTCCACTCGTCAGCAATTATTTTTTCCATTAGCCGAATAGCCAAACGGTAATTGCTATTAAGCGACTAGTCAAAAATAACATATTTACTCGACAAAATCGTCAAAGCCCTATTCCTAACTGCTCTTTTTTTGTAGTACAGTTAATAAATGAAGGGTACCTTTCTTGTTATTTCCACATATAATTTAGTATATATATATAACATATAATATAAATATAATATATATATATATATATATATATATATATATATATATATTAGAGATGTCCGATAATGGCTTTTTTGCCGATATCCGATAATTTTTAAACCGATGCCGATAATTTCCGATATTAAATTTTAAAGCATTTATCGGCCGATATTATCGGACATCCCTAATATATATATATATATATGTATATATATATATATATATATATATATATATATATATATATATATATGTATATATGTATATATGTATGTAATATAAAAACATATAATTTACAATAGTTTAGATATGTAAGTATATTGTTCGGACCTGAAAGTGTTTTGCTTTATTC
This sequence comes from Entelurus aequoreus, assembly GCF_033978785.1. Taxonomy (NCBI): domain Eukaryota; kingdom Metazoa; phylum Chordata; class Actinopteri; order Syngnathiformes; family Syngnathidae; genus Entelurus; species Entelurus aequoreus. The sequence goes on along the minus strand of NC_084736.1, from coordinate 78,318,311 downwards.
AATATTGAAGTGTTTCTTGACCGTTTCCGTATTTTCCGGACTACAAGGCGCACTTAAAATCCTTTTTTTTCCCTCAAAACTCGACAGTGCGCCTTATAACCCGGTGCGCCTAATGTACAGAATAATTCTGGTTTTGCTTACCGACCTCGAAGCGATTTTATTTGGTACACTGTGTAGTGATAAGTGTGACCAGTAGATGGCAGTCAAACATAAGAGATACGCGTAGACTGCACTATGATGGCGATATGACTCAAGTAAACAACAGCAACATTTTATATGTTCCATTGAAAATATAGAACATTACACACGGCGCTCAAAAATCTGTCAAAATAGTTTGGTACGACTTTGGTAAGCTATGAAGAGAGAACATAGGAGTAATCTTATGGTGTGTGTATAAGGTAAGACACATTATCTGGCGTTTTGTTTCGCAATATTATGCAAAAGCAACTTTTCTTACCTTCTGGTACCTGCTGTTCTGTATTTGGGATCTGCATAAATCCTGAAAAATTGCACGCGTCCCGCCTTTGTACTCGATACGCTTCTTTTTCTCTATCTTCTTGTTATGTGACATTCATCTTCCACTGTTGCCATTTCTAATATAAAGTAGTGTAAAGTTCTTACTTATATCTGTCAGTAAACTCGTCATGAAAGCGCTAAAACATACCGGTGTAGTGAGTTGACATTATTCACCCAAGGAACTTTAGTTATTAGAGAGTTCCGGTCCAACGGTTTTTCACGGGACACATTTCCCCGGTGTTGTTGTTTCCGGATGAGGAGATGCTGCTCCGTTATTGATTGAAGTAAAGTCTCAATGTCATTAAAGTAGTTAGCTCCATCTTTTGACACTTCTTCCACTCCCGTCCTTGCACGCTACACCGCTACAACAAAGATGACGGGGAGAAGACGCTGTCGAAGGTGAGCCACGTCAGTGTTTCCCACACATTCATTTATTTGTGGCGGCCCGCCACGAAAGAATTACGTCCGCCACAAATAAAAAAAATTTAAAAACATTTTTTTTTTTTTTTTTTGTCCTCTCCAGCTTCTCAGGCAAATCATATAGTTGATGTAGATGCCCATATCGGCTGTTCAGATTTACTTTACAAAAGAGAAATGTAGGATACTTCTCTTGTTGCCTTATTTGTATTTGACTTTATTAAATGTATTTATATTAGAAACACAACATGTGTATATAACAAAGGGTGCAAAGTCTGCAGGCAGTAGGAAACACATGGTTAAGTGTAGGGAGTAAAACTGATGGCAGTCTAAAGTTCAAGATTTTTGGAGCTCTTTGTTCAGTGGATCAGATGTTTGATGAAGCTCTGTGTCTATCTACCACCACTACTGTTTTCTGTTTATTGGTTACTGACTGTGGCAGGACACCTCTGCCTCTGTTTCACTTTATGTTGCTGGTAAATAATATGGGTTGTAGTAGTAGGCTAAAGTTAAATTATTTAGTATGCACTAATTAAAGGGGCAAAGCTTTAAGAGACATTTTAGCTTTTATATTTTATAAGATATATTTTTTGTAAGAACCACAATTAATAAATATATTTTAGTGAATAACTTATTGTTCAAATCTGTATATAAATATGTACATAAAGTGTTGTAATTATATTGTAAAATGGATGGATGGATGGATGGATGGACATTTAAAACAAAACTGTTATTATTAATTAGTAAGTATACATTTTTTGAGCCTTTTTAGAGAAAATCAAATCATTGTAGTAAATTATGCAAATTACTTGATGATGTCATGGTGACCACGCCCGTAGCCACGCCCCCGCCGCCACAGGTATCTTGGCAGTTTATGGGAAACACTGCACGTAAATAAGACCGCCCACAAAACGGCGCATCCTGAAGCGACAGTCAGAAAGCGGCTTGAAGATGATCTGTAAAACATCATCTATGCAACGTTTTGACCAAAGAACCACCATTACATGTTATGTAGACCACAAGGACGTGTTTTAAATGGAAAATAATAATACAAACTTGTAATATGACTCCTTTAATGCGCCCTATAATCCGGTGCGCCTTATATATGAAAAAAGATGGAAAATAGACCATTCATCGGCAGTGCGCCCTATGGTCCGGAAAATATCGTAATATTGTTTATTTTGATGTGATATTTCAGATGTCCATTGATGTCAAGGAGACAGACCAGAGGGACACAATGTTGCTGTCTTCAGAAGAGGACTCTGCTCCTGTTTTAAGGAATAGTTCTGCCCCTCTTGATTTTCTCACGCCTTCTGATTTGGACATTTCCTTGCAAAGTTTTACCCCAAACAAAGGTGAGCATTCGGGTACAATAATCAAGTTAATGGGAAAAAGTAATCGCATTTAACAAATCATTTCTCTGTATTTTGCTCTAGTAAAGTCCGGTCTTACCCGGATAAAGATAAAAAGAAGGTCAAGCGTCAGCTCGGTAGAGTTCTGTGACACTCCACAACAGAAAATGAAGAATCTATTAAGCTGTCAAAGTCCTGAGGTGAGACATGTATCCAGACGCAGCTCAGCAGTTTATTGTTGTCCATCAATGACTATTATTGTAGCCATCAACCACAGTGGCAGCACGGCGAGAATGATATTACACATTTGGTATCATTTTGATACGGAGCAAATAGAAGACCAGCATTGCAGAGAACTGACATTATGTTTTAGTTGGGTATGATTTTGCATTTAATTTGTTGATCAAGATTATAGTAAAACACAGGATAAATACATTATCAACAAACTACTGTTTATTAAACAATTTTCAATTCAATTTACAAAACCCAAAAGCAGGGAAGTTGGCACGTTGTGTAAATGGTAAATAAAAACAGAATACAATGATTTTCAAATCCTTTTGAACTTATATTCAATTGAATTGACTGCAAAGACAAGAAGGTCAAGCGTCAATGAGAAAGGACGCAAAGAAGAAAAGCTCCGCTTCTGCTACCGGAGTTTTTGTTAAGTCTGAAGATTTTGACCACTGATTTGACCACTGATTTGCGATCACAGCCACAGGAGAGTCACCTGGCATCTTCGATCTGATTTTGGTCAGTTGAGAGGCACTGATACGCTGAAATAAGGCGAGTGGAAGAGCCGTTAGCCGCAAGCCAAAGGCGCCTCCCGCAGTTCAAAGCGGTTGCCTAGCAACCAAAAGTTACGGCGAGTTTACAGCTGTTTTAAAGTGATCCCGACGTCGCAGAGTGATATAAGTTGACAGGCTGACACCTCAAATTGATATCTGAACGGCGCAAGGTACGAAATTGTTGAAAAAACAAGTTAAAAGTGCCGCAAGTCGCTAAAGAGGTAACTGCCCTTAAGACATAAGAGGCGCTGACGTCAGTGACTGCCGCGATGCCAAAAGTTAAAGGATTGACTGGAAAGACTGATTTGAAGCTGGGCACAGGACATGATGGGATTCAAGAAGGGATACTACAAAAAATACTCCAGGAATTTAAAGAAGAAATGATAGAAAAATTGGAAGAATTGATGGATGGATGGAAAGAGGATATGAAAGAAATGAAAGAAGAAATTAAAGAAATGAAAAAAGAGAACAACTCCAGAAATAAAGAAGCCACTGAAATGAGCAAACAAATGACGATCCTTCAAGAAGACAACAACATGCTGAGGAACATCATAGATGAAATGGATCAGGATAAACGAATGAATGATATCATCGTGACAGGGCACCGAATTAAACCAAGATCCTATGCGAAAGCTGTGAATAATGAAGGTGAACCAGATGAAATGGATATGATCTCAGCAGAACAGCAAGTGGTCAACTTTCTGCAATCAAAAGAAATTGAAATTGACATTAATACCATCGAAACATGCATCCCACTGAACGGAAGAAACAACAACGCCACTCCAGTCGTGCTCGTGAAACTCGTAAACAGAAAATCTAAAATGGCATTGCTGAGACAGGGAAAGAAGCTGAAGGGAACAAATGTGTACATGAATGAGCATCTCACAAAACGCAATGCTGGAATCGCCAAGAAAGCACGCGACTTGAGAAGGCAGGGAAAAATCCAGGGAACTTGGAGCACCAACTGTAAAATCTACATCAAGCTGAATGGAAGTCCAGAAGCAAGAGTAATTGTTGTCCATGACATCAAGGACCTGGACAATTTTTAAAGTTTACACAGCTACCACAACAACGATGATAATGGACTCTGACAGAAAACAAGCACCTAAATTCAGCATCGGCACTACTATGTTCCAAGGGACGACTAAACAAGAGGACCTAGATTCAGGATTGCATCCACCTACACTTATTGAGATTATTGAAACAACATCAAAGTTTGTTGAACAAGAAAATATGGAACTAAAAAATTTCTGCAACAAAGATCACAAAAACCAGGATTTGGAAAATGATATAGATCCAGATACAAATTTTTTCTCCCACATCAGTAATAATTGTTTTTATTATACAGATGATCAATATAATAGCAACATTGAATGTCACAACAAATTGTCAATTATTCATTTTAATAGTAGAAGCTTGTATGCAAATTACAACAACATTAAGAACTTTTTGGAACACATCAACGAACCCTTCAAAGTGATTGCTGTCACAGAAACATGGATTGATGATAAAAAAGGAATAGATTTTGATCTGGAGGGATATGAACTAAACTACATCAACAGAACCAACAAAAATGGAGGAGGAGTAGCTGTGTACGTGATGAAGAACCTGAACTACAAAGTGGTAAAAAACATGTCATTTGCCATAGATAATATCTTAGAATGTATAACCATTGAAATATGTCAGGAAAAAAGCAAAAACATATTCATCAGTTGTATATATAGATCACCTAAGTCAAGTATAGAAACATTTGAAGAATGGATCAAGGCAACTTACATGGACAATGGTCAAAGAATAATGTTCTTATGTGGTGACTCTAATATTGACTTATTGAACCCCAACAAGCAAAAGTCTATTGATGACTTCATTGATACAATGTACAGCATCAGTCTATATCCTAAAATCACAAAGCCAAGCAGAATCACAGGACAATGTGCCACGCTTATTGATAATATTTTTACCAATGATTTTGATAATAACACTACAAGTGGTCTACTTATAAGCGACGTTAGTGATCATCTGCCAGTTTTTACAATATATGATGGAAACTACAAGAAGAACATGGAAGACAAAAGGACATTTCGAAGACTGTGCACAGAGAAGAGGATGACTGCTTTCAAAATTGAGCTACAAAAGCAAGATTGGGACAATGTGTATAATGAAAAAGAGGTTGATGAAGCATATGAACATTTCTTAAACAAGTTCATAATACTTTATGACAAACATTGTCCATGGATACAACTCAGTAACAAGCAGAGAAAGAATAATCAACCATGGATGACAAAAGGATTAAAAAATGCTTGTAAGAAGAAGAATACACTATATAGAAAATTTATAGAACAAAGAACTATAGAGGCAGAAATTAAGTACAAAAAGTATAAAAACAAGTTAACAGACATACTACGATCATGTAGAAAAGAATATTACAGTGAATTATTGGACAGGAACAAAAATAATATGAGAGCAACATGGGGCATCCTCAATAGCATTATTAAAAATGGAACTAAGAGGGACTACCCTCGATACTTCTTAGATGAAAATAAAAAAAATGACAACATAAAGGAAGTAGTTGAAAGCTTCAATAATTATTTTGTAAATATTGGACCAAAATTGGAAGAAAGGATTCCAGACCCAGTTCCAATTGAGGACTATAATGATACCATAGAGCGAAATCCCAACTCCATGTTCCTCAGTAATGTGACACAGGAGGAAATAGTTACAATCGTGAAAAAATGTAAATCTAAGACTTCAACTGATTGTAACGGAATTGATATGGAAACGATAAAAAAGGTTATTGAAGAGATCTCAGGACCATTAATGTATATTAGTAACCTATCATTTCAAACAGGTACATTTCCAAACAAAATGAAAATAGCTAAAGTTGCACCAATTTATAAGACTGGAGACAAACATCAATTTACAAATTATAGACCTGTTTCTCTACTTCCACAATTTTCTAAAATCATTGAAAAACTGTTCAATAACAGATTAGAAAGTTTCATAAATAAAAATAGAATACTCGAAGAGAACCAATATGGATACAGAGCTAATGTTTCAACTTCAATGGCTTTAATTGAAATTACAGAAGAAATTACCAATGCAATAGATAGTAAAAAATGTGCGGCAGCGGTTTTTATGGATCTAACTAAAGCATTTGACACAATTAATCACAATATTTTAATCAAAAAACTAGAACGATATGGCATCAGAGGGTTAGTCTTAAACTGGATAAGAAGTTATCTAACGAACAGGAAACAATACGTGAAGCTAGGCGAACACACGTCTACAACGCTAAATATATCCTGTGGTGTACCTCAGGGATCAATATTAGGACCTAAATTATTCAATCTCTATATAAATGACATTTGTAAAGTTACAAAAGATTTAAAGTTAGTATTATTTGCGGATGATACAGCAGCGTTTTGTTCAGGAGAGAACACACAGGAGATAATACAAATAATAACAGAAGAAATTAACAAATTAAAAAGATGGTTTGACAAAAACAGACTATCGTTGAATCTTTGTAAAACTAAAATAATGCTATTTGGTAACAGTAGAAGAGAAAGTCAAACACAAATACAAATAGACGGAATAGAAATTGAAAGAGTAAACGAAACCAAATTTCTAGGTATAATGATTGATGATAAATTGAACTGGAAATCTCACGTAAAAAATATACAACATAAAGTTGCAAGAAACACGTCAATAATGAATAAAGCAAAACATGTTCTAGACCAAAAATCCCTTCATATTCTCTACTGCTCACTAGTGTTACCATATCTGAGCTACTGTGTAGAAATATGGGGAAATAATTACAAAATTACACTTCATTCATTAACGGTGTTACAAAAAAGATCAGTTAGAATAATACATAATGTTGGATATAGAGAACATACAAACCCTTTATTTATTAAATCAAAAATACTGAAATTCCACGACATAGTGAATTTGCAAACAGCTAAAATTATGCACAAAGCAAACTATAACCTGCTACCCAAGAATATACAACAATTCTTCTCAAAAAAAGAGGAGAAATATAATCTTAGAGAAAAACGTAATTTAAAACATTTGTTTGCACGTACAACACTTAAGACCTTCAGTATATCAGTATGTGGAATTAAATTATGGAATGGATTAAGCAAAGCAATCAAACAATGTACTAATATGATCCACTTCAAGAAACTCTTCAAACTTAAAGTGTTTACAAAGTACAAAGAAGAAGAACCATGACAAACATTCTCAATTTATTTCATCCATCCATTCATTCATTCTTAAAGTAATCTTACTTATCTCATCATATGAAATATGACTTACTTCACCAATTATTATTATTAAATTCTTACTATTATTTATTTATTTATTTTTATTGTGATTACTTATGGAGTTTATTGTGAAAAAATTGTGAACAGGAAGTGAACAAAAAGTTTTGCAACTGTTATGTAAAGAAAGGGGGTAGGATTAAATAAGCTCTGCTTCTTCCTACTCCTTTTCGAACATGTTGAAAAGAAACTGGAAATTGTGATGTATCATGTTGTATGCTTGCATGTTCGAAATAAACTCAAAACTCAAACTCAAAACTCAACTCAAAGATACTTAATGTTCGAACTGGTAAACTTTTGTTATTTTTTGCAAATATTAGCTCATTTGGCATTTGATGCCTGCAACATGTTTCAAAAAAGCTGGCACAAGTGGCAAAAAAGACTGATAATTGATTTATTGATTGAGACTTTTATTAGTAGGTTGCACAGTGAAGTACATATTCCGTACAATTGACCACTAAATGGTAACACCCGAATAAGTTTTTCAACTTGTTTAAGTCGGGGTCCACTTAAATTGATTCATGATACAGATATATACTATCATATATACTATCATCATAATACAGTCATCACATAAGATAATCACATTGAATTATTTACAATCAGGGGTGTGGAAGGGGGGGGGGGATATGGACATCAAGAAGTGGACATATATATAGAGAGAGAGAGAGAGATCAGAAGGCATAAGAAAAAGAAAAAGTATCTGCATTTGATTGTTTACATTTGATTATTAGCAATCCGGGGAGGGTGTTAGTTTAGGGTTGTAGCTGCCTGGAGGTGAACTTTTATTGCGGTTTTGAAGGAGGATAGAGATGCCCTTTCTTTTATACCTGTTGGGAGCACATTCCACATTGATGTGGCATAGAAAGACAATGAGTTAAGACCTTTGTTAGTTCGGAATCTGGGTTTAACGTGTTTAGTGGAGCTCCCCCTGGTGTTGTGGTTATGGCGGTCATTTACGTTAAGGAAGTAGTTTGACATGTACTTCGGTATCAGGGAGGTGTAGCGGATTTTATAGACTAGGCTCAGTGCAAGTCGTTTAACTCTGTCCTCCACCCTGAGCCAGCCCACTTTAGAGAAGTGGGTATGTCATGATCCGTGGCCCGGATCATGTTTTGTTATGTTATAAACTGCACTGCCCCGGATCATGTTTTGTTATGTTATAAACTGCACTGCCCCTGACACTGTAAAAACTGCACAGAGACAGAATGATGTAATCAGTGGTAGTGCTAGCCTTGATGCCGCCCAGGGTGAGACCTCCCTACGGCTGGATTTGTATATCATCTGAGCAGTATGGGTGACAACATTGTTGCCCACCTGTCAAGGGCGGCCATGACACATGTATTTTTATTATTTTTTTCTCTCTATTAATCTTCATATTAATAGAATACTTGTATTTTATTCTTTATCTCTACACATGGTTCTTACTATTTTACAAGTTTTATTATTTTTATTTTCCAAGGTTCCTCAGATGAGCCATCTGCTTCAGGGGTTATCAGCCGTGCTTGTGGGGGCGCTTTTGTGTCAGCGTCCTGGTGGCCATGGCCTGATGACCTCCTGGTGCAGATGGCTCCCGTGATAGTGTTTACTCACATGTCTCCTCTGTACTCATCCATGCAATCATTGGTCCATATAGTTGCATATGTGTGTATGTTGTGTGTGTGTGCGTGTGTGTGTGTGTTTGTGCTTGGTATCTGTGTCTGTGCGTGATAATGGTGGATAGGTCACCGGGGTATTGTTTTTAACCTTGTAAAGCACTTTGCATTGCATTTCTTTTATGTCTGAAAAGCGCTTTATAAATAAAGTTTAAATTGATTGACTTATTCTTACCTGATAAGCGCTGAGCACAACTAAAGATAAAAATAAATATCCCTCATAGTTGTGGCGCCCCTTAGAGAATGCCGCCCTGGCAATTATACATGGATTATTTCGCCCTTAAGGTAACGTAATACATGCAAATAAATGAAGCAGCTATGCAGGTAGTGATTTTATGTCTGTGTTCGTGGCACAGCTGGTCATTAAAGCACCTTGTTTTCATAAAACACCAAATTGTAGCATTAAGTTCCTTGGGCAGCATAACGCCAGCATTGTGTGTAAACAAGCAAGTCAGCAAGATGGGGGGGGTTCACAAATTTGCAGCTGGTTATCACATAAATAGCCGCAATATCCAGAAGGTTTGCTTGTATACAGCTTTACTCATGTCAAAGCCTGTTTTTATGTGTTAAATGAACATTTCACTAAGTGTATTACTCCTGACTTTGTGCACTTAAAGGCCTACTGAAATGACATTTTTGTATTCAAACGGGGATAGCAGATCCATTCTATGTGTCATACTTGATCATTTCGCGATATTGCCATATTTTTGCTGAAAGGATTTAGTATAGAACAACGACGATAAAGTTTGCAACTTTTGGTCGCTGATAAAAAAAAAAAAGCCTTGCCTATACCGGAAGTAGCGTGATGTCACAGGAGGAAGAATTCCTCACAATTCCCCGTTGTTTACAATGGAGCGAGAGAGATTCGGACCGAGAAAGCGACGATTACCCCATTAATTTGAGCGAGGATGAAAGATTTGTGGATGAGGAACGTTAGAGTGAAGAACTAGAGAGGCAGTGCAGGGTGTATCTTTTTTCGCTCTGACCGTAACTTAGGTACAAGGTCTCATTGGATTCCACACACTCTCCTTTTTCTATTGTCATACTTGCCAACCCTCCCGTTTTTAGCGGGAGAATCCCGATATTCAGCACCTCTCCCGGCAGAGATTTTCTCCCGACAAACTCCCGGTATTCAGCCGGAGCTGGAGGCCACGCCCCCCCCCCCAGCTCAATGCGGACTTGAGACTGAGTGGGGACAGCCTGTTCTCACGTCCGCTTTCCCACAAAATTAGCAGTTTGCCTGCCCAAAGACGTCATAACATCTAGGGCTTTTATAGAGTGCACAACTGCGCACACAACAAGGAGACGAAGCAGAAGAACGAGGAAATTACAGACATGGCAGCCGAAATGATATACTCATCATGAACGGAGAAGTTAAACAGGACAATACTGCCATCTAATGGATAGCCACTGGAACACTGAAATTCAAGTATTTTTTTTTTTTTCTATGTAAATAAAATAAAAATAAAAATATATATATATATAACTAGAATTCACTGAAAGTCAAGTATTTCATATATATGTATATATATATATATATATATATATATATATATATATATATATATATATGTATATATATATATATATATGAAATACTCGAGTTGGTGAATTCTAGCTGTAAATAACCACGCCCCCCGCCCCCCACCTCCCGATTTTAGAGGTCTCAAGGTTGGCAAGTATGCTATTGTGGATCACGGATTTGTATTTTAAACCACCTCGGATACTATATCCTCTTGAAAATGAGAGTCGAGAACGCGAAATGGACATTCACAGTGACTTTTATCTCCACGACAATACATCAGCGAAGCTCTTTAGCTACTGAGCTAACGTGATAGCATCTGGCTCAAATGCAGATAGAAACAAAATAAATAAATCCCTGACTGGAAGGATAGACAGAAGATCAACAATACTATTAAACCATGGACATGTAACTACACGGTTAATAATTCTCAGCCTGGCAAAGCTTAACAATGCTGTTGCTAACGACGCTGAAGCTAACTTAGCAACCGGACCTCACAGAGCTATGATAAAAACATTAGCGCTCCACCTACGCCAGCCAGCCGTCATCTGCTCATCAACACCCGTGCTCACCTGCGTTCCAGCGATCGACGGCGCGACGAAGGACTTGTATGCTGACACATTGGGTACGAATACTTCCGTTGCCGTCGTGACGTCACGCGCATACGCATCATACATAGACGTTTCCAACCGGAAGTTTAGCGGGAAATTTAAAATTGCACTTTATAAGTTAACCCGGCTGTATTGGCATGTGTTGCAATGTTAAGATTTCCTCATTGATATATAAACTATCAGACTGCGTGGTCGGTACTAGTGGCTTTCAGTAGGCCTTTAAGTGACTTTCTTCCTTTAAGTGACGTACCTTGAGTCATTTACACTATGTGCACTTAAGTGACTTTCTTCCTTTTAAGTGACGTAACTTGAGTCATTTAAAAACTAATTTGTCAAAACATTCAGCTGCAGCACTGAGGACGTTTGTCTGTGCTTTTCAATCTGAACTCTCCTTCCACTGCATTCCAGAGTTTGATGGATGTGGAGGAGAGTAAGGGCTGTGATCCGATGCCAAGGCAGGACGATAACAATGGAAGACGTATCACCGCAATAGATTATTTGTCTGGTAAGTCAGCGCCTCGATATTTAAAGTTTCATTTGTCAACAGTCAGTTTGTAGGTTTAAAAAGTTGATTAATGACATGGAAAATCAGATGTTGTTTAATGGGGTTTCTCCTTTGTTTTATTCAAATATGTGATCCATCCTTCTTTCCGGGAATTCATGTTTTTTTTTGTGGTTTTGTTTTGTTTTGTTTTTTCAGCCAAAATGGTAATTCCTGTGAATAATGTAAATAATCCAAGGGTATTTATTTGGGGGATTGGTGTTGTGGGCGGGTCGCTGCCTGTAGGCATGGGATGATAATCAATCTAAAGATTGATGAAAATTAACTGGATTGTGCACGTCTCGCCTTCAAACAGCCAACAAGAGAGTGCATCGGTTTTAAAATCTGGCTACGATTGTTCCATAGCGGGAATACGATGAATGCGCTTGTCATCTACTCTATTTGACTATGTGGGGGGGGGGGGAGGCACAGCCACTATAAACAGTGCAGAAGTCAGCCTCGGCAAGGCAAGGTGAAGTTGTATAAATGTTCCGTTTACCGCACATTGGCTCTGACCTGGAGACAGTAGGCGTTAAAAGTAGAGATGTCCGATAATGGCTTTTTTGCCGATATACGATATTTTCCAACTCTTAATTACCGATTCCGATATCAACCGATACCGATATATACAGTCGTGGAACCAACACATTATTATGCCTAATTTTGTTGTGATGCCCTGCTGGATGCATTAAACCAGTGATTTTCAACCACTGTGCCGCGGCACACTAGTGTGCCGTGAGATATTGTCTGGTGTGCCATGGGAAATCATGCAACTTCACCTAATTGGTCCAAAAAATATTTTTTGCAAATCACTAATCATAATAATGTGCCGTTGTCTAGTGCCTGTGCTGTGTAGAGCTTGGCAGGGTAATCTTGTAATACTCCATACCAGTAGGTGGCAGCAGGTAGTTCATTGCTTTGTAGAAGTGGGAACGCGTCAAGGATGGTTTGTTGTGATCCCAATATGCAGAGCACAGCAGGAGACAGCGTGCAGGTAAAAAGATATGTAAAGCTTAAACCAAAAATAGGAAAAGGCACTGAAGCTTAGGGATGGCTATGTAAAACAAAAGTAAAACTGAACTGGCTACAAAGTCAACAAAAACAGAATGCTGGACGACAGCAAAAACTTACAGCGTGTGGCGCAAAGACGGCGTCCACAAAGCACATCCCGTACATGACATGACAATCAACAATGTCCCCACAAAGAAGGATAGCGTACGCACAACTTAAATAGTCTTGATTGCCAAAACAAAGCAGGTGCGGGCAATAGCACTCAAAGGAAGGCGTGAAGCTGCTACAGAAGAACCAAACAGGAAAGGTCACCAAAATAACAGCGCAAGACAGGAAGTAAAGCACTACACACAGGAAACAACAACAAACTCAAAATAAGGCAAGACAACCTGGTGGAGTTTCATTTTTGTAACTTTTTCTGCTAGTGGTGTGCCTCTGTATTTTTTTTATGAAAAACATGTGCCTTGGCTCAAAAAAGGTTGAAAAACACTGCATTAAACAATGTAACTTTACCATGAATTGATTAACGTGGACCCCGACTTAAACAAGTTGAAAAACTTATTCGGGTGTTACCATTTAGTGGTCAATTGTACGGAATATGTACTGTACTGTGCAATCTACTAATACAAGTTTCAATCAATCAATCAATCAAAAAAAAGGTTTTCCAAAATAAGAGAACAACTTCAACTCCAGTTATGGAAAAAAATGCCAACATGGCACTGCCATATTTATTATTGAAGTCACAAAGTGCATTATTTTTTTTAACATGCCTCAAAACAGCAGCTTGGAATTTGGGACATGCTCTCTCCCTGAGATCATCCTAATACCCACTACAACTATGGGAAATACTATACTTTGACTTTCACAAAGTGCATTATTTTTTTAAACATGCCTCAAATCAACAGCTACAAAAACAATGAAGGCACACAGAGCATACTTGCCAACCTTGAGACCTCCGAATTCGGGATATGGGGGGACGGACATGCTCTCCATGAGAGAGCATGAGGAGATTGAGGTGGGCGGGGTTGAGGGTGGCGGGTTTGGTGGTAGCGGGGGGTGTATATTGTAGCGTCCCCAATAATGTTGTCCGGGTGGAAATCGGGAGAAATTCAGGAGAATGGTTGCCCCGGTAGATTTTCGGGAGGGGCACTGAAATTTGTGAGTCTCCCCGGAAAATCGGGAGGTTGAAACCGATACTGATAATTTCCGATATTAAATTTTAAAGCATTTATCGGCCGGCCGATATTATCGGCCATCTCTAGTTAAAAGTGACCAATCGGAAAGGAAGGGAGTTGCCGGGCCATGAATTGAATGCCCGCCCCTAAATGGCAAAAGAGAGAAAAGCTGCACGCGTCGAGAAATAGAAGCGTCGCAAGCGCTCACAGGGGTTATGTCGATGTTGACGCTGTGAAGTGAATTATATAGCGCATTTCTCTAGTGACTCAAAGCGCTTTACATAGTGAAACCCGATATCTAAGTTAAATTTAAACCAATGTGGGTGGCACTGGGAGCAGGTGGGTAAAGTGTCTTGCCCACTTACACAACGGCAGTGACTAGGATGGTGGAAGCGGGAATCGAACCTGGAACCCTCAAGTTGCTGGCACGGCCACTCTACCAACCGAGCTATACCGCCCCACTACCCCACTTGAACTACCCAGCAGATGCACTAATAATATATTCATAATAATAATGTATTATTTTGATTTGTTTTACCCACAGTTAATAATCCCAAATGTTTCAGATAATCTCTACTTTACACTCTGAAGTAAAGTAAAAATTGTCAGGTTTAAACACTGTTGACATCTATTAATCAGACAAGAGGCAAAGAATCAAACAGAGACAGAATTAAATTTGGACTCAATTGAGGAGAGACATGGCCACTGTACTCTCTGTACAGTCTTACACCACGCTCTGACGAAGAAGGTTTTTGTCTTCTCTTTTATTTAGATGTTCAATGTTTACACAACAACACATTTCTCAACAGGAATGGGTAGTATGTAAACAGTCCTTGTTTTCGGTCACATTAGAAGACAAAAGAAGAAGATCCCTCGGGCTTGGGCTGGTCGTGGATTCAGCTTTGGCAGGTTTTTGAGGACAATGGATGACCCCTCCCGTCTCATTCCACCGTACACAGCGGAATCTTCCAAGCGTTTGGCTTGGTGCAACAAAGACAGCTTCTTGTCTGTTCATTGGAAACTCAGAACGGAAAGTTTATTTGATAATTTAAATACAATTTTTCTGACAAAAATTGACATATTTAAAATCATATTTAATTGAATAGTCCTAAACCAAATTATTTAGTGAAGTGGTTTAAATAGATATGTTTTTGATATGTTAATACCATCTTTAAAAAGTCAAAGTTTTCAGGTTTTTACATGTGTGCATTTGCTGCTACACCCCTAGATACACTATGTCGAATTAGTTTGAAAGTGGTGGCAACAAAAACCAATTCAACTCAGTTTCCCCAAATGAGAAAAATAATTTCTTCACCTCAATGTTTTATTCAAGTGCAATTTTGTTTGTTTAGACTAGATAAGACACTTATTTTTTACAATCCAACTACAACTGCAAAACTAAATACTCATGAGAAATATTATTCACAATCACAAAATATGTTTTATCATGTGAAAATAAAAGGTTTGGGGTTTGTGAAATTACCTTGGGGAAATTCTGGGCTTTCAAAGCCTTTCGTTGCATTGTTGGGGGTAGTGGCTGTTCAGGTTTGAGGTTTCTTTGTATTTTTCCGGTTCACATCGCTGCTTATCAGGCTGCGGTGTGTCATATTAATTCATATTAATCAAGTAATTGCTGGGTTCCTATGGATCTAGAAGAGAGTACATTTTGATGTTGAAAAGAAAATGTGGCATTGACACGAAACAAGTGTCGCCAATGTAAAATGTAGAAATCAGAAATATAAACATTTTAAATTATAAAATAAATGTTTTGTACTATGATATTTTTTTCCAACACCAACATTCAGGTTTTCTTTATACTGTTACTGTTTTTTTCTCGGGGGAACTGCACTTTATTTTGGAATTTTGCCTATTGTTCACAATCCTTATGAAAGACATGATGACGGAAGGATTTTTTTTTTTTAAAGCATTCTAAATATTAAATAAACGTAAATAAAAGTCTGCTTACAGCTGAGCCAATGGGAGCTCTTCTATTTTGCCAAATAAACTCAATAAATAACCATTCTAAAACCGCCAACAATATTCCATTTACATTTTGTGATTTGAACAATACGAAGGTCCTGAGTAGTCCTGAGTTCAATCCAGGGCTCGGGATTTTTCTGTGTGGAGTTTGCATGTTCTCCCCGTGACTGCGCGGGTTCCCGCCGGGTACTCCGGCTTCCTCCCACCTCCAAAGACATGCACCTGGGGATAGTTTGATTGGCAACATTAAATGGTCCCTAGTGTGTGAATGTGAGTGTGAATGTTGTCTGTCTATCTGTGTTGGCCCTGCCATGAGGTGGCAACTTGTCCAGGGTTCACCCCGCCTTCCGCCCGAATGCAGCTGAGATAGGCTCCAGCACCCCCTGCAACCCCGAACGGGACAAGCGGTAGAAAATGGATGGATGGATTATAATGTTACCTCCAAACTTCACCACGCACCTTCACTTTTGCTGGTGAACAAGAGTCTATTGTCCCATTCTGTAAATACCTGGGCAGCGTTCTCTCTGAAGACAACACAAATGTCCAGAACAGGGTCAAGCAGGCATCAGCTATAAGACTCTGGTGTTGGGTCTTTTCAGAATAAAAGCCTTCGTCTCAGCTCAGTTGAGAGCACAGTTGCTGTCAAATCAAGCCATCTGCATCAGCCGGGTTAACTTACAGATGCCACACAAGGATCCTAGAGCAGTTCCACATATGCGTACGAATCACCTGACATATTTGCATGCCTCATTCTGAAATACTCTGAAGGACCAACTCTAGTGGTATTAGGCAACAAACACCCAGCACAAGGTGCGATGGCTGGCGTGTGATAAGGACGCCTACAAACCGGCCACCTCGTAGGATGCTGCTTTTTGGCCCACTTCACTTTCATCTGCACTCTGCTGGAGGGTAGAAGAGGCGCTACAAAGAGCAGCTAAAAACAGCATTAAGGATATGTAAAGGCCATGGAGGATGTTGCTGCCGACCTGAACATCTGGCATCCGAGAGTGGAGGAAAGAACAGCCAGGAGACTCAGGAGAAATGTGCTTACAGCTCCTGTTGCCACTCCTTTTACCTGCCCGAGCCAGGGTAGGACAAGTGTGTGTGTATTTCGTCCCAGACAATCGCCATCTCGGTTCTAATTCGTGATTCACATTTTTTCCAATAATTTTGCAGCCTTAGTCAGTAAGCACAAATTAAATTTAAGAGCAGTAATTTAGAGCTAAAAAGTGACAAAGTTCCACTTCTCTGACGTTTTTAAAAAGATGCATTTAGGTGCAGATACTAGAAAAGCATTTTCAATGATCTCTCAGTTCTTATTTTCCTTCTCTTCTTGCTTTGCCACCACTTTTATAATTATATACACTGCAAAAAGTCAGTGTTCAAAAACAAGAAAAAAATAATACAAAAATTAGGGGTATTTTATTTGAAGTAAACAAAATTATCTGCCAATAGAACAAGAAAATTTGGCTTGTCAAGAATTTCCAAAACAAGTAAAATTAGCTAACTTGAATGAACCCCAAAATACCTTAAAATAAGTATATTCTCACTAATAACAAGTGCACTTTTCTTGGTAGAAAAAAAAGAGACCATTTTGCTCAATATGTTGAAAAATACTCTTAAATTAAGCAAATGCTAGCGCTATTATCTTGACATAATGATATGCGCTCAGCATCATGATTTTTTTTTTTCATGCTTGAAGTAAGAAATTATTACTTTGAAAAAGTAGTTTATACTTGTGAGTGTTGATGACAGCTTTGCATCAGTTGATATTCTAGTTTCAAGCATGTTTTACTCAATATAGGTCATCAAATCTCAGCAACAAGCTGTAATATCTTACTGAGATCATTTAGGACCAAAACCCTTAAAACAAGTAAAACACTCTAACATCAAATTTGCTTAGTGAGAAGAATTATCTTATCATACAGAAAATAAGCAAATATCACCCTTATTTGAGATATTTCATCTTACTTAGATTTCAGTTTTTGCAGTGTAAACTCAATTTATTGTACTACACAAAATCCGTAGCACAGTTTCTATTTATGATGCTTGAAATGCTATGACATATCGCTGCTCCTTTCACAGATCGAGTTTAGGGATGTCCGGTAATGGCTTTTTGCCGCTATCCGATATTCCGATATTGTCCAACTCTTTAATTACCGATACCGATATCAACCGATACCGATATCAACCGATATATGCAGTCGTGGAATTAACACATTATTATGCCTAATTTGGACAACCAGGTATGGTAAAGATAAGGTCCTTTTTAAAAAAATTAGTAAAATAACATAAATAAATTTAAAACATTTTCTTTAATAAAAAAGAAAGTACAACAATATAAAAACAGTTACATAGAAACTAGTAATGAATGAAAATTAGTAAAATTAACTGTTAAAGGTTAGTATTATTAGTGGAGCAGCAGCACGCACAATCATGTGTGCTTACGGACTGTATCCCTTGCAGACTGTATTGATATATATTGATATATAATGTAGGAACCAGAATATTAATAACAGAAAGAAACAACCCTTTTGTGTGAATGAGTGTAAATGGGGGAGGGAGGTTTTTTGGGTTGGTGCACTAATTGTAAGTGTATTTTGTGTTTTTTATGTTGATTTAATTAAAAAAAAAAAAAAAAAACGATACCGATAATAAAAAAACCGATACCGATAATTTCCGATATTACATTTCAACGCATATATCGGCCGATAATATCGGCAGGCCGATATTATCGGACATCTCTAATCGAGTTCATCGATTAAAGACGTGTTCAATGCATTTTATCAGTTGTGATGGGAACAAAAATGCAAACATTGATGTGTTGTGGCACCATAGCAAAGTCTGATGAAAAAATAAAGACTTGCAGTGTCCGTAATGTGTAATATTCCTGAAATGATTGATTTGATGTCATTTAGTATTGTTTCTGTTTGCATGTATAACCTGTTTCTTAATGGTGTTTGTGCTATCTCAGACAAGAACAGCCAGGAAGGAGGGAAAGAGAACCACCCTCCAGTGATGTCACCTGCACCCAGCAAGAGGCGGCGTGTGGGGCCCCTCAAAGGCTGTCAAGGGAAGATTAGATACCAACATGCCCCATTTCTCCACTTAAACTGGAGCGACAAGGAGGTACTATCTCTCTGACCATGTCGACTTTATTGACTGCTTTCATTAAGTCATGTCTCTGTTTGCACGGGGTTAACTTGTACTTTGGTGTGTTTGTTTGGTAAGTCTACACGCTATCATCCAAAGCCTGGTGCACACCAAGCAAACATACCAAGACTGTTGAGAGTTGAGACACAGTCCATCTACAAATGATGTCTGGTCTGGTTCGTTTCATGACAGAAGCATGGAGAAATGTAAAATGTATACAAGAAAATGTTTCTGCCTGTATGTGTAATTATTTTGACTCAGGGGCCAAATTTAGAGAAAAAAATGTGTCTGGGGGCCGGTATATCCGATTTTTAGGAACACTGATACAAAAACTCACAATAATGTCTGATTGAATGCTAAAAACGTTATGACGGACCGCCTTAAAAAACGGAATGAAATTTTAAATTTTTTTACTGAATGAGACATGAGAATCAGCACCTCCAAGTCCGAGTCCGTGGTTCTCGCCCGGAAAAGGGTGGAGTGCCATCTCCGGGTTACGGAGGAGACCCTGCCCCAAGTGGAGGAGTTCAAGTACCTCTGAGTCTTGTTCACGAGTGAGGGAAGAGTGGATCGTGAGATCGACAGGCGGATCGGTGCGGCGTCTTCAGTAATGCGGACGCTGTATCGATCCGTTGTGGTGAAGAAAGAGCTGAGCCGGAAGGCAAAGCTCTCAATTTACCGGTCGATCCACGTTCCCATCCTCACCTATGGTCATGAGCTTTGGGTTATGACCGAAAGGACAAGATCACGGGTACAAGCGGCCGAAATGAGTTTCCTCCGCCGGGTGGCGGGGCTCTCCCTTAGAGATAGGGTGAGAAGCTCTGTCATCCGGGAGGAGCTCAAAGTAAAGCCTCTGCTCCTCCACATGGAGAGGAGCCAGATGAGGTGGTTCGGGCATCTGGTCAGGATGCAACCCGAACGCCTCCCTAGGGAGGTGTTTAGGGCACGTCCGACTGGTAGGAGGCCACGGGGAAGACCCAGGACACGTTGGGAAGACTGTGTCTCCCGGCTGGCCTGGGAACGCCTCGGGATCCCCCGGGAAGAGCTGGACGAAGTGGCTGGGGAGAGGGAAGTCTGGGTTTCCCTGCTTAGGCTGCTGCCCCCGCGACCCGACCTCGGATAAGCGGAAGAAGATGGATGGATGGATGGATGGATGGATGAATGAGACACCCAGAATGTACATGAAAATAAAGAATGTGGGATTTACAATATTAACTATGAACGATAAAGCACTGAATATTGACAACATATGAACGTCACACCCCCCCTCTCCATCCACATATTTTACAATCAAGCGAAACACAAAAAAAAAATGCAACAAACACAGCGAAATATGAACGCGAAGGGTAAAAAAACATATACAATCTGATATATCTGATATATCAGTAAGCTTTAGAACTTTGTTGTAAAAATCTCCTTACACGTCTGTCCCTGACACCCACATTTCAGGCTGGCTTTACCATGAATTGATTTACGTGGACCCCGGCTTAAACATGTTGAAAAACGTATTCGGGTGTTACCATTTAGTGGTCAATTGTACGGAATATGTACTGTACTGTGCAATCTACTAATACAAGTTTCAATCAATCAATCAAAGCCACTCTGGAAACACTATGGAAACGCTCCCCACCCACACTGCTTGGTGCCTCGTCTGAGCTGCTGTGTCGTCAGTTGCCATAGTAACTAATTAGATTAGCATAGTAACTAGTATATCATGCAAAAGCGCAGATTCCAACCATTGAAATACTTTGTATAGTTCAAGACTTACGGTCATTAGAAAACATCACTGCACATTATATTGGCAGCTACACTTTACATCTTAAACATCTAAAAAATTATTTGGGAATGTCCGGCGGGCCAGATTGAAAAGCTTAACAGTCTACACTATATTGCCTTTACTCACATATGAACTTGAAGTGCCATCCCATGGAATTGTCCTAAACGTTTTGGTTTCCTGGAGTATTCAAAGTTCCTTTCACTGGAACTAAGGGGCCAAGCCCAACTCCTGAAAAACCAACCCCACACCATAACTCCTCCTCCACCAAATTTCACACTCTGCACCATGCAGTCCGAAATCTAGCGTTTTCCTAGCAACCTCCGAACCCAGACTGGTCCATCAGATAGAAAAGCGTGATTCATCACTCCATAGAAGGCGTCTCCACTGCTCTAGAGTCCAGTGGCAACGTGCTTTACACCAGTGGTCTTCAACCACCCGGCCGCGGCCCGGTACCGGTCCGTGGATCGATTGGTACACACAAGAAATTAAAATTTTTTGTTTTTTTTGTTTTTTATTAAACAACATAAAAAACACAAAATACACTTACAATTAGTGCACCAACCCAAAAAACCTCACTCCCCCATTTACACTCATTCGCACAAAAGGGTTGTTTCTTTCTGTTATTAATATTCCTGGTTCCTACATTATATATCAATATATATCAATACAATCTGCAGGGATACAGTCCGTAAAGGCCTACTGAAATTTTTTTTAGTTAAACTGGAATAGCAGATCCATTCTATGTGTCATACTTGATCATTTCGCGATATTGCCATATTTTTGCTGAAAGGATTTAGCAGAGAAAATCGACGATAAAGTTCGCAACTTTTGCTCGCTGATAAAAAAAGCCTTGCCTGTACCGGAAGTAGCGTGACGTCACAGGAGGTAATATTCCTCAAAATGTTCCTTTGTTTACAATGGAGCGAGAGAGATTCGGACCGAGAAAGCGACGATTACCCCATTAATTTGAGCGAGGATGAAAGATTCGTAGATGAGGAACGTTACAGTGAATGACTTGAGAGGCAGTGATAGACGTATCTTTTTTCGCTCTGACCGTAACTTAGGTACAAGCTGGCTCATTGGATTCCACACTCTCTCCTTTTTCTATTGTGGATCACGGATTTGTATTTTAAACCACCTCGGATACTATATCCTCTTGAAAATGAGAGTCGAGCACGCGAAATGGACATTTAAAATGACTTTTATCTCCACGACAATACATCGGTGACACACTTAGCTACTGAGCTAACGTGATAGCATCGTTCTCAAATGAAGATAGAAACAAAAGAAATAAACCCCTGACTGGAAGGATAGACAGAAGATCAACAATACTATTAAACCATGTACATGTAACTACACGGTTACATCAACAGCCGTGCTCACCTGCGTTCCAGCGATCGACGGCGCGACGAAGGACACCCATCATCGACGAACCTCTGTAGCATGAGCTAACGTGATAGCATCTATCTCAAATGCAGATAGAAACAAAATAAATAAACCCCTGACTGGAAGGATAGACAGAAGATCAACAATACTATTAAACCATGTACATGTAACTACACGGTTAAAAATTCTCAGCCTGGTAAGGCTTAACAATGCTGTTGCTAACGACGCAAAGGCTAATTTAGCAACTTAGCAACCGGACCTCACAGAACTGTGATAAAAACATTAGCGCTCCACCTACGCCAGCCAGCCCTCATCTTCCCATCAACAGCCGTGCTCACCTGCGTTCCAGCGATCGACGGCGCGACGAAGGACTTCATCCGTGGGTTTGGCGGCAAGCATCGGCTAGGCGTAGTAAGTAGTCCTTGTTGTGTTGCAGTAAGTATTGTACTTAGCCGCTAATACACCGATCCCACCTACAACGTTCTTCTTTGCAGCCTCCATTGTTCATTAAACAAATTGCAAAAGATTCACCAACACAGATGTCCAGAATACTGTGGAATTTTGTCGAAGAAAACAAGAGGTTTTTGTATCGAGTCCGATGGGTCCAACCACTTCCGTGGATTTTGTGATGTCACGCGCATAAATCATATCCAAAGGAGTTTTTCAACCAGAAGTGTGGCGGGAATTTTAAAATGTCACTTTATAAGTTAACCCGGCCGTTTTGGCATGTGTTGCAATGTTAAGATTTCATCATTGATATATAAACTATCAGACTGCGTGGTCGGTAGTAGTGGCTTTCAGTAGGCCTCGTAAGCACACATGATTGTATTTCTTTAGGACAAAAAAATAAATACAAAAATACCATACCATACATAGGTTTATGTACTGTAAAAGCTCAACTCTGCCTCTGCTTCTTAACTTAACACACCTCATACACACCTGTCTGCCAGAGAAAAAGATGTTGCAGGAGGAATCAGTGTTGCCATCTATTATTTCAGACTTTTATCTTTTTCTAAACAGCGATTAGCGACAAATTTAGCCCCTTTTCCTGGTCTTATAAAGCACATATTGCTCTTCTCAACAAGCTGCCGGCCCTGCTGTGAGCCCCCCAACAACGGAAGAGACCGAAGAAAGTTAATTTGTTTTTCTAAACATTTGTTTTGTTTATAAATGGTGGATTTATATAGGCTAGTAAGGTAAAGTTTTGTACCTGACAAGTTTCGGCTACCTTGTCTCGTCACGCTAACATCACGTGACACCATACTTGCCAACCTTGAGACCTCCGAATTCGGGAGATGGGCGGGGTTGGGGTGCAGGCAGCATACCCCTTCCCCTTCTAACTTTTCTGGATGAAATGAAATTCTTTTTTCCAATCATTTTGGAACTTGCAAGCGTATTTCTTCTTCTTACTCGTCGTCGCCATGTCTCTTCTTTGTTCTTCTGCCTCGTCTCCTTCTTCTTGTGTGTGCAGTTGTGCGCTGCGCTCCAAAAGCCGTAGATGTTATTGTAGCGTCCCGGAAGAGTTAATTCTGGAAGGGATTCTGGGTATTTGTTCTGTTGTGTTTATGTTGTGTTACGGTGCGGATGTTCTCCCGAAATGTGTTTGTCATTCTTGTTCGGTGTGGGTTCGCAGTGTGGCGCATATTTGTAACAGTGTTAAAGTTGTTTGTACGGTCACCCTCAGTGTGACCTGTATGGCTGTTGACCAAGTATGTCTTGCGTTATCATTAATCTAGTTAAAAGATCATACAACGTGTCAGCATTACTTGACATCTTCGAGTAAAGACCATTGTTAAACCCGTCCAACGCTACATTATTATGTGACTGGGCCGGTACGCTGTTTATGGAGGAAAAGCGGACGCCTGGACAGTATTCGGCTGTTAAGGGGGTGAACGTTTCAGGTGAGAGAGGACGCTAAAGGCAGTGTCTTTAAGGCACGCCCCCAATATGGTTGTCCGGGTGGAAATCGGGAGAGATTCGGGAAAATCGGGAGGGTTGGCAAGTATGCGTGACACCTCTGATGAAGGCTGCAGAAGCAAGATAGCCGAAACATGTCAGGTACAAAATTTTACCTTACTAGCCTATATAAATCAACCATTTATAAATACACATCAGTAGGCTGAATGAACCTCTTCAACATTCATTTGTTTTGTTCTTTATGGTCCTTTGCTGCATATTTTATCTCCCCCCACAGCGGCCATAGAAATTATACATGCATCATGGCAAATTAGACAATGACGATGTACACCGACTACCCAAATGTTCTTTGGGAAAATGGTTGCTGAAATATGAGGGTTGTACTCTGCGTTTGTGAGAGACTTTTTGTGTTATTTTGAATGTTTTTAAACTTATGTTTACACTTGTTTTCTGTGAGCGCTACAGGTTTTCTGCAGGTGCAGCATTCAAAATCTTCCCTCCCGTTTACAGGATAAGGAAGAAGCGACAGAATGCAGTGACACTATCACCACTGATGCACTGCCATCAAGTGATATTGAAGAAGAGGCCCAGCCTGTGCTTCTTCCTGCACCTCTCCATGGTGACAGTGAGCGAGCCATGTTGGAGCTACAAGACTTTTCATCAACAAACCACCAACAGGTTAAATTCCTCCCAGAATCACACTGGGTAGTTTGTACCACGCTTGACTAATGATGGTATTGTGTACATTTTAAGCGATACTAGTACAAATATTTCCCCTTATTTAAACTGTCCACCATGGGTGCCTGAGCTTTCAGCCGCTCAGCCCCCACATCTTTGGAAATCATTACCACCAGACCTTCGTAACATAGACTCAACATCCCTCTTTAAATCAAGACTTAAAACACACCAATTCCTGACTGCTTATTCATTGTAAATATTATCAATCTTTGTTTTTGTTGTTGTTTTTATCTAATTGATTTTATTGTTTTGATTTTGAGCGCCCAGAAAGGCGCGTTATACACAACCGTTCAAAAGTTTGGGGTCACCCAAACAATTTTGTGGTATAGCCTTCATTTCTAAGAACAAGAATAGACTGTCGAGTTTCAGATGAAAGTTCTCTTTTTCTGGCCATTTTGAGCGTTTAATTGACCCCACGAATGTGATGCTCCATAAACTCAATCTGCTCAAAGGAAGGTCAGTTTTGTAGCTTCTGTAACGAGCTCAACTGTTGTCAGATGTGTGAACATGATTGCACAAGGGTTTTCTAATCATCAATTAGCCTTCTGAGCCAATGAGCAAACACATTGTACCATTAGAACTAGGGATGTCCGATATTATCGGCCGATAAATGCGTTAAAATGTAATATCGGAAATTATCGGTATCGTTTTTTTTATTATCGGTATCGTTTTTTTTGTGGTTTTTTTTAATTAAATCAACATAAAAAACACAAGATACACTTACAATTAATGCACCAACCCAAAAAATCTCCCTCCCCATTCACACAAAAGGGTTGTTTCTTTCTGTTATTAATATTCTGGTTCCTACATTATATATCAATATATATCAATACAGTCTGCCGGGATACAGTCCGTAAGCACACATGATTGTGCGTGCTGCTGGTCCACTAATAGTACTAACCTTTAACAGTTAATGTTACTCATTTTCATTAATTACTAGTTTCTATGTAACTGTTTTTATATTGTTTTACTTTCTTTTTTATTCAAGAAATGTTTTTAATTTATTTATCTTATTTTATTTTATAATTTTTTTTTAAAAGTACCTTATCTTCACCATACCTGGTTGTCCAAATTAGACATAATAATGTGTTAATTCCACGACTGTATATATCGGTTGATATCGGTATTGGTTGATATCGGTATCGGTAATTAAAGAGTTGGACAATATCGGAATATCGGATATCGGCAAAAAGCCATTATCGGACATCCCTAATTAGAACACTGGAGTGATAGTTGCTGGAAATGGGCCTCTTTACACCTATGTAGATATTTCACCAAAAACCAGACATTTGCAGCTAGAATTGTCATTTACCACATTAGCAATGTATAGAGTGTATTTCTTTAAAGTTAAGACTAGTTTAAAGTTATCTTCATTGAAAAGTACAGTGCTTTTCCTTCAAAAATAAGGACATTTCAATGTGACCCCAAACTTTTGAACGGTAGTGTAAGTCAAATTTATTATTATTAGGGATGTCCGATAATGGCTTTTTGCCGATATCCGATATTCCGATATTGTCCAACTCTTTAATTACCGATATCAACCGATACCGATATCAACCGATATATGCAGTCGTGGAATTAACACATTATTATGCCTAATTTGGACAACCAGGTATGGTGAAGATAAGGTACTTTTTAAAAAAATTAGTAAAATAAGATAAATTAAAAACATTTTCTTGAATAAGAAAGAAAGTACAACAATATAAAAACAGTTACATAGAAACTAGTAATGAATGAAAATTAGTAAAATTAACTGTTAAAGGTTAGTACTATTAGTGGACCAGCAGGACGCACAATCATGTGTGCTTACGGACTGTATCCCTTGCAGACTGTATTGATATATATTGATATATAATGTAGGAACCAGAATATTAATAACAGAAAGAAACAACCCTTTTGTGTGAATGAGTGTAAATGTGGGAGGGAGGTTTTTTGGGTTGGTGCACTAATTGTATCTTGTGTTTTTTGTTGATTTAATAAAAAAAATAAAAAATAAAAAAAAAATTTAAAAAACGATACCGACAATAAAAAAACCCGATACCGATAATTTCCGATATTACATTTTAACGCATATATCGGCCGATATTATCGGACATCTGTAATTATTATTATTATTTATTATGAAACGGGGCTTGAACGGTGCCCGAATTGGTACTTAAAAATGGAAAACATGCAAATTATTTTTATGGAATTTTGTCACTTTTAATTTGCGCAGACTAGTAGTTGAAATACCTCCGTTATGTAAATTAAATTAGAACTAAGTAATAGATTCAAAACGATAATTAAATTCCACAACCAACTGATATAATTATTGCAACAAAACCAGCAACAATACAAAACATAGAGAAAGTGCAAAAAAAAACGACTTACATATTCTCTCTCAACAGGACGATGTGGGTGAACCTCAAAGACCCGTCCAAGCACGGTCCAGTTTCCTTACGTCAGCTTTACAAGATGAGTCTTCCTCAGCTTTTCAAATCTCGTCTCTCCAGTCTCTCCTAGACATCAAAGTAGCAGGTAAAACACCCACTCTTCTCTGGTCGTCTTCCATCTGGGTTAAAACCTGTTAAAGCTGACTCTACATTACAATAGTATGTCTCGTTCAGGCCTGGGCAAATTAAGCTTTTCAATCTGACCCGCCGGACATTCCCAAATAATTGTTTTAGTTTTTTAATATGTAAACTGCAGCTGCCATTATGATGTGCAGTGATGTTTTCAAATGGCCGTAAGTCTTGAACTATACAAAGTATTTCAATGGTTGGAATCTGCGCTTTTGCATGATGTACTAGTGTGGACGTCGTTCCCTACCCGTTCCACGGATACCACGTCACAGGAGCCAGGCGTGCCGTTTTAACAGTTTTAAAGGCCTACTGAAATGAGATGTTCTTATTTAAAAGGGGATAGCAGGTCTATTCTATGTGTCATACTTGATCATTTCGCGATATTGCCATATTTTTGCTGAAAGGATTTAGTAGAGAACATCGACGATAAAGTTCACAACATTTGGTCGCTGGTAAAAAAAAAAAGCCTTGCCTGTACCGGAAGTAGCGTGACGTCACAGGTTGTGGAGCTCCTCACATCTGCACATTGTTTACACCAGCAGCGAGAGCGATTCGGACCGAGAAAGCGACGATTACCCCATTAATTTGAGCGAGGATGAAAGATTTGTGGATGAGGAAAGTGAAAGTGAAGGATTAGAGGGCTGTGGAAGCGATTCAGATAGAGAAGATGCTGTGAGAGGCGGGTGGGACCTGATATTCAGCTGGGAATGACTAAAACAGTAAATAAAACAAGACATACCGTAATTTCCGGACTATAAGCCGCACCAGCTAAATTTAGGGGAAAATACAGATTGCTCCATATATAAGCCGCACCCGACTATAAGCCGCAGGGTTTTGATGTGTAATTAGCGTAGTATATAGGGGTTCCTGCTACCACGGAGGGGATTGTCGGGACAGAGATGACTGTTTGGGAACGCAAAGCGTCCCATTTATTAACAATAAATCTTTCAATCATTCAATCAAACTTTCACATCTTTGACATGGCGAACAGCATTCGTGCAGAGTACAAATAATACAACGGTGCAAAGTAATACAAAGTGCTCGCCTGTACGTTATCAAAATAACCAGCCTACCGGTATATGAAAAGTCAGTCTTTAATCATTGTGTCATCGTCTTCCTCCTGCGTACTAAAACCACCCAAATCCTCTTCGTCGGTGTCGGAGAAGAACAGGCCGTATATAAGCCGCACCGTTGTATAAGCCGCAGGGACCAGAACGAGAGGGAAAAATAGCGGCTTATAGTCCGGAAATTACGGTATATATACTCTATTAGCCACAACACCACCAGGCTTATATTTAATATGCCACAAATTAATTGCGCATAACAAACACCTCCCCTCTCCCGTCCATATAACCCGCCAATACAACTCAAACACCCGCACAACACACTCAATCCCACAGCCCAAAGTACAGTTCACTTCTGCAAAGTTCATACAGCACATATATTTCCCCAAAGTTACGTACGTGACATGCACATAGCGGCACGCACGGACGGGTAAGCGATCAAATGTTTGGAAGAAAGCTGCGTACTCACGGTAGCGCGTCTGCTATCCAACTCAAAGTCCTCCTGGTTGTGTTGCTGCAGCCGGCCGCTAATACACCGATCCCACCTACAGCTTTCTTCTTTGCAGTCTTCATTGTCCATTAAACAAATTGCAAAAGATTCACCAACACAGATGTCCAGAATACTGTGGAATTTTGCGATGAAAACAGCTGTTTGTATTAGGACACAATGGTGTCCCAATACTTCCGCTCAATCCGTGACGTCACGCGCAAACGTCATCATACCGACACGTTTTCAGCCGAATATTTCCCGGGAAATTTAAAATTGCACTTTATAAGTTAACCCGGCCGTATTGGCATGTGTTGCAATGTTAAGATTTCATCATTGATACATAAACTATCAGACTGCGTGGTCGGTAGTAGTGGCTTTGAGTAGGCCTTTAATGTACATGTAATGCCAAGAACAATCTTTTTAAATGTCTTTTCTCCAGACTCTCCCCCTCTCTCCTCCGCTGGCCGCTCACTGTTAAAGACAGCAGGTGATTAGATCACCACGTACCACCTGTGAAATCTAATCACCTGTAGGGCTGCAACTAACGATTAATTTGATAATCGATTAATCTGTCGATTATTACGTCGATTAATCGATTAATACTCGGATAAAAGAGACCAACTACATTTCTATCCTTTCCAGTATTTTATTGAAAAAACCCAGCATACTGGCACCATGTTGTGGACATTGGGGGTGCAGCATACAGCAATAATAACACAGAAATGTAACTCATCAGAACTGAATCAGATATTGTACACGTTTCTGTTGTGAATAATAAAGGATTCATTTTAGGCTGCCTCTGAATAATAGCATGAAATATTCCAGCACCTTCATAACGTTTAGTTATACTAAAGCGTCACTCAAATCTAAATATATTTATATAGCTTTATCAGCCCGGCTACATTGATCCATTATGAAACCAACCTGAGATATTTCTGTCCGTTACGTTTATTTCCAAATTGGTAACCGTGTGTTTTCTCTCTCAAAACGGAGTCAAATGTGCCGGAGACCCATTATCAGCCCCGCGTTGCAACAAAGGCATAACTTTAACGTTACTCACAAAAAAGCTGAACTCATGAATGCTTGTTGCCACTATGGACTTAAAAAGTTACGTACTGTGAGTTCTTCCCTTCATCCATGGCTCCAACATGTTTCCTTTTCAGGTGCTTCTGAAGCAATGTTGTACTTCCGTGCCATTTTGCAGGAAACGGTCTTCTTTGAAGTCTTTAAAGTGACGACTTAAGTCGTACACTTTTCTCCATTGAAGCAATAACCTCAAGATGTTTCTCCGCTAAACTATCGGTAGTGTTTTCCTCGCGCCATTTTTCTAATTTTTCCAGCAAAGGAGACGCCGTCGTCACGTGAGCTGCACATGACACATCATTGGCTAGCTTACGCCACCTCATGAGACGTAGCCTCAGCGCTGCCCTGGCGTTGATTTGTACTGTTTTTGTACTTATTTTGATTATTGTTTCTCAGCTGTTTGTAAATGTTGCAGTTTATAAATAAAGGTTTATAAAACAAAAAAAAACAACAACGAAAAAAGAACCAAAAAAAAAAAAAAAAGCCTCCGTGCATGCGCACGGCATGGTTCCAACGAATCGATGACTAAATTAATCGCCAACTATTTTGGTAATCGATTTTAATCGATTAGTTGTTGCAGCCCTAATCACCTGCCAGCTGTGTCTCGCCATCCCGCACAAGCCCCGCCCCTAGCCAATGGTGCTCCGCCCTCAACAGCATTGACAGAGGCGGTGACTTTTGCTCCTGCAAGCGCGCTGATCACACTCTCCCTCCACAACTAGTTATTATGGTAGTCTAATTAGTTACTATGGTAATCTAAGTCACAGCAGCTCAGACGAGGGACCAAGCAATGTGGGGTGGAGAGCGTTTCCACAGAGTGTTTCTAGAGCGGGCAGCCTGAAATGTGGGTGTCAGGGACAGACGCGGGAGGAGATTTTTACAGCAAAGTTCTAAGGCTTAGTGATATATCAGATTGTCGGTGTTTTTTGTTTTTTTTTCCTTCACTTTCCTATTTCGCTTGATTGTAAAATATGTCGATCAAGAGGGGGTGTGACGTTCATATGTTGTCAATATTCAGTGTTTTATCGTTCATAGTTAATATTGTAAATCCCACATTCTTTGTACATTCTGGGTGTCTCATTCAGTTAAAAAAAATGTAAAATTCCATTCCGTTTTTTAAGGCAGTCTGTCAAGTTAAAATTAAAGTACCAATGACTGTCACACACACACTAAGTGTGGTGAAATTTGTCCTCTGCATTTGACGTTTTTAGCATTCACTCAAACATTATTGTGAGGTTTTGTATTAGTCTTCCTACAAATCAGATATACCGGCCCCCAGACACATTTCTCTCTCTAAATTTGGCCCCCTGAGTCAAAATAATTGCCCAGGCCTGATCTAGTTTAATGTTTTTAATTTGACAACTGGCATGTTTTTTTTGTCCATACAGAAGAAGATTCCTGTGGAACTCTTTCTGCAAAGAACAAAAGGAAGCGAGTGCATTTTGGAGGTCCTCTTTCTCCGGAGTTGTATGATAAGCACCTACCTCCCAGCACCCCGTTGCAGAAGGGGGAGACACCAGTTCAAAGCCCAAGACCAGGTGGAGTCTTAAAGCTGCGCTCTGTGTTAAGGAAACCTCAGAGGAATGAGCCTCACGCCGCACAAGACCCGCCAGACTTCGGCGGTTCCCTGGGGTTCGGAGCCTCCTCGGTTCTTGCAATGCCTCGCAGATGCAGAATGCCCTCTCTGGCAGCAGACCGAGTGGAGGACAAAGGAAAGGTATATGTGGTTTACTAAAAGTAGGACTGTCAAAATGAATGTGATTAATTCATCATTGTAATTTAACTGATTTAAAGAATGTAACATATTTAACCTAGAATGATGCGGTAGTGACAGGCTGCACAACCAAACATCACAATATGGAAGACGCTAAGCCACATGTTGGAACTCTCCATCAGAAATTTGAGCACAAAAAAAGCATGAAGTATTCAACCGACAAGTATTGTGCACACTTAAAAATAGCACATTAAAGTTAAAGTACCAATGATAGTCACACACAGTTTGATATTCGCAGGGACTAATTGGGACTTCAGAATGCAAAAGTGATAACCATATCCTTGAGAAAAGACTACCTGTCTAGCTCACACTGCAAAAAGTCAGTGTTAAAAAAAAAAGAAAAAAATTAGGGGTATTTTACTTGAACTAAGCAAAATTATTTGCCAATAGAACAAGAAAATGCGGCTTGTCAAGACTTTCCAAAACAAGTAAAATTAGCTAACCTCATTGAACCCCAAAATACCTTAAAATAAGTATATTCTCACTAATAACAAGTGCACTTTTCTTGGTAGAAAAAAAATGAGACCTTTTTGCTCAATATGTTGAAAAATATTCTTAAATTAAGTGAATGCTAGTGCCATTATCTTGAAATAATGATATGCGTTCGGCATCATGATTTTTTTTTTCATGCCTAAGAAATTATTACTTTAAAAAAGTACAGTAATTTCCGGACTATAAGCCGCACCTGACTATAAGCCGCACCAGCTAAATTTAGGGGAAAATACAGATTGCTCCATATATAAGCCGCACCCGACTATAAGCCGCAGGGTTTTGATGTGTAATTAGCGTAGTATATAGGGGTTCCTGCTACCACGGAGGGGATTGTCGGGACAGAGATGACTGTTTGGGAACGCAAAGCGTCCCATTTATTAACAATAAATCTTTCAATCATTCAATCAAACTTTCACATCTTGGACACGGCGAACAGCATTCGTGCAGAGTACAAATAATACAACGGTGCAAAGTAATACAAAGTGCTCGCCTGTACGTTATCAAAATAACCAGCCTACCGGTATATGAAAAGTCAGTCTTTAATCATTGTGTCATCGCCTTCCTCCTGCGTACTAAAACCACCCAAATCCTCTTTGTCGGTGTTGGAGAAGAACAGGCCGTAAATAAGCCGCACCCTTGTATAAGCCGCAGGGACCAGAACGAGGGGAAAAAGTAGCGGCTTATAGTCCGGAAATTACGGTAGTTTTATACTTGTGAGTGTTGATGACACAGCTTTGCAACAGTTGATATTCTAGTTTCAAGCATGTTTTACTCAATATAGGTCATCAAATCTCAGCAACAAGCTGTAATATCTTACTGAGATCATTTAGGACCAAAACCCTTAAAACAAGTAAAACACTCTAACATAAAATCTGCTTAGTGAGAAGAATTATCTTATCAGACAGAAAATAAGCAAATATCACCCTTATTTGAGATATTTAATCTTACTTAGATTTCACTTTTTGCAGTGCAATGCCAACATTTGAGTTATGACTCAAAGCAGTTGTTTTCCAGACACTTATACACTAACTTCTCCTTTTATGGTCAGGGATGTGCTCTCCTGACTTAGCACACACACCCAGAGAACAGGAAGGAGGAATATAAGTTAAAGTTAAAGTAGCAATGATTGTCACACACACACACACACTAGGTGTGGCGAAATTATTCTCTGCATTTGACCCATCACCCTTGTTCACCCCCTGGGAGGTGAGGGGAGCAGTGAGCAGCAGCAGTGCCCAGGAATCATGTTTCGTGATTTAACCCCCAATTCCAACCCTTGATGCTGAGTGCCAAGCAGGGAGGTAATGGCTCCCATTTTTATAGTCTTTGGTATGACTCGACCGGGGGTTGAACTCACCCAGTGGTTCTTAACCTGGGTTCGATCGAACCCTAGGGGTTCGGTGAGTCAGGCTCGGGGTTCGGCGGAGGTCAAGACACACCCGACTCATAGTGTAAATACAAAGTTCTCCCTATCGGCGTGTTACGGATATGGCAACAGCTGACTGGTTTGCAGGTGTGTAATTTGTTGTGAGTTTATGCACTGTTGGTTTTGTTCTTTGAACAAGGTGATGTTCATACACGGTTCATTTTATGCACCAGTAAAAAAAGCATGGGAACACTTTAGTATGGGGAACATATTCACCATTAATTAGTTACTTATTAACATGCAAATTAGTAACATATTGGCTCTTAACTAGTCATTATTAAGTACTTATTAATGCCTTATTCGGCATGGCCTTATTATAACCCTGGCCCTAACCCTAACCAAAAACTCTAAATTAAGTCTTTGTTACTTAGAATATGTTCCCCATACTAAAGTGTTACCAAAAACATAACTTTGTCTTGAATTTTAATTTATTTTAATTTATTTTTTCACTAAAGAAGGGTTCGGTGAATGCGCATATGAAACTGGTGGGGTTCAGTACCTCTAACAAGGTTAAGAACCACTGCTCTAACTAGAGATGTCCGATAATATCGGTCTGCCGATATTATCGGCCGATAAATGCGTTAAAATGTAATATCGGAAATTATCAGTATCGTTTTTTTTATTATCAGTATCGGGGTTTTTTATTTTATTATTATTATTTATTTTATTTTTATTAAATCCACATAAAAAACACAAGATACACTTACAATTAGTGCACCAACCCAAAAAACCTCCCTCCCCCATTTACACTCATTCACACAAAAGGGTTGTTTCTTTCTGTTATTAATATTCTGGTTCCTACATTATATATCAAAATATATCAATACAGTCTGCAAGGGATACAGTCCGTAAGCACACATGATTGTGTGTGCTGCTGGTCCACTAATAATACTAACCTTTAACAGTTAATTTTACTCATTTTCATTAATTACTAGTTTCTATGTAACTGTTTTTATATTGTTTGACTTTCTTTTTTATTCAAGAAAATGTTTTTAATTTATTTATCTTATTTTATTTGATTCATTTTTTTAAAAAGTACCTTATCTTCACCATACCTGGTTGTACAAATTAGGCATAATAATGTGTTAATTCCACGACTGTATATATCGGTTGATATCGGTATCGGTAATTAAAGAGTTGGACAATATCGGCATATCGGATATCGGCAAAAAGCCATTATCGGACATCCCTAGCTCTAAACCACTAGGCCACTGAGTAGGTTAATAACGGCACATTAATTATTGTGGATAAATGTTTGTTTATAAAAACAAAACAGGTGTGTTGTTAACATAAGCATGAAAACATATTCAAGTACATGTAATTTACATGTATATGCACTTTTGGGGTGTTTGGAAATCAGCTGGAGATTAAATATTATTTGTGAATTTTTCTCACTGTTTAAAAATATGTTCTCTTTTGTCTTTACAGAGTGGGTTTTATTTTTGGGACGTTTGTGTAAGATCCGGAGCAGCAAAGCAAGAGGAAAATGGAAGATTTAATACTTCGTTTTTAACTACTGTGTACCGTGTGCTGAAAAAAATATGGAACATTTAAATGACCCTTTGGCCAAAACAACCCTGTCATCTCTACGTATGATGCTAATTTTGCATAATGGACAATAAATGGACAGTACATTTTAGGTTATCACTAAATGGATATTTCTGATTGATCATTTTTTAATAAAATATTTAGGGCTGCAACTAACGATTAATTTGGCAATCGATTAATCTGTCGATTATTACTTCGATTAATCGATTAATAATCGGATAAAAGAGACAAACTACATTTCTATCCTTTCAAGTATTTTTTTGAAAAAAAAACAGCATACTGGCACCATACTTATTTTGATAATTGTTTCTCAGCTGTTTGTACATGTTGCAGTTTATAAATAAAGGTTTATTAAAAAAAAAATATATATATATATATATATATATATATATATTTTTTTTTTTTTAAAAGCTTCTGCGCATGCGCATAGCATAGATCCAACGAATCGATGACTAAATTAATCGGCAACTATTTTTATAATTGATTTTAATCGATTAGTTGTTGCAGCCCTAAAAATATTACATATGTACTGCAGTAGATATGTAAAAAAAAATGTTTTCTACTTGGAAAACCTGGATTTTTTTGTTTAAGGATGAGACATGATTGCATTGTTTCGCTTCAGATACCCACTTGCCAACATTATTTGTCTGTATGTTTTGTCTACAAATGTCTTTTTTGAAAAACTTGGTGTGCTAATGTACTTGGTGTTCATGTCAGTAGGAACATAGCTTGTGAAAGCGGCTCAGTGTATCACAATAAGTCATGTAAAAAAAAAATTAACTTTTTAAAGGACAGCGCTGGTAGACGAGGTTATGTCACTTCATAACGTGAAATACCCTGAGAATCAAAGTTGCATATTATGGTATTGCACCTCTTTTTGTCAAGATTCCCAGTTGTCATTTATTATATAGTATCAACATGTCAGCTGTCTTTATTTATTTACATTGTGCCTAATTGTTTAACTACAATGTCCCACTGGCCAATAAAAAGTGTTGTGGCCTGACAAGCTCCTGACTATCATTTTTTTCATTTTTGTTTAATAATAATAATAATAATAGATTGTATTTGTAAAAAGCACCTCAAAGTGCTACAGTGTATTAAAAAAATAAAAAGATAATACAAAAATAAAAACTATAACAGCCAAATAGCTCAAACTAGTATGCATATATCTAAAAAAAGGCTTCTTTTTTTTTAAAGAATGGTTTTTGAGCCTTTTTTAAAAGCATCCACAGTCTGTGGTGCCCTCAGGTGGTCAGGGAGAGCGTTCCACAGACTGGGAGCGGCGGAGAAGAAAGCCTGGTGTCCCATTTAATACTATGACTGGATATAAAATAATAATGTTATTTGAGGGGTTTTTTTAGCAGTTAACTGTTGTAGTTTCTGCTCTTTGACTGATGGATTCAGATTCAGAAAACTTAATTCATCCTCGTGGGGAATATAAGGCGTCTCTGGCAGCAACAGAAAAAGGACAAAAAATAGTTCAAATTGAAATCGATAGAAAAAATATATGGGCCAATCAACCAAATTGATTCAAAGTTTTGTAAGTTATATTTTTAAAACTATATTGTACAATATCTGAAGTACACATTTCTGTAGAAAGAACAGTCAAATTGTATTTTCAGAATTTTTGGGAATGTTTGTCCTCTCCCCAAACTCGTCACTACCGAATCATAGCCTTGTGAAGTGAATTATAGTTATATAGCGCTTTTCTCTAGTGACTCAAGGCACTTTTACATAGTGAAACCCAATATCTAAGTTACATTTAAACCAGTGTGGGTGGCACTGGGAGCAGGTAGGTAAAGTGTCTTGCCCCAAGGACACGACGGCAGTGACTAGTATGGCGGAAGCGGGGATCGAACCTGGAACCCTCAAGTTGCTGGCGCGGCCACTCTACCAACCATACAGCCATAGCCTTCAAATATAAATGTAAAAAAAAATAGTATATTACTCTATTAATATCATTCTTAGTTACTTTGTGTAAAGATCCATCCATCCATTTTCTACCGCTTGTCCCTTTTGGGGTCGCGGGGAGTGCTGGAGCCTCAGATATGTGTATATATTTTGCATTCTATTTTAGTTACTTTATTGAGTTTACAACCCCCTGCCGCTGATTTGTACTGTTTTTGTACATTACTATTTGTCAATAATAATTCTACCATGAATTGATTAACGTGGACCCCGACTTAAACAAGTTGAAAAACGTATTGGGGTGTTCCCATTTAGTGGTTAATTGTACGGAATATGTACTGTACTGTGCAATCTACTAATAAAAGTTTCAATCAATCAATCAAAAAACCTGTCAACTGTCAGTTTAGGGCAGGCTGCTCGCCGACTCCTCGTCACCACTTCAAGATGGCGGCCCAATTTCTCGCGTCACAGCAGCCAATGCTGCGTCTACTTATAACATGTCTATGCCTCTAACAACCAAAATTTGAAATTATTTACTGAAATTGTGTGAGCCTATGACTTTGCACTTTGTTTGTTATATATATATATTTATATATATATATATATATTTTTTAAAATGTGTTACTCTTGAGTTTACAACCACCTGGCGCTGTTTCTGTACTGTTTTTGTACTTTTTTTGTACTTATTTTGATTATTATTTCTCAACTGTTTGTAAATGTTGCAATTTATAAATAAAGGTTTATAAAATTAAACAAAAATAAAATAAAAAGAACCGGAAGCCGAGCTGGATTTTCCGGTCACGAGGTACGTTGCCGTATTTCTATTGGACAATTCGTACCGCGCTATTTCTTGTTCGGAACCGCGACGTTTGGACGTTAAGTGGCCGTGCATTCTCCACTTTTATGTATTTAAAACACCAATTTGCTGTGTTCCTGCTCGATATATTTACGTTTTTGGGAGTAAAATGAGAGCGCGTTTTGGAAGTGTGAACGCGTAATGCGGACGAATCCAAATGTAGCCCACTGACGGCGTTAGTTGTGGAGCGTCATTTGAACCGCACACGGAAATAGTTTAGTGTATATATATATTTATTTATTTGACCTTACACGTTAACTTGTCTTTTTTTTACATCACATTAATTAGTGACAACTCTTTTTTTTCACCGACACGACTTTCCCTTTGTTTGAGCGGTAAGTAATTCGTATCACTTCATGCTCGCTACTGTTGCATATCAATAACAATGGCAACTTAGCCTCGAATATTCTAGCAATCTTTGCAACATACACTTGTAAAGAACATCATGTCATGGCTGTCTTGAGTTTCCCAATCATTTATACAACTCTTTATTTTTTTTTGATAGAGTGATTGGAGCACATACTTGTTGGTCACAAAAAAAAAACATTCATGAAGTTTGGTTCTTTTATGAATTTATTATGGGTCTACTGAAAATGTGAGCAAATCAAAAGTATACATACAGCAATGTTAATATTTGCTTACATGTCCCTTGGCAAGTTTACCTGCTTTAAGGCACTTTTGGTAGCCATCCACAAGCTTCTGCTTGAATTTTTTACCACTCCTCTTGACAAAATTGGTGCAGTTCAGCTAAATGTGTTGGTTTTTCTGACATGGACTTGTTTCTTCAGCATTGTCCACACGTTTAAGTCCGGACTTTGGGAAGGCCATTCTAAAACCTTCATTCTAGCCTGGTTTAGCCATTCCTTTACCACTTTTGACGTGTGTTTGACCACAAAAATGTAGGTTCGGTACGTACCTCGGTTTAGAGGTCACGGTTCGGTTCATTTTCGGTACAGTAAGAAAACAACAAAATTAGGGATGTCCGATAATGGCTTTTTGCCGATATCCGTTATTCCGATATTGTCCAACTCTTTAATTAATGATACCGATGTCAACCGATACTGATACATACAGTCGTGGAATTAACACATTATTATGCCTAATTTGGACAACCAGGTATGATAAAAATAAGGTCCTTTATAAAAAATATTAATAAAATAAGATAAATAAATTAAAAACATTTTCTTGAATAAAAAAGAAAGTAAAACAATATAAAAACAGTTACATAGAAACTAGTAATTAATGAAAATGAGTAAAATTAACTGTTAAAGGTTAGTACTATTAGTGGACCAGCAGCACGCACAATCATGTGTGCTTACGGACTGTATCCCTTGCAGACTGTATTGATATATATTGATATATAATGTAGGAACCAGAATATTAATAACAGAAAGAAACAACCCTTTTGTGTGAATCAGTGTAAATGGGGGAGGGAGGTTTTTTGGGTTGGTGCGCTAATTGTAAGTGTATCTTGTGTTTTTTATGTTGATTTAATTAAAAAAAAACGATACCGATAATTTACGATATTACATTTTAAAGCATTTATCGGCCATCGGACATCTCTAAACAAAATATAAATTTTTTGGTTATTTATTTACCAAATTTGCAAAATCTTTCACCAAATATATTTTTCTTAGTGGAATATTTGATGTGAAGTAATGGGAACCTTAGATAGGTCAAAAATTCACAATAACATTGATTTTGATTCAATATTATGTTTTGAGCAATGACAGTTTGAAAGAAGAAAAAAAACAGCTTTGTTTTATTAGTCAACATTGCAACTTTTTCTAAATTACATTTAACCTTTAAGCTTTTTTTATTTTACTTTTGTTATGTTTTTGTTTATTTTAATAGTATTTTTAGAATGTGCCGTGGGCCTTTAAAACATTAGATGTGGGCCGCAAATGGCCTCCGGGGCACACTTTTGACACCCCTGCTATAGATAATAAAAAGATAAATCAGATAAATCTATGGATAAAAAGCAGAGCCTGGCGACGCATGCGCGTTTGTCATAACTCTCTCGCTTAGTGATGGGTTGATGAGGCGTCATGAAGCGTTTCGACTAGGGATGTCGATAAATGCGTTAAAATGTAATATCGGAAATTATCGGTATCGGTTTTTTTATTATCTGTATCGTTTTTTTTATTTTATTTTTTTATTAAATCAACATAAAAAACACAAGATACACTTACAATTAGTGCACCAACCCAAAAAACCTCCCTCCCCCCATTTCTTTCTGTTATTAATATTCTGGTTCCTACATTATATATCAATATATATCAATACAGTCTGCAAGGGATACAGTCCGTAAGCACACATGATTGTGCGTGCTGCTGGTCCACTAATAGTACTAACCTTTAACAGTTAATTTTACTCATTTTCATTAATTACTAGTTTCTATGTAACTGTTTTTATATTGTTTTACTTTCTTTTTTATTCAAGAAAATGTTTTTAATTTAGTTATTTTATTTTATTATTTTTTTTAAAAAGGACCTTATCTTCACCATACCTGGTTGTCCAAATTAGGCATAATAATGTGTTAATTCCACGACTGCATATATCGGTTGATATCGGTATCGGTTGATATCGGTATCGGTAATTAAAGAGTTGGACAATATCGGATATTGGCAAAAAGCCATTATCGGACATCCCTAGTTTCGACACATTGCAAAACTGTATTGATACTGTGTCGATACTGTGTCACTAAATACTGACATCTGCTGGACATTAAAAATCCCTACAGGCAGCCTATGGACTGACTCAACTAACACTGATTTTATGACCTAGTATATACAATAATATAAACCAAGCCATTTAGGATTATTTCATATATTCATTTAAATACAAATATATTTGTATCTTTTTTAGATACAGTCAATAAATAATGTGAACATGTATCATAACATGGAAATCTAAGAGAACGTGTTGTGAATGAGGATGCTTGTGGACTGGGAATTTTTTTAATCTTTATTTTTACACATTTTTATTTAAAAAAACCCAGTTTTTCCAACGTATTCAATTTTAGACGATTTCTCTTCTTAGTTATTATTTCTCCGGCTGTAGAAAAGACCCGCTCACAGGGCACAGAGGAGGCGTCAGTGCGACACCGTTCGCGTATCGGTCACGTGACTTTCTAAAAGCGGTACGCGCACCGACACAGGGTTTTGCTCTATGAGCTCGACGCATGCGCCGATGCATCGGTGTTGCCGGACCCATCACTACTCTCGCTCTCTCTGTCTCTGCCCCTCCCTCACCAATGCTGCTGCGCGCAGAATTTGTTTTGTTTTCAACCCCTTCTTAACCCTGAACGTACATTGAAAATACACGCAACCCTAACTCAAAATGCCGGACATTTGAGGCATTTAAGAAACTCCGCCCTGACAGCCCTGC
This sequence comes from Entelurus aequoreus, assembly GCF_033978785.1. NCBI lineage: Eukaryota > Metazoa > Chordata > Actinopteri > Syngnathiformes > Syngnathidae > Entelurus > Entelurus aequoreus. Next base: position 78,276,864 of record NC_084736.1, on the reverse strand, counting down.
AAAAGAGGACATGTCCGGTGAAAATAGGACGTATGGTCAGTCCCGGTCGTTGCTAGCATGCCGTGTGGTGTGCATTGTTTACACAATGTGCGTTACGCTACTTAATATGTCCGTGTGGAAACTCGTTCAGTACACTTCCGAACCGGAACCCCCGTACCGAAACGGTTCAATACAAATACACGTACTGTTACACCCCTAGTTTGGGGTCATCGTCCTGTTGGAACACCCAACTGTGCCCAAGACCCAACCTCCAGGCTGATGATTTTAGTTTGTCCTGAAGAACTTGGAGGTAATCCTCCTTTTTCATTGTCCCATTTACTCTCTGTAAAGCACCAGTTCCATTGGCAGCAAAACAGGCCCAGAGCATAATACTACCACCACCATGCTTGACGGTCGGCATGGTGTTCCTGGGATTAAAGGCCTCACCTTTTCTCCTCCAAACATATTGCTGGGTATTGGAGGGGCCGTAGGCACAAACTGGCAGCCTCGCTTCCGTCAGTCTACCCCAGGGGCAGCTGTGGCTACAAATGTAGCTTACCACCACCAGGTGTGAATGAATGATGGGTTCCCTCTGTGAGCGCTTTGAGTATCTAATAATAGAAAAGCGCGATATAAAATCTAATTCATTATTATTATTATTATTTTTATTGTGGCCAAACAGTTTTTAATTTTTGTTCCATCTGACATCACATGGACAAAGATAAGACCTTCTGGAGGAAAGTTCTGTGGTCAGATGAAACAAAAATTGAGCTGTTTGGCCACAATACCCAGCAATATGTTTGGAGGCGAAAAGGTGAGGGCTTCAATCCCAGGAACACCATTCCTACCATCAAGCATGGTGGCCTGTTTTGCTGCCAATGGAACTGGTGCTTTACAGAGAGTAAATGGGACAATGAAAAAGGAGGATTACCTCCAAATTCTTCAGGACAACCTGAAATCATCAGCCCGGAGGTTGGGTCTTGGGCGCGGTTGGGTGTTCCAACAGGACAATGACCCCAAACACACGTAAATAGTGGTAAAGGAATGGCTAAATCAGGCTAGAACAGGGGTCGGCAACCCAAAATGTTGAAAGAGCCATATTGGACCAAAAATACAAAAACAAATCTGTCTGGAGCCGCAAAAAATTTAAAGCCATTTTACATACAGATAGTGTGTCATGAGATATAAATTGAATTAAGATGACTTAAAGGAAACTAAATGACCTCAAATATACCTACACATGAGGCATAATGATGCAATATGTACATATAGCTAGCCTAAATAGCATGTTAGCATCGATTAGCTTGCAGTCAAGCAGTGGCTAAATATGTCTGATTAGCACTCCACACAAGTCAATAACATCGACAAAACTCACCTTTGTGCACTCATGCACAACGTTAAAAGTTTGGTGGACAAAATGAAACAGAAAAAGAAGTGGCATAATGATAAAACACGTCCTAGAAAGTCGGAGAAAGTTATACATCGTAAACAAACTACGGTGAGTTCAAGTACCGCCGGTGAGTTCAAGTACCGCCAAAATTAGTAGGACAAAACGGCGCTTGCCAAATACTCGAATCAGTGAAGCATGTTTAATATAAACAGTGTGATTTATAACAATTAGGGAGGTTTGTGTCATGTTTGTCCTCCTACAGAAACCAAATTAAAACAAAAAATATATTTTTTCCCCCTCTTTTTCCATTTTTCATACATTTTTGAAAAAGCTCCAGAGAGCCACTAGGGCGGCGCTAAAGAGCCGCATGCGGCTCTAGAGCCGCGGGTTGCCGACCCCCGGGCTAGAATGAAAGTTTTAGAATGGCCTTCCCAAAGTCCTGACTTAAACGTGTGGACAATGCTGAAGAAACAAGTCCATGTCAGAAAAACCAACACATTTAGCTGAAGCGCACCAATTTTGTCAAGAAGAGTGGTCAAAAATTCAAGCAGAAGCTTGTGGATGGCTACAAAAAGTGCCTTATTGCAGTGGAACTTGCCAAGGGACATGTAAGCTAATATTAACATTGCTGTACGTATACTTTTGACCCAGCACATTTTCTCACATTTTCAGTAGACCTATAATGAATTCATAAAAGAACCAAACTTCATGAATGTTTTTTGGTGACCAACAAGTATGTGCGCCAATCAAGAAATAAAGAGTTGTAGAAATGATTGGCAACTCAAGACAGCCATGACATTGTTCTTTACAAGTGTATGTCAACTTTTGACCACGACTGTATATTGTGAGTTAATTATGGTAAGTGTTTATCATCCTGTGTTGACATTAACCCACATATTGCTTTATGAAGATGGCCAAAGAGACGGACCAGAAGGAGAAAATGTTGCAGCCTTCCCAAGATGACTCTGCTCCTGTTTTAAGGAATAGTCCAGCCCCTCTTAATTTTCATACACCGTCACAGTTTGGTATTTCTGTCCAAAGTTTCACCCCGACCTCATCAGGACACACAGGTGAGCATTGTGGCACAGGTGTATCTGCTTTTTTTTTTTTTTTTTTTAAAAAGACTCATGCAAATGTGACCACTGTTTTTGCCTCCTCCACCAGAAAAGTCTCGTTTGGCACAATTAAAGGCAAGAAGAAGGTCCAATGTCGGTGCGAGGGGCTCCCCAGAAACCAATTCTCTCATTCGATTTATTGCCCAGCAGAGAATGAAGGACTCACCAAAACTTCGGACTCCACAGGTGAGAAGCAGTCACAGCAAATAAATATTTTCCTTGTCGCGTGTTATGAAGACGTTCTAGTTTTGATTAGGGATGTCCGATAATATCGGCCTGCCGATATTATCGGCCGATAAATGCGTTAAAATGTAATATCGGAAATTATCGGTATCGTTTTTTTTATTATCTGTATCGGGTTTTTTTTGTTTGTTTTTTTATTTTTTTTTATTAAATCAACATAAAAAACACAAGATACACTTACAATTAGTGCACCAACCCAAAAAACCTCCCTCCCCCCATTTCTTTCTGTTATCAATATTCTGGTTCCTACATTATATATCAATATATATCAATACAGTCTGCAAGGGATACAGTCCGTAAGCACACATGATTGTGCGTGCTGCTGGTCCACTAATAGTACTAACCTTTAACAGTTAATTTTACTCATTTTCATTAATTACTAGTTTCTATGTAACTGTTTTTATATTGTTTTACTTTCTTTTTTATTCAAGAATTTTTTTAATTTTTTTTTAAAAGTACCGTAATTTCCGGACTATAAGCCGCTACTTTTTCCCCTCGTTCTGGTCCCTGCGGCTTATACAAGGGTGCGGCTTATTTACGGCCTGTTCTTTTTCGACACCGACGAAGAGGATTTCGGTGGTTTTAGTACGCAGGAGGAAGACGATGACACAATGATTAAAGACTGACTTTTCATATACCGGTAGGCTGGTTATTTTGATAACGTACAGGCGAGCACTTTGTATTAATTTGCACCGTTGTATTATTTGTACTCTGCACGAATGCTGTTCGCCATGTCAAAGATGTGAAAGTTTGATTGAAAGATTTATTGTTAATAAATGGGACGCTTTGCGTTCCCAAACAGTCATCTCTGTCCCGACAATCCCCTCCGTGGTAGCAGGAACCCCTATATACTACGCTAATTACACATCAAAACCCTGCGGCTTATAGTCGGGTGCGGCTTATATGTGGAGCAATCTGTATTTTCCCCTAAATTTAGCTGGTGCGGCTTATAGTCAGGTGCGGCTTATAGTCCGGAAATTACGGTACCTTATCTTCACCATACATGGTTGTCCAAATTAGGCATAATAATGTGTTAATTCCACGACTGCATATATCGGTTGATATCGGTATCGGTAATTAAAGAGTTGGACAATATCGGATATCGGCAAAAAGCCATTATCGGACATCCCTAGTTTTCATTGGTGCTAGGAATTATATTTTGATAACATTCCACTCACAAATCGACTGCCACAACAAAAACCCTTCTAATATTTAGAATGCATTTAAAAAAAATTCTATATTAAATGATTAGCTATCCAAATCGTTATCATCAGCTAACAACACCTACCGTATTTTCCGCACCATAAGCCGCCCCGGCGTGTTATTAGCCGCACCTTCAACGAATGGCATATTTCAAAACTTTGTTTACCTATTAGCCGCCCCGTGTTATTAGCCGCACCTACGCTACGCTAAAGGGAATGTCAAAAAAACAGTCAGATAGGTCAGTCAAACTTTAATAATATATCACAAACCAGCGTTCTAACAACTCTGTTCACTCCCAAAATGTAATGTGCAAATGTGCAATCACAAAAATAGTAACACTCAAAATAGTGCAGAGCAATAGCAACATCAATAACTCAACGTTGCTCGAACGTTAGTGTCACACAACACACAAAATAAACATTTAAAGCTCACTTTCTGAAGTTATTACTCATCCACAAATCCCTCAAATTATTCATCTTCGGTGTGCTTCACTTGTTTTTTGACACCATCTGTGGTGTGGACGCGCATGCAGTCGTAGATCAACAGGGACGGAGCTGCGTGAAAAAAGTCACCCGGTCTCTTCGCTCATTTTTTCTTCATCCATCCATCCCTTCGAGTTAGCTTTTATGATGACGCCGGCTGGAAAGTTCTCTTTTGGCAAGGTCTTCCTTTTGAATATCACCATGGGTGGAAGTTTCTGGCCGTTAGCATGGCTAGCTAGAACCACGGTGAAGGACGACTTCTCATTCCCTGTGGTGCGAATATTCACCGTACGTGTTCCCGTTGTATCCACAGTGCGGTTCACATGAATATCAGAAGTCAGTGGAACCTTCTACGCGTGTGTCTCTTAGTAGGAGACATTTTGTGGTCTTTACAGAAACACACAAATGAAATGAACCGTAATATCCGCTCGCTTCTTCTTCTACGGGGGCGGGTGCTCACCTTGGCGGTTGCTTACAGTAGAAGAAGAAGCGCTTCCTCTTCTATGGGGGCGGTTGCTTACCGTAGAAGAAGAAGCGCTTCCTCTTTTACGGGGAAAAAAGATGGCGGCTGTTTACCGTAGTTGCGAAACCTAAACTTTATGAAAATAAATATTAATATTAATCCATATATAAGGCGCACCGGGTTATTAGCCGCACTGTCAGCTTTTGAGAAAAATTCTGTTTTTTAGGTGCGGCTTATGGTGCGGAAAATACGGAAAATGTAATGCGTTTACGCACGAGGAGCCGTAAGAGGGTGGGATATACTGTGTAAAATACATTGAAAAGTTGCCGTCGGTCAGGTATCTGTGTAAATGCTGCAAACAGGTGTTCGGGTCTGTGGCACCCGTTTTTGTTTTTTTATTAAAATAAAAATGATACAATTAATTAATTTTTCAAACTGAGACTCACTGACTTTTGGCTAATTTTCTGTGAAGAGCATATATCAGAATTAATATTTAATGACCACACACCATACACCCCCCCTACACATTTCTATTACATATAAGATGTCCGGGTCCACTGGACTAAAAGAAGTGTGGAAAATGATGTTCTGTGTACCACACACACACACACACACACACACACACACTAGAGGTGTAACGGTACACAAAAATTTCGGTTTGGTACGTACCTCGGTTTAGAGGTCACGGTTCGGTTCATTTTCGGTACAGTAAGAAAACAACAAAATATACATTTTTTGGTTATTTATTTACCAAATGTGTAAACAATGGCATAACATGCATATACACACAGGGTCCATTTCCAGGGTTAATGTGGTCAACATATATAAGATAAAAAATAAATAAGATAAGGCTCAGAATGGTTTCTTAACAAAACCTTTCTACATATAAACTGCTTTTTTTGATTGATTGAGACTTTTATTAGTACATTGCACAGTACAGTACATATTCTGTACAATTGACCACTAAATGGTAACACCCGAATAAGTTTTTCAACTTGTTTAAGTCCACGTTAATCAACATTAAACTGCATCAAGTGGTTGCTCAGATTAAATAAAATGACAAAACTTTTCTTCTACATATAAGAAGTGCAACATTAAACAGTTTCAAGTCAACTCAGCCTCAGATTAACTCCCCCCCCCAGCCTGGCTAAATTGGCAGGAAGAGGATATATGGGCTCATTGTTCTTCCACCATAGAAGCGGGTCAAAATCTAGATTTTAATGCAATATGGACTTAAATCTGCTGCTATAAAAACATTTGTTATTGCTTTAGCCCTGCCTGACTCGCAGAGGAGAGGCTGCTTAAATACGGTGGTGACGCTTCGAATGGGTTAGCATGTGTTATGAGAGTAGCGTATGTGTGTGTGTGGCCCTTTAATATGTGACAGCATGTGAGGTGAGTGTGTGGGCGAGCGAGGTGAGGGAGCGGTAGCGTGAGTGCGGGGAGTGGCTAGTGTTTTGTTGGATTGGCTGTGTGCAAGACCTCAATAAAGCCACGATTTGCAACTAATCGCCGGACTCGTCATTTACCCTGGAGTCCGGAGCTGTGGAGACCCGCTGCCGGCTAGAGTGAAGGGTGTTGCCCCCGAGAATACATCGGCCCTGGAGGAGTGTCCCCCCCTGCGCTCCCCGACTACGGTCTGGGAGTCGGAAGCAGGAAAGGTGCAACACATGTTTGACGTGTTGTCAGAAGCAGCTGCTGAACAATGTCGGCAAACCTCCGTCCTGCATTGTTGTATCGCGCGGCCAAAGTGTTCCCAAACGGGAGATCTTAACAAGGCAGGAGGGTCTTCCAGCTCTGGCTTGTTGTCCTAGCCCGGTCGCTGCTAGCATGTGTACTCGTTCAGTACACCTCCGAACCGAACCGGTTCAATACAAATACACGTACCGTTACACCCCTAACACACACACACACACACACAGCAGGCCTTGACAGGAGGAGGACAGAGTGTAGGTACACAGAACATCAGAGGGTCAAATGTGCGAGAAAATGAGAGCAGACAGTGTTGACAAACAATGTTGCAACCTTGTGTGGGAACCGCAGGTGCAGAAACACAAAAGAAGAATCCCTGTGGGATGCAGAAACTGGCAGAGAAATTTTCCGTGCAACGTTCATATTGTTACTTAGCCAGCGTTTGTGGGTCTGATGGACCCGTTGCATTTTGTGGCTTTTAATGCCTCACAATTAAACACTTTTATGTTAAAATACTGAACAGATGTTTATTGGGATAAGGTAAACATCTGTTCAGTATTTTAACAAAAAGTGTTTAATTGTGAGGCATTAAAAGCCACAAAATGCAACGGGTCCATCAGACCCACAAACGCTGGCTGAATAACAACAATATGAACATTACACAAGGGTTAAAGTTCTTTGTATTCTTTAAGGATCTCTGAGTGACGCTTGCTTCTAAGTCAGAGCTTCAATTTTACATGGATGATTTATTTGACTTGCTTCATTCTAGTCAACTTGTATTTTTTGCCATCTGAACTCCCAGCATGTCAGAGGCAGCCCCAACCTTCCCCGGATAGCATCCACCCTGACGCAGAAAATGGCTTCCTTCCAGAATCTGTTGAATTTGGAGGAGAGTGAAGCCTGTGATCCAATGCCAAGGCAGAATGGCAGCACTGGAGGATGCGTCATGACAAGAGATAATCTGTCTGGTGAGTCTGCGACATTGCTACAAGATGAAAAGTTTAACAGGGGTCCTTCAGTAGAAGTTCCATATGTATTGAGCCTCACACAAAAACAGATCAACAACGCAAGACTAACTCTGAAAGCATCATATTTTTTTACTACAAACATGTATTTTTATGTGCAAATAATTGTGCAGGAACGCCTGCTGTTTCAAGCGAATATTAGAAAGAAAAACTTACAGTTGATGTCTTTAAAGTGACAATGTAAACATCCACATAAAATGTGTAAAACACTTTGGTGTATTACCTTTTACACTATGGAAGGCAGTGTCCTCTGCAGTGGTCATTTTTACATCAGTATGGAAATGTAAACCTAAGAATATCAGGGTTTCCCCTAGACTGCCAATATATAATTTATATTTATTGGTCTATACTTTGATGTCTATCCATCCAATAAAAAACAGTGTTACTATGCGTTGTATCATGCTGAACTGCATTTTACTGCTTGGACACCTTTCTTTACCCAGGATGTATACATCTTTTTTTCAGCTTTATTTTCTTCTGCATGATGTAATGTCATGAGGTTTTTGTATGTGTTAAACGACCCTGGTTTCATTTTTAAAGGCCTGCTGAAAGCCACTACTACCGACCACGCAGTCTGATAGTTTATATATCAATGATGAAATCTTAACATTGCAACACATGCCAATACGGCCGGGTTAACTTATAAAGTGCAATTTTAAATTTCCCGCAAAATATCCGGCTGAAAACGTCCCGGTATGATGACGTTTGCGCGTGACGTCACGGGTTGAAGCAGACATTTTGGAATAGCACGGTGGCCAGCTTAAGTCGTCTGTTTTCACCGCATAATTCCACAGTATTCTGGACATCTGTGTTGGTGAATCTTTTGCAATTTGTTTAATGAACAATGAAGACTGCAAAGAAGAAAGCTGTAGGTGGGATCGGTGTATTAGCGACTGGCTACAGCAACACAACCAGGAGGACTTTGAGTTGGATAGCAGACGCGCTATCCGACGCTAGCCGCCAACCGCACCGATGATCGGGTGAAGTCCTTCGTCGCGCCGTCAATCGCTGGAACGCAGGTGAGCACGGGTGTTGATGAGCAGATGAGGGCTGGCGTAGGTGGAGAGCTAATGTTTTTAGCATAGCTCTGTCGAGGTCCCGTAGCTAAGTTAGCTTCTATGGAGTCGTTAGCAACAGTATTGCTAGGCTTCGCCAGGCTGGACAATTAACCGTGTGGTTACAGGTCCAGGGTTTGGTTCGGTGTCTCCTGATAGTAGAAGTAATGATAGTGTTGTTGATCTTCTGTCTATCCTTCCAGTCAGGGGCATGTTTCTTCTGTTTCTATCTGCAGTTAAGCACGATGCTATCACGTTAGCTCCGAAGCTAAAGAGCTTCGCTGATGTATTTTCGTGGAGATAAAAGTCACTGTGAATGTCCATTTCGCGTTCTCGACTCTCATTTTCAAGAGGATATAGTATCCGAGGTGTTTTAAAATACAAATCCGTGATCCACAAAAGAAAAAGGAGAAAGTGTGGAATCCAATGAGCCCTTGTACCTAAGTTACGGTCAGAGCAAAAAAAGATACACCCTGGCGTCCTGCACTGCACTCTAATCCTTCACTCTCACTTTCCTTATCCACGAATCTTTCATCCTCGCTCAAATTAATGGGGTAATCGTCGTTTTCTCGGTCCGAATCGCTCTCGCTGCTGGTGTAAACAATGTGCAGATGTGAGGAGCTCTTCAACCTGTGACGTCACGCTACTTCCGGTACAGGCAAGGCTTTTTTTGTCAGCGACCAAAAGTTGCAAACTTTATCGTCGATGTTCTCTACTAAATCTACTAAAAATATGGCAATATCGCGAAATGATCAAGAATGACACATAGAATGGATCTGCTATCCCCGTTTAAATAAGAAAATCTCATTTCAGTAGGCCTTTAAGACACTTTTATATCTTGTGAACGGTTGCGTACGAGAACATCAACACATGTTTTCTTTTTTCATTCCTCACATCACTTCAGGAAGTCCATACAGTATGAGAACTTGCCAGAAAGTGTTGTGTTTTTTTTCCTGTGGGGAGAAATGCAGGTTTACCCTGTGTACAACCTGAGCTTTATTGAGTATTTTATTAAGATAAACTAACTGTAGCGCTCCACTGGGATCAATAGCATTTTACAGGCACCTGAAATGAGCAGCATTTGACCTCTTTAAATTATTGCAGATGAAACTCCATCAGTTTTAAAGTAATGTACTAATCATGGGGTGTTTTTATTTTGAAGAGTTTAAAGAAAATTGTTTCTACAATATGTTAAAGGCGTACTGAAATGACATTTTTTTATTTAAACGGGGATAGCAGATCCAGTGTTTCCCACACATTCATTTATTTGTGGCGGCCCGCCACGAAAGAATTACGGCTGCCACAAATAGATTTTTTTTTTTTTTTGTCCTGTCCAGCTTCTCAGGCAAATCATATAGTTGATGTAGATGCCCATATCGGCTGTTCAGATTTACTTTACAAAAAAGAAGTGTAGGATCAAGATTTTTGGAGCTCTTTGTTCAGTGGATCAGATGTTTGATGAAGCTCTGTGTCTATCTACCACCACTACTGTTTTCTGTTTATTTGTTACTGACTGTGGCAGGACACCTCTGCCTCTGTTTCACTTTATGTTGCTGGTAAATAATATGGTTGTAGTAGTAGGCTAAAGTTAAATGATTTAGTATGCACTAATTAAAGGGGCAGAGCTTTAAGAGACATTTTAGCTTTTATATTTTTATAAGATATATTTTTTGTAAGAACCACAATTAATAAATATATTTCAGTGAATAAGTTATTGTTCAAATCTGTATATAAATATGTACATAAAGTGTTGTAATTATATTATAAATGGATGGATGGACGTTTAAAACAAAACTGTTATTATTAATTAGTAAGTATACATTTTTTGAGCCTTTTTAGAGAAAGTCGTATCATTGTAGTAAGTTATGCAAATTACTCTGATGTCATGGTGACCATGCCCATAGCCACGCCCCCACCGCCACAGGTATGTTGGCAGTTTATGGGAAACACTGAGATCCATTCTATGTGTCATACTTGATCATTTCGCGATATTGCCATATTTTTGCTGAAAGGATTTAGTATAGAACGACGATAAAGTTCGCAACTTTTGGTCGCTGATAAAAAAAAGCCTTGCCTATACCGGAAGTAGCGTGACGTCACAGGAGGAAGGATTCCTCACAATTCCCCGTTGTTTACAATGGAGCGAGAGAGGTTCGGACCGAGAAAGCGACGATTACCCCATTAATTTGAGCGAGGATGAAAGATTCGTGGATGAGAAACGTTAGAGTGAAGGACTAGAGAAGCAGTGCAGGGTGTATCTTTTTTCGCTCTGACCGTAACTTAGGTACAAGGTCTCATTGGATTCCACACACTCTCCTTTTTCTATTGTGGATCACGGATTTGTATTTTAAACCACCTCGGATACTATATCCTCTTGAAAATGAGAGTCGAGAACGCGAAATGGACATTCACAGTGACTTTTATCTCCACGGCAATACATCGTTGACGCACTTTAGCTACGGAGCTAACGTGATAGCATCGGGCTCAAATGCAGATAGAAACAACATTTTTTTTAAAAACCTGACTGGATGGATAGACAGAATATCAACAATACTATTCAACCATGAACATGTAAATACATGGTTAATAATTTCCAGCTTGGCGAAGCTTAACAATTGAAGCTAACTTAGCTACGGAGCTAACGTGATGGCATCAGGCTCAAATGCAGATAGAAACAAAATAAAATAAAAAACCCTGACTGGAAGGATAGACAGAAGATCAACAATACTATTAAACCATGAACATGTAAATACACGGTTAATAATTTCCAGCTTGGCGGAGCTTAACAATTGAAGCTAACTGTGGCGGCGGGCGTTGTAGCTTTCGACGACACCCCGGCCGCCATCAGGGTCGGCAAGAAACATATAATTCCCCAAAGTTACGTACGTGACATGCACATAGCGACACGCACGTACGGGCAAGCGATCAAATGTTTGGAAGCCAAAGCTGTACTCACGGTAGTGCGTCTTGTATCCAGCTCAAACACAACCTCCTGGTTGTGTTGCTGTAGTCCGCCGCTAATACACCGATCGCACCTACAACTTTATTATTTGCAGTCTCCATTGTCCATTAAACAAATTGCAAAAGATTCACCAACACAGATGTCCAGAATACTGTGGCATTGTTCGATGAAAACAGAGCAGTTTGTATGGTGACACATTGGGTACGAATACTTCCGTTGCCGTCGTGACGTCACGCGCATACGTCATCATACATAGACGTTTCCAACCGGAAGTTTAGCGGGAAATTTAAAATTGCACTTTATAAGTTAACCCGGTCATATTGGCATGTGTTGCAATGTTAAGATTACATCATTGATATATAAACTATCAGACTGCGTGGTCGGTAGTAGTGGCTTTCAGCAGGCCTTTAATCTCCCCTTCTAATTGATGAACTGCTTACCTCTCTCTTTGCAACTAATGGATTATAAAAGAAAAATGTTGACCATTACCCTCTCATGCTGCTCTCTTACCATTTTAAAAGGTTTAAGCTAAGCACAAAGCAATTTTCTAACGTGCGTTTTTTGATTGGCGCTTTCTGTTGTCTCAGACGTGAACGACCAGGAAGAAAGAAAAGAGAACCACACTCCGGTAATGTCACCTACGCCCAGCAAGAGGCGGCGTGTGGGCTGTCAAGTGAAGATTGGAGAAGAACATGCTTCATACCTCTACTTGAGCTTACGTGACAAGGAGGTACCTGTACTATCTCTCTGACTATACACTTTCTTGACGGCTCAGTCTCTGCCTCTTGGCCATTAAGTCAATGGAAGGTATACCGTATTTTTAAATCTGTGTTATTCTTTGCACTGAAATGTTTTCCTTCTTCTACCACTGGTTAAATCTTCTCATGTCTATAGGACAATAGGAAAGCAGTGAAAGAATGCAGTGATGACGTCACCACAGAGGGACTGCCATCAAGCGAGACTGAAGCCACCCGTCCTCTGCTTCTTTCCCCGCTGCTGCATATTGAACATAAGCCACCCACATTCTTCACTCCACATCGACAGGTGATATTCTGTTCCAGTCACTTTGATACAATGCGCAAGAGACACGTCGTGACAATCTTCACTTTTTAATTGTGTCAACAAACCGGTCATTTTTATGTTCCAATCTTTACTCCATAGCTATGTTCACACTGCAGGGGACCAACAAAAGGCAAAAATTCAGTTTCTTCCAAAAGTATGTTTTTTTTAATTTACTTTTTGTAATTGTTTGACTTGCAAATCGAGAAGATTAGTAACTTAAATACAATGATAAAATTATAAATAAGTAATAAATTCACCAATATGAAATAAAATGCACAATTAATCATAATCACCACTTGAAAACCAACAGCAATACACAACACAATTATTTTGATTGATATTGTAATCTCGATTAATTACACCATTATTTGAAAACATGAGTATTTATTAGAGATGTCCGATAATGGCTTTTTTGCCGATATTGTCCAACTCTTTATTACCGATTCCAATATCAACCTATACCGATATATACAGTCGTGGAATTAACACATTATTATGTCTAATTTTGTTGTGATGCCCCGCTGGATGCATTAAACAATGTAACAACGTTTTCCAAAATAAATCAACTCAAGTTAAGGAAAAAAAATGCCAACATGGCACTGCCATATTTATTGTGGAAGTCACAAAGTGCATTTTTTTTTAACATGCCTCAAAACAGCTGCTTGGAATTTGGGACATGCTCTCCCTGAGAGAGCATGAGGAGGTTGAGGTTGGCGGGGTGTACATTGTAGCGTTCCAGAATAGTTAGTGCTGCAAGGGGTTCTGGGTATTTGTTCTGTTGTGTTACGGTGCGGATGTTCTCCCGAAATGTGTTTGTCATTCTTATTTGGTGTTTGTTCACAGTGTGGCACATATTTGTAACAGTGTTAAAGTTGTTTGTACGGCGACCCTCAGTGTGACCTGTATGGCTGTTGACCAAGTATGCCTCGCATTCACTTGTGTGTGTGAAAAGCCGTAGATATTATGTGACTGGGCCGGCACGCAAAGGCAGTGCCTTTTAAGGTTTATTGCCGTTCTGTACTTCTCCCTACGTCCGTGTAACACTCCGTACAGCAGCGTTTTAAAAAGTCATACATTTTACTTTTTGAAACCGATACCGATAATTTCCGATACTACATTTTAAAGCATTTATCGGCCGATAATATCGGCAGTCCGATATTATCGGACATCTCTAGTATTTATTGTACCATCAAAACTCAACTTTAGTTATAGTTAAATAAAAAAAAAAACCCAGATATAAATTATCAACAAATAAACCACAAGTAAAATAATAATAGCAACAATAAATTAAAATACCAATGGCAATATAAAAAACAATAAAATGCAGTTTTTGCATTGTAATTGTTTTTAGTTCCATTTCTTACTTTTACACTTATTTTACCATCATAGAGTGTGTGCTTTTTCTGTCAAATAAAATTGTGTAAAATGTTTGTTAATTAAATGCTAAATCTGTCACATTTATTGATTCAATACAGCTTTGGACAATTTGATGGAGGGTTTGCAGTTAGTATCGTATTTTTTGGACTATAAGTCGCAGTTTTTTTTCATAGTTTGGCCGGGGGTGCGACTTATACTCAGGAGCGACTTATGTGTGAAACTATTAACACATTACCGTGAAATATCACATAATATTATTTAGCTCATTCACGTAAGAGACTAGACGTATAAGATTGCATGGGATTTAGCGATTAGGAGTGACAGATTGTTTGGTAAACGTATAGCATGTTCTATATGTTATAGTTATTTGAATGACTCTTACCATAATATGTTACGTTAACATACCAGGCACGTTCTCAGTTGGTTATTTATGCCTCATATAACATACACTTATTCAGCCTGTTGTTCACTATTCTTTATTTATTTTAAATTGCCTTTCAAATGTCTATTCTTGGTGTTGGGTTTTATCAAATAAATTTCCCCAAAAAATGCGACTTATACTCCAGTGCGACTAATATATGTTTTTTCCTTCTTTATTATGCATTTTCGGCCGGTGCGACTTATACTCCGAAAACTACGGTATAGAGGGCTATGAAGGCTACAACGGTGACTCCCATTAGCCGCATCTTCCAACCTTTTTTTATCATCTTTAAAATCATAAAAATAAACAAAAAAACGTGTGTTCTTGTCTCTCATAATAATTGTGAACGATAGGCAAAATTCCACCCCCAAAAAGTGCAGTTCCCCTTTAAGGCTGGCAATAAAGAGTGTCCGACTGATTGCCTCTGCCGGTATGCTATATTACTTACAAGATGTTTTTACAACGTTACCTTCAAGCACTTGCTGTTGTTGGCTGAGTCTGCAGTCATTTAATACCGAAACAAAGCACTGAGAGCGATCATGTTCTGTCTCCCTGTAATGTTTGTTTGCTCTTGAATGGAATTGTGCTGAAAATCTTAATTCCCCCTCGGGATTTATAAAGTCTTTCTGATTCTGACTCTGAGCTACTTAGTTTTTCACTGTGGTGATTACCGTTGATGTTGGTACCATAATGGCACTGAGTATCGGTACCCACCTCTAGTCTTACATTTGAATCAAGATTGGGTTTGCATTAACTCCCAAACTGTTTCTGTCCTACAATGTGCGGTTTTGATGAAGATTACTACAGCATGATGACCTACGACTAGAGGTGTAACGGTACACAAAAATTTCGGTTCGATGCGTACCTCAAGGTTCGGTTCATTTTCGGTACAGTAAGAAAACGACAAAATATACATTGGTTATTTATTTACCAAATTTGTAAACAATGGCTTTATCCTTTTAACTTTGGGAACACTATAATAATTCTGCCCACGTTAATCAACATTAAACTGCCTCGAGTTGTTGCGCAGATTAAATACAATCACAACATTTTTCTTCTACATATACAAAGTGCAACATGAAACAGTTTCAAGTCAACTCATCATGCTTACTTTATTACAGCATTTGGGAAGCCTGTAGTTGATTTTTATTATGTAAATGTTATATTTTTATCAAAGGCTTAATGATGCAGTTACATTATTATATCAACTATCAGAGACAGAAACTCTTCATTTAACATAATGTCCTTTTTTGCTGCTTCAACACAGCTCAATCAACACAGAAAAAGGTAAAGTGAAATATCAGACAGACGGGGCTTTGCTGTCCGTAACACACACACACACCGCAAAATGAGCTAACGTTACGCTAAAAGCGAATTAGCCTTCACCTCAAGCCAAAATTGCGAGCGAGCTGAGCTGCCTTTTATATTTCTAGAAGGTCAACGGGCTCATAGTGATGTTACTAGTAGTTGACTGGGAGGTGTTTATTATCATTTGGGGAGAGTCCGCTGCCTGATGCTTACCTGCTAAACGCTAAGCACTGACTACATGTGCTCTGAATACGCACTGCTGATTGGCTGTTACCGCTCTGTTTGTAACCAATCAGATGGTTGTGTGGGTGGGACAATGCTGGGTGCTGTGTAGAGTCTTGACAGAAACAGAGGCAGAAGGAAGCGGAGGCGGCTACTTAATATGTTCGTGTGGAAACTCGTTCGGTGCACCTCCGAACCGAACCGAAACCCCCGTACCGAAACGGTTCAATACAAATAAACGTACCGTTACACCCCTACCTACGACCTTTGCACTGTGTGCTGTATAGCTGGTATGTCAGGGGTCAACCGAGAGCCAAGCCCATTTTTTTTTTAGACTCTACGTATTGTATTAGATATATTAGTAGATATTAGACTAATTTGCTTTGTCATCAATAAATCAAAGCTAAAATGTGGATGGTTGTTTTTTTTATTTAGCTGGATTAAGCCTATTTTGAGCCACACTGGATTAGTTTTAGCTACCGGTATTCTAATGTATGCGACCCTCGGTGGAAAAAGTTTGCACACCCATGTGTTTGAAGACATCTGAACTCCTAAAAGTCACGTATTCTCTCAACAGGACAACGTTGTTGAATTTGAAATCCCCCGTGGTAGCTGTGACCCTACTTCAGATTCAACAGATGAGTCTTCCTCTGCTTTCCAAATCTCATCTCTCCCGCCACTACTGGAGATGAAGCCAGCAGGTAAAACACCCACTCCTCTGTTAGTCATGCGCCAGTAACCTGTGTTTTATCTGAGTTCAAACTCGCCTCGGAGGCTGCATCCAGACAGAATGCGATGTGAAAATCAGGCCACTTCAATTGTTTTTCTTTTGCTAATTAAAGGGGAATTGTGCCTATTGTTCACAATCCACATGATAGACAAGAAGATATGTTTTTTAAAAAAATTTTGCAGTCTAACATATTGATATGAACGTATATGTTACTACATTATATATATGTACTTGCAGTGTGTATATAAAACATTGATGGAGGCATTTGAAGTTGTTTTAGAGGGCTTTGAAGGCTACAACAACAGTACAATGACTTTTTTAGAGATCCAATACTTTAGGGTCATCTGTTCAACATCCTGTTAGCAGCACAAATCTGACCATCATAAAATTTTGTCAACAATTAGGGATGTCGATAAATGCGTTAAAATGTAATATCGGAAATTATCGGTATCGGTTTTTTTATTATCTGTATCGTTTTTTATTTTTATTTTTTTTTTTTTTTTTTTTTATTAAATCAACATAAAAAACACAAGATACACTTACAATTAGTGCACCAACCCAAAAAAACTCCCTCCCCCCATTTATTTCTGTTATCAATATTCTGGTTCCTACATTATATATCAATATATATCAATACAGTCTGCAAGGGATACAGTCCGTAAGCACACATGATTGTGCGTGCTGCTGGTCCACTAATAGTACTAACCTTTAACAGTTAATTTTACTCATTTTCATTAATTACTAGTTTCTATGTAACTGTTTTTATATTGTTTTACTTTCTTTTTTATTCAAGAAAATGTTTTTAATTTAGTTATCTTATTTTATTTATTTTTTTAAAAAGTACCTTATCTTCACCATACATGGTTGTCCAAATTAGGCATAATAATGTGTTAATTC
The DNA here is from genome assembly GCF_033978785.1 of Entelurus aequoreus. Classification (NCBI taxonomy): domain Eukaryota; kingdom Metazoa; phylum Chordata; class Actinopteri; order Syngnathiformes; family Syngnathidae; genus Entelurus; species Entelurus aequoreus. The sequence goes on along the minus strand of NC_084736.1, from coordinate 78,259,238 downwards.
CACGACTGCATATATCGGTTGATATCGGTATCGGTTGATATCGGTATCGGTAATTAAAGAGTTGGACAATATCGGATATTGGCAAAAAGCCATTATCGGACATCCCTATCAACAATTTTACAGTATTGAAATCACGATTAATAACCTGATAATTCATTCATTTGAAAAGTCTTTATTCTACCATCAAAGTTAAACTTTAGATATAATTTAAAAGAACAGCTGATATAAATTAGTCTCAAACAAGTCAAATAAAAAAATAATAGTTACATCAATAAATTAAAATGATAGTGTGGAGTACTCTTTCCTCCGGGTTCCTCGGACCACCAATCAGCGACATGACAGCAACATTCAGGTTTCAGAACACTAGATTTATTTCTCAATATCCGTCTCTTTTATGCTTTTCAGCAAATGTCTTTCGTATCTGTCAATCTCGCTCTCTCTCGTCTCGTCTCGTGCTCGTCATCCACCAACAACTCTCTCCTCACTCCTTCCCGGCTGCTGCCTTTAACAGAGCGACAGGTGATTAGATAAACGCGCCCAGATGGGCCATCTACGCACCTGTCGCTGATCTCGAAGCCGGTCCTGGCACACCCCGCTTCGCTGCAGGTCTGCAGGCCACGCCTCCCCACAGATAGCAATATAAAAAAAATAGAATCCAGTTTTTTCTTTTTCTTTTTAATTCCGTGAGTGTGTGCTATTTGTGTCATAAATAAAATGTAATATGTTTGTTACTCAAATGCAAAAATCCTCACATTTATTGTTGCAATATTATACATCTTATGACAATTTTGGCCAGTATTTTAATTCAAAGCATAATAATTTTGTAAATGTATCAATGTGCTTTAAGTAAATTTGTCTTGTGTAAGGTATTTTTTTAAACTTTTTTTTGTTTGCGCAATCAGATTGGATGTTGCGCACAGTGCTGTTATTTTAACCCTGGAGTCGACTTAATTCAAAACTGTCAGTCCTCCTAAGCGACCAAAAATGGGCACGCTCAAAGTGTTATAAACCTTTTTTTTTTTTTTTTTTTAAACTTTCTATGCTTTAAATTCTTCAACAGCGTCAGACCTATCCATGGGTATAAAATTGTTCTATATTTGTATTGTTTTTCTATTTATATTTTATGCTCTTTTTGTTAAAAAAAACTAACGTTTTTATTGTGGAAAAAACACAAAATATGCATAATTTCCAAAAACAAGTTGCAAAGTGGAATACTTTAGTTAAGGTAATTTTAGCCTTTAATAAGTCAATAATTCATAACAAAACTGATTGTGATGAATTATTTTTGGAACTTTGACAGTTTTTTCCAAAACACTCACACTATCTCTCCAAAGCGACGAAAAATGGTCCCGCTCAAAACTATATATATATATATATATGTATGTGTGTGTGTGTGTGTGTGTGTGTGTGTGTGTGTGTGTGTGTGTGTGTGTGTGTGTGTGTGTGTGTGTGTGTGTGTGTGTGTGTGTGTGTGTGTGTGTGTGTGTGTGTGTGTGTATATATATATATGTATAATATATATATATATATACATATATATATTATATATATAATGTATATATTTATATACCGTATTTTTCGGACTATAAGTCGCAGTTTTTTTCATAGTTTGGCCGGGGGTGCGACTTATACTCAGGAGCGACTTATGTGTGAAATTATTAACACATTAGCGTAAAATATCAAATAATATTATTTAGCTCATTCACGTAAGAGACTAGACGTATAAGATTTCATGGGATTTAGCAATTAGGAGTGACAGATTGTTTGGTAAACGTATAGCATGTTCTATATGTTATAGTTATTTGAATGACTCTTACCATAATATGTTACGTTAACATACCAGGCACGTTCTCAGTTGGTTATTTATGCCTCATATAACGTACACTTATTCAGCCTTTTGTTCACTATTCTTTATTTATTTTTGAATTGCCTTCCAAATGTCTATTCTTGGTGTTGGCTTTTATCAAATACATTTCCCCAAAAAATGCGACTTATACTTCAGTGCGACTTATGTTTTTTTCCTTCTTTATTATGCATTTTCGGCCGGTGCGACTTATACTCCGAAAATAAAAACGGGTTGCAAAGTGGAATACTTTAGACGAGGTAATTACAGCCCTTAGTATGTCAATCATTCATTACAACACTCATTTTATGCACTATTATTTTTGGAACTGTTACATGAACTGAAGTAATGTGGTAATACTGTAAATAAACTGTAGATAATAACACTGATCAATGTGACACCTGTGGATGTGAAATGAACACAAGATGTAAATATTAGTGACTAAATACTGTTGAGACTGAACCATATACAGTGACTCATTAGGATAATTGGGTTATGTATGTTCTATTAATGATGTTTTCATGTCTTTAAACACTAAAAAAATGTTCTTCAAATGGTGCTGTCTTTGTTAATTTTAGCATGTTAAATTGGTGAAAAACCAGGAGCTTTTCCCAAAAATTCACACTATCCCAATTTAGCCGAAAAATGGTCAGTGTCATAATCTTCAACAGCTTCTGACCTATCCATAGATATACAGTTTTTATATAGTGGTATTGTTTTATATGTCTTATGCTCTTTTTGCAAAAAAACAAGCATTTTTTATGATGGGAGAACACAAAATATGCATAATTTTCAAAAACGAGTTGTAAAGTGGAATACATAATTTTCCCGAACAAATGTTCCTTCTCCTCACAATGAACGCATTCCAGTCACATTTATGTACATTTTGGTGATATTCTGCGTTTAACAGTGGATTCTGTTTTGGGGCCAATTCTATGGCTCCGTCCGCAGTTACATTGACACGGAAATCATATGGCCTTAGTTTTTTTGTTGAGTTAAGTGATTATTGACTAGGCCAGGGGTCGGCAACCCAAATCGTTGAAAAAGCCATATTGGACCAAAAATAAAAATAAAAAATCTGTCTGGAGCTGCAAAAAATTAAAAGCCTTATATAAGTGTTATAATGAAGGCAACACATGATGTAAGTGTCTATATTAACTATATTAGCCTACTGTCAAAGGCTGACGCAAATCTTCGTTGACAGAAATGTTGTATTTTTATTTTACAAATGTTTGCAACATTGGAAATCAATAGTAAAATGGAGACTTTTCACAGGATGAGATAACTTCTGGAAATTACTGGCTTATAATGGCCAAAGGTATAGATGTGTGTGTCCAAGTTTAAAGAAACGCCATTCTGTCTTCTTCTAATGGATTTATTACAATCTTTGCAAGCTGGGTAACGTTTGCTGTGGTCTGGAACAACATGGCACACAAACAACACAGAAATGCAAAAATAAATTAAATACACAGAGGACATAAGTAAAGGAAATTAAATTAGCTCAAATATACCTACAAATGAGGCATAATGATGCAATATGTACATACAGCTAGCCGATTTAGCATGTTAACAACCAATTAGCTTGCTGTCATGCATTGACCACATATGCCTGATTAACACTCCAACAAGTCAATAACATCAACAAAGCTCACCTTTGTGCATTCACGCACAGCATAAAACGTTTGGTGGACAAAATGAGACAAAGGAGTGGCATAAAACACGTGTTTCTGTGGCAGCATCGGAGAAAGTAGTACATGCAAACAAACTACGGTGAGTTCAAGGATCACTGAAATTAGTAGGACAAAACAACACTCGTCAAATACTCATCAGTGAAGTATGTTTAATATAAACAGTGGGATTTCTAACAATTAAGGTTTCAGCCGTTTCACTGTGACTAGCTCAGGAATTTGTGCGTACGTTGCGTGGCTCATCAGTGGATTCTTCTGATTGTAGTATTTTGTAGTAATTGTCCAACCCTAAAAGATAACATATGACATGTGTCATGCCACTGAGTCTTTCATTCAAGTTTTTTGGCTGCACAGGACAGGAAAACTCCTCCGGGACCCCTGCTGCAAAGAAGAACAAGAGGCGAGTGCATTTTGGAGGTGCTCTTTCTCCTGAGGTTTACGATCGAAACCTGCCTCCCAGCACCCCGTTGCACAAAGGAGGGACACCAGTTCGAGGCCCCACACCAGGTGGGGTCTTAAAACTGTGCTCTGTGTTAAAAACACCTCAGAGGAACGAGCGTCACACCCCAGTAGACCAACCAGACCTCAGCAGTCCCATTGAGTTCGGTGCCTCCCCGGTTCTTGCAATACCTCGCAAATGCATCTATATAGAAGAAGATGGAGCGAACGAGAGCGAAAAGGTATGGTACCTGCCATTTATTAAGATTAAAACATAATATGATACCGGTGAGATTGTTATAGTGCAAATGTCACACAGTATAGTGTTCATTATGACAGCAAGATTTATTATAGGCATACATTGCCCTTGGCGCAATTTGGTCCACATTATTCATATTGTGTCTTTTATTTCTGCTTCTAGAACCTTTTTCCTTTCATAAAAGACAGTGACTTTGCAGAAATTAGCGATGCAGGTTGGTTATTGCATTGGAGTGAAACCGATTGCTCACAGTGTGCAGTCAAATGCTAAAAATGCATAACTTGATTTTCATTTTTTTCCTCACAGAATTTTTTTGTACGACCCAGCTGAATTTAAATAATGCATTCCATGAGGAACTTCTTTCTACAGTGGAGACGACAGGTGAAGTCTCTTTTGTTTACTGGTCAATCAACTTTCAGTAACGTGGAACGCCTCGACATGTATCTGAAAAGACAAGCTGAAATACCACATTACTGGTATTCAGACTTTGCTGTGACATTAAATATGGGTACCAAAGTTGGTACTACTATAGTTACCGACCAACGGTCGTCAAATCAAGCAGTGCCATATTTTGATACCTTTTTTTTGCACTCGATGTCTCATCCGTCCGCACCCTCAGCACCGGCTCAAGCAGTTGGCCGGAAAACAAGCAGTTAAGCACTCAGAGCGGACTCTGCCGGGTTTGCCTTTTAGTAATGTTACTATTTTCCATGCCAAAGAAAGCAAGAAGGCGGCGCTCAAAAGTACATTTAAAGGCCTACTGAAATGAAATTGTTTTATTTAAACGGGGATAGCAGATCCATTCTATGTGTCATACCTGATCATTTCGCGATATTGCCATATTTTTGCTGAAAGGATTTAGTAGAGAACATCGACGATAAAGTTTGCAACTTTTGGTCGCTGATAAAAAAAAAAAAAGCCTTGCCTGTATCGGAAGTAGCGTGACGTCGCAGGTTGAAAGGCTCCTCACATTTCCCCATTGTTTACACCAGCAGCGAGAGCGATTCGGACCGAGAAAGCGACGATTACCCCATTAATTTGAGCCAGGGTGAAAGATTCGTGGATGAGGAACGTAAGAGTGAAGGACTAGAGTGCAGTGCAGGACGCATCTTTTTTCGCTCTGACCGTAACTTAGGTACAAGCTGGCTCATTGGATTCCACACTTTCTCCTACTTCTATTGTGGATCACGGATTTGTATTTTAAACCACCTCGGATACTATATCCTCTTGAAAATGAGAGTCGAGAACGCGAAATGGACATTCACAGTGACTTTTATCTCCACGACAATATATCGGCGAAGCACTTTAGCTACGGAGCTAACGTGATAGCATCGGGCTTAACTGCAGATAGAAACAAAAGAAATAAACCCCTGACTGGAAGGATAGACAGAAAATCAACAATACTATTAAACTATGGACATGTAAATACACGGTTAATGCTTTCCAGCCTTGCGAAGCTTAACAATGCTGTTGCTAACGACGCCATTGAAGCTAACTTAGCAACAGGACCTCACAGAGCTATGCTAAAAACATTAGCTATCCACCTACACCAGCCAGCCCTCATCTGCTCATCAACACCCGTGCTCACCTGCGTTCCAGCGATCGACGGAAGGACGAAGGATTTCACCCGATCATCCGTGCAGTCGGCGGCTAGCGTCGGATAGCGCGTCTGCTATCCAAGTCAAAGTCCTCCTGGTTTTGTTGCTGTAGCCAGACGCTAATACACCGATCCCACCTACAACTTTCTTCTTTGCAGTCGTCATTGTTCATTAAACAAATTGCAAAAGATTCACCAACACAGATGTCCAGAATACTGTGGAATTTTGCAATGAAAACCGAGCTTTTTGAATTGGATTCAATGTGTCCGAATACTTCCGTTTCAACCATTGACGTCACGCGCATACGTCATCATACATAGACGTTTTCAACCGGAAGTTTAGCGGGAAATTTAAAATTGCACTTTATAAGTTAACCCGGCCGTATTGGCATGTGTTGCAATGTTAAGATTTCATCATTGATATATAAACTATCAGACTGCGTGGTCGGTAGTAGTGGCTTTCAGTAGGCCTTTAAGTACCAGTACAGTGGAAAAACAAGTTGACTTCATTTTAGAGATGTCCGATATGGCTTTTTTGCCGATATCCGATATTCCGATATTGTCCAACTCTCAATTACCGATTCCGATATCAAAATGTTTTCGTGCCAAAATGTTTTTGTGCCATTTGCTGTTTGATGCCCGGTATCATGCTAATTAGCTGCCTGAAAGCGGGTGACTCCACTGTAGAAATAGCCTGCGTGTCTTCTACCACATACACTGCAATGGCTCTATCAATGTTGTCCTGGCTAGCAGTCCCTCCGTTAAAATCCTTAGGTGAGGTGTGTCTCTCTTTACTAGCTTCGCCGAAGCATGTTGCTTTTGTAGCTGTTTCAGCAGATTTGAATTGCTGTTTTGGGCAGTAGATGGGATCTTTGATCCAAGACACAATTTACATTTAACTAAAATGTTCTTTTCTTTGTGCTCAACAAAAGAAAAGTAGTGAGGATATCTCCATGTTAAGAAACTCGGCTTCGGTTCCGCCATGTCTTGTCGTGCCTCTTCTCTTTCTTGTGACACAGGAAGAATCAGAAGGACGACACTGCAACTCTCCAATAAAACACACTCAGATCTTCTCAGTTTCTAGCCGATACTATATAAAAAATAACGCAGTAACGCATCATGTAGTAACGGTAACTGAGTTACTGAATATAAAAAATAACGCGTTAGACTACTCGTTACCGCTGAAAATAACGGCGTTACAGTAACACGTTAGTCCGAACACTGTCCCTGTGTGACATGTGAAGTTTGTCCTTTCTTTTCCTGCAAACTTTTTTTTGAGACTTAACATTTTGTTTGTGTTAATTTCAATTTGATCAAATCAGAGAAAGGATTGGGAAAAGGCTCCAAAATGATGCAGCACTAAATCGTCCCATGACCATAATTACGTCCAGGTAACCTGCGCCAGACCACAGTGGGCAATCCGAAGACCAGAGCTTTTGTGGGGGACAGGCTGAGTTTGAGGCATCCTGTGTGGAAATGAATGAAAAGTCCAAAGGGATATCCATTAGGGTGAATCATGAATAATAATCCTAAAAAACACAGGACGAAGATTTTCGGCAGACCCTAAGGCAGGGGTCACCAACCTTTTTGAAACCAAGAGCTACTTCTTGGGTACTGATTAATGCGAAGGGCTACCAGTTTGATACACAGTTAAATAAATTGCCAGAAATAGCCAATTTGCTCAATTTACCTTTAACTCTATGTTATTAATAATTAATGATATTTACACTTAATTGAACGATTTTTTTTTTTAATTTTAATCATAAAAAGTTTGAAGAAATATTTCACAAATATTCTTCGTCGAAAAAACAGAAGCTAAAATGAAGAATTAAATTAAAATTTATGTATTATTCTTTACAATAAAAAAAAATGTACTTGAACATTAATTTAAATTGTCAGGAAAGAAGAGGAAGGAATTTAAAAGGTAAAAAGGTATATGTGTTTAAAAATCCTAAAATCATTTTTAAGGTTGTATTTTTTCTCTAAAATTGTCTTTCTGAAAGTTATAAGAAGCAAAGTAAAAAAATTCATGAATTTATTTAAACAAGTGAAGACCAAGTCTTTAAAATATTTTCTTGGATTTTCAAATTCTATTTGAGTTTTGTCTCTCTTAGAATTAAAAATGTCGAGCAAAGCGAGACCAGCTTGCTAGTAAATAAATACAATTTAAAAAAATAGAGGCAGCTCACTGGTAAGTGCTGCTATTTGAGCTATTTTTAGAACAGGCCGGCGGGCTACTCATCTGGTCCTTACGGGCTACCTGGTGCCCGCGGGCACCGCGTTGGTGACCCCTGCCCTAAGGGATATCCATTAGGGCTGCAAAACAAGTGAATATATGGCCAGTATTGCTGAAGCCAAAAGCGATACATTTTACTTAAAATTGTTCAAAATCATGAATAATAACCCCAATAAAACACAGCACAAAGATTTTCGGCAGACACAAACACGTTTAGAACTGATTTATTTGTGAACACTTTAACAATATTTAATACACATTTTCCCTTTCTTATAGTCAAATGTTTGAACAAAATAAATAGTGCAAAATAATAATAATCCACCCACTCCCACCACTGCAGTCCTCCACTTTTCTAAACCTAATGTTGTGAAATAGAAATTAGCGCTGAAGGACTACCACACTATGAAAAGTGTGATTTTCTGCTCTGATGAAGCCAGCATTAAACATTTTGGCTGCAACTCTCAGTAATGGAAACAAGGCTTCTTTATTTTGCACATAACCATTCTGCTGTGGAGCACGGTTGTCTTTCTTGGTGCATAGAAGTAATCTTAAAAACTTTGTTTCTCCCCTACGCCCCACCTAGAATCAGGGACTAATCCAGCCACTCATGTGAATGTCCTGAATGAGACGGTGTCCTTGTCAGAAGAGGCACTGCCTGTAGCCGTCTCGGAAGCTCCATCTAGATTAAGGAACCGCAAGAAAAAGGTATGCCCACGTCGATCGTGTTTTCAGTTGTATTTTTCTTACTGGGATAGATTATGGCCAATTAACGGATTAGCACAAATCTTTCCGTTTCTCCAACTGCAGGACGTGGCCAAGCCCAAATCCATTGTTGAACTCCGAGCGAGCCCCAGGAGTCGGAAAAGAAAGGTAGTACGCCTGCCAAATGCTTTCACATTCATCTTACTTGTAGAAAGTGCCATCCAGCAGTTGTGTAAGTTTTTTGTTTTTTTATTAGTCGGGGGTCATAACATTTTCTGTCTGATCAATTGTTTAAATTAGGAATGTCAAACTAATTTTAAATCAGAGTGCACTTACAATTAGTAGTGTTAAGTGGGCTGGAACCAGTAAATCATAGCATAATTACCAAGAGTCCATATTTTTTCTCTGTTTTAGTACCAAGCAGTACATGAACTTCTGTCTTGCCTCTGGTGAGGGCGGTCGCATTTTTTTCCGCTGCCTTCTTCTTCCAGCTTGCTCTTTGTTTTGTCTTGTCTGAACTTTTTTGAAGCCACTTTCATTGGGCTGTCCTCCAAATCTAAACATCAGACATGGAAATGATCAGCTGGACTCTCGACGCAATTGACAAAATCTTTTCGACGAGGAAAAGAGGTTCGGGGGAGCCTGGCTGCCCTGATGGAACCATGGCTGCGGGGTACGTGAGAGATTCCTGGGATAAATGGAGAATCATGTGCCTCTCAGTCCTTTCCATGGAGGACGTGGAAGACATCTACCTATTTGGAACCGTGATCGCGGGGCACCTGCTGATTGGCCTGGGCATTGCTCTGGTGTATCGTCAAAATTCGTAAGACGATGGCAGCCACTCAAGGAGCCCAAAGGCTGTTCGTCGCAACGGAAGGTTTGGGCCAGGCTGTGGGATCATAGACTGTGGCGATTTCTGAACTGAATCGCAAGATTGATCACATCATGGAGAAGCTTGCTGAAAAGGAAAATTGAATATGAGAGCAGCCAGCATGGACGAATAGAACAGACAAGTCATTGTATTGTCTGCTCGCGGAAAACGAACATCCTAATCTACGATTTGACTCCCTCGGATGGCCTTGACGCTGTGAACAACAGGAACAAGCTGTTCTGAAAACACCCCCGAGGACACCTCAATGATGGACGCTTTTGACCTCCCTCCCTCCTCAACGACACCTGGAGTCGAACTTTTGCTTGCATGCAGATCGGCCTCAGTCTATGAACATTACATCATCACACCCAAGACAATGGGCACATACACACACCACGCCTTCACCACCGCTTGTTTCCCCTCGGGGTGATGGTCGGCTGGCAGCGCTTCATAGCAGCAGTCGCCCTCCAGGGCCCCAACTCCCCGCCCCTCTGTTGCGAGTTGTCGTGATTAAATGTAACGTGTTTATGTGTGCATGGCATGGAGGTTTTTTCCCACTCCAGACTAGACCCCCTTAGGAGCCCAGTCTAGACTGTATTTTTTTTACTCATCTTCTTCCCCAGCGTTTTACCTTTTCTTATCTTTTACGGGGCGCCTTTGGCGACCCATCAGCGTTCCTGTTCTGTAACCCTGTACACTGTTTGTTTGTTTAATCTTGAACGGGTTTGTGCTGAAAACATAGTTTTTTTGTACTTGTGCAATGACAATAAAGTCCTATCCCTATCCTATGAAGAAAATGCTTATAGTTATGCACTGTACTTTTACAAAACATGTCATGGACAACCTCAGATTTCCTAAGACAAGTTTGTGCAAGTTGTTTATTGACATGTGTGCACTACAGCTGATGTCAGGGAACATCTCAGTGACGGTCGATGTCTCATTAACTCCACAAATAAATATGGACTGTTAAGCGATGTCGGTGCGCTCATCAGTTACAATTGATTTGTTAGATATGACTTTGTTTCAATTGGCTGACCAGTTCTGATGATTGTTCCAAAATCCTCTTAGCCACAGTATTCCTCAGCAGACTGATGTTGGCAAACGCTTTCTCTTCTTCACACATTTTTTTAACACTGTCAGTTTTTGGCTTTTGATGCTAAAAAAAAAAAGTTTGCCTTCACTGCTCCTTCACTTTAATACGTCTGATACCTTTCGGTTAAATCCATGAAATGCAAATGCAGCTGCCTCTCTGTGTATACACTTTATGATTGTTCAAAAGATAATATCATGTATATCATTTTCTTCATATAGTTGCCCGAAGAGAGCAAACCTGTCAAGAGGTTGACCCGCTCTGCCACCCAGCCATCCGAGAAGTTTAAGGTGAGTTAACGAACAAATGTTTCAAATCAGTTTTTTCAGAAAAGTCAATTCACCTTCGTCTCATGTCATCTATGCCGCTATGGAAAATACAGTACCGTATTTTTCGGACTATAAGTCGCAGTTTTTTTCATAGTTTGGCCGGGGGTGCGACTTATACTCAGGAGCGACTTATGTGTGAAATTATTAACACATTACCGTAAAATATCAAGTAATATTATTTATCTCATTCACGTAAGAGACTAGACGTATAAGATTTCATGGGATTTAGCGATTAGGAGTGACAGATTGTTTGGTAAACGTATAGCATGTTCTATATGTTATAGTTATTTGAATGACTCTTACCATAATATGTTACGTTAACATACCAGGCACGTTCTCAGTTGGTTATTTATGCCTCATATAACGTACACTTATTCAGCCTGTTGTTCACTATTCTTTATTTTAAATTGCCTTTCAAATGTCTACCGTAATTTCCGGACTATAAGCCGCACCTGACTATAAGCCGCACCAGCTAAATTTAGGGGAAAATACAGATTGCTCCATATATAAGCCGCACCCGACTATAAGCCGCAGGGTTTTGATGTGTAATTACCGTAGTATATAGGGGTTCCTGCTACCACGGAGGGGATTGTCGGGACAGAGATGACTGTTTGGGAACGCAAAGCGTCCCATTTATTAACAATAAATCTTTCAATCATTCAATCAAACTTTCACATCTTTGACATGGCGAACAGCATTCGTGCAGAGTACAAATAATACAACGGTGCAAAGTAATACAAAGTGCTCGCCTGTACGTTATCAAAATAGCCAGCCTACCGGTATATGAAAAGTCAGTCTTTAATCATTGTGTCATCGTCTTCCTCCTGTGTACTAAAACCACCGAAATCCTCTTCGTCGGTGTCGGAGAAGAACAGGCCGTATATAAGCCGCACCCTTGTATAAGCCGCAGGGACCAGAACGAGGGGGAAAAGTAGCAGTTTATAGTCCGGAAATTACGGTATTCTTGGTGTTGGGTTTTTTCAAATAAATTTCCCCAAAAAATGCGACTTATACTCCAGTGCGACTTATATATGTTTCTTTCCTTCTTTATTATGCATTTTCGGCCGGTGCGACTTATACTCCGGAGCGACTTATAGTCCGAAAAATACGGTAGTTAACGTTGCTAAATTACCGTAATTTCCGGACTATAAGCCGCACCAGCTAAATTTAGGGGAAAATACAGATTGCTCCATATATAAGCCGCACCTGACTATAAGCCGCAGGGTTTTGATGTGTAATTAGCGTAGTATATAGGGGTTCCTGCTACCACGGAGGGGATTGTCGGGACAGAGATGACTGTTTGGGAACGCAAAGCGTCCCATTTATTAACAATAAATCTATCAATCATTCAATCAAACTTTCACATCTTTGACATGGCGAACAACATTCGTGCAGAGTACAAATAATACAACGGTGCAAAGTAATACAAAGTGCCCGCCTGTACGTTATCAAAATAACCAGCCTACCGGTATATGAAAAGTCAGTCTTTAATCATTGTGTCGTCGTCTTCCTCCTGCGTACTAAAACCACCGAAATCCTCTTCGTCGGTGTCGGAGAAGAACAGGCCGTGTATAAGCCGCACCGTTGTATAAGCCGCAGGGACCAGAACGAGGGGGAAAAGTAGCGGCTTATAGTCCGGAAATTACGGTACCTGCTGATATCAACTCTAAATTTCACGGTGTCAGTTACCGTATTTTTCGGACTATAAGTCGCTCCGGAGTATACGTCGCACCGGCCGAAAATGCACAATAAAGAAGAAAAAAACATATACGTTGCACTGGAGTATAAGTCGCATTTTTGGGGGAAATTTATTTGAAAAAATCCAACACCAAGAATAGACATTTGAAAGGCAATTTCAAATAAATAAAGTGTACGTTATATGAGGCATAAATAACCAACTGAGAACGTGCCTGGTATGTTAACGTAACATATTATGGTAAGAGTCATTCAAATAACTATAACATATAGAACATGCTATACGTTTACCAAACAATCTGTCACTACCGATCGCTAAATAACATCAAATCTTCCTCCTCGGTGTCGCTCCTGGTATGCGGCGCTAGCGTCCATTCTTTCTGCTGCTCGATCGCCGTTTTCCGCTGCATATTTCACTACGTCCAGCTTGTCATCTGCAGTATATGATTTACTTTTCGGTGCCATTTTAGTTCGGTCCTTCTCAGTTTTTATAAGTTACCGCCAACGTTGATGTGATCCATTTTAATAGCTCCGGCAGTAGCATATAGCATATAGCAGTTAGCATTACAAAACCCACAATGCACTTCTGCCATGACCCGCCCCCGGCGAATTCTTATTGGTTGACGTGTAAAGGACGATTGTTGACGTGTGTGTGTGACGATGGCTGCCATTTGCTTCGTCGCTCACGCGAATGAGATAAATAATATTATTTGATATTTTACAATAATGTGTTAATAATTTCACACTTAAGTCGCTCTGGAGTATACGTCGCACCCAAAGCCAAACTATGAAAAAAACTGCGACTTATAGTCCGAAAAATACGGTACTTAAAATAATACATTTTCGTGACAGTCTGAAAATATGGCCTTTGGTGAAAAAAAATATGTAAATTAACCACACTGTTTTGTTCAAAACGCAGGGAAAAAGTAGCGGATTATTGTCAGGAAAATACAGTAGTTAAAGTTGCGCAATTTACCTGCTGATATCAACTCTGAATTTCATTGTGTCAGTTACTTAAAATACCAAATTTTCGTGTCAGTCTGAAAATATTGTGGTGTTGTCACTTTACAGACTTGGAACAGTGATCGTTGTGTTTTTGCGCAATGAGGCAGAAAGCAACAATTAAGAGATTCCTATGTAGTTAGTATGTTTGTGTTGATGAGGAAATTGTATGATCCCTAATGATCTCACCACAGTTGGCAACTGCACGTCGGTGGAAAAAGGAGGTGAATCGTTCTCTGTACGGATGTCGGGAATATGCCTCCAAGAATCCTTCCCTGAGTCCCATCGCAGAGTCCTTCCTAAACCAGTTTCCAGCTGCACAGCACACGCCTATTGGTCGCTGCGAAGGTAAAATATGCTTCAATATATGATGGCTAAGATGTATTTAGGATCTGAAGCTTGGAATAAAAGCTGACCAGACAAACGTTATTTGACCCTTATGGTGTACTCGCATGAGGCCGTCCGTACTGTTCTGTACATGGGCGTGATCCCCCTTCCACCCAGCCTGCGCTCACACAGAACACTTGTTCTTATCTGCTGTTTTATTAACTTTTACTGTGAAAATATTAAAACAAATATAGGGAGGAACGCTGCTCGGGCGTCAAAATGTGAAAAGATTGTCATGGAAAGACGTCGTCTTTAGAATAGGATTATGTACCACGATGAAAACGCATAGAGTCTTAAAGGCCTACTGAAATGAATTTTTAAAATTTAAACGGGGATATCAGATCCATTCTATGTGTCGTACTTGATCATTTCGCGATATTGCCATATTTTTGCTGAAAGGATTTAGTAGAGAACATCGACGATAAAGTTCGCAACTTTTGGTCGCTGATAAAAAAAAGCCTTGCCTGTACCGGAAGTAGCGTGACGTCACAGGTTGAAAGGCTCCTCACATTTCCCCATTGTTTACACCAGCAGCGAGAGCGATTCGGACCGAGAAAGCGACGATTACCCCATTAATTTGAGCCAGGATGAAAGATTTGTGGATGAGGCACGTGAGAGTGAAGGACTAGCGTGCAGTGCAGGACGCATCTTTTTTCGCTCTGACCGTAACTTAGGTACAAGGTCTCATTGGATTCCACACTTTCTCCTTTTTCTATTGCGGATCACGGATTTGTATTTTAAACCACCTCGGATACTATATCCTCTTGAAAATGAGAGTCGAGAACGCGAAATGGACATTCACAGTGATTTTTATCTCCACGACAATACATCGGCGAAGCACTTTAGCTACGGAGCTAAAGTGATAGCATCGGGCTTAACTGCAGATAGAAACAAAAGAAATAAGCCCCTGACTGGAAGGATAGACAGAAAATCAACAATACTATTAAACCATGGACATGTAACTACACGGTTAATGCTTTCCAGCCTGGCGAAGCTTAACAATGCTGTTGCTAACGACGCCATTGAAGCTAACTTATGAACGGCACCTCACAGAGCTATGCTAAAAACATTAGCTATCCACCTACGCCAGCTCTCATCTGCTCATCAACACCCGTGCTCACCTGCGTTCCAGTGATCGACTGCGCGACGAAGGACTTCACCTGATCATCGATGCTGTCTGCGGCTAGCGTCGCATAGCGCGTCTGCTATCCAAGTCAAAGTCCTCCTGGTTGTGTTGCTGCAGCCAGACGCTAATACACCGATCCCACCTACAACTTTCTTCTTTGCCGTCCTCATTGTTTATTAAACAAATTGCAAAAGATTCACCAACACAGATGTCCAGAATACTGTGGAATTTTGCGATGAAAACAGAGCTGTTTGTATTGGGATACAATGTGTCCGAATACTTCCGTTTCAACCATTGACGTCACGCGCAAACGTCATCATACATAGACGTTTTCAACCGGAAGTTCCCCGGGAAATTTAAAATGTCACTTTATAAGTTAACCCGGCCGTATTGGCATGTGTTGCAATGTTAAGATTTCATCATTGATATATAAACTATCAGACTGCGTGGTCGGTAGTAGTGGCTTTCAGTAGGCCTTTAAGACATGCCGTAAATATTAAAGGCATCTTAACTAGAGATGTCCGATAATATTTGCATGATTTTTTTTTTAACGAGGCTGCGGCTAAACATTATACATACAGTTGAAACAAGAAATGTACATACACTATATAAAAATACATACCGGTATGCATTATTTCTCACTTGTCTGGCATGAAATCAAAATACACTTTTTGTTTTTTTTGATTTCCAAAATTATTTACAATATAGTCGCTAAATGCCAGAATAATGACAGATTATTTTTACTACTTTCTTCAAAGTAAGAAGTTGACGTACATTTAAAGGCCTACTGAAAGCCACTACTACCGACCACGCAGTCTGATAGTTTATATATCAATGATGAAATCTTAACATTGCAAGACATGACAATACGGCCGGGTTAACTTATAAAGTGCAATTTTAAATTTCCCGCGAAACTTCCGGTTGAAAACGTCTATGTATGATGACGTATGCGCGTGACGTCAATGGTTGAAACGGAAGTATTCGGACCCCATTGGATCCAATACAAAAAGCTCTGTTTTGATAGCAAAATTCCACAGTATTCTGGACATCTGTGTTGGTGAATCTTTTGCAATTTGTTTAATGAACAATGAAGACTGCAAAGAAGAAAGCTGTAGGTGGGATCGGTGTATTAGCGGCGGACTACAGCAACACAACCAGGAGGACTTTGAGATGGATAGCAGACGCGCTATCCGATGCTAGCCGCCGACCGCATGTATGATCGGGTGAAGTCCTTCGTCGATCGCTGGAACGCAGGTGAGCACGGGTGTTGATGAGCAGATGAGGGCTGGCTGGCGTAGGTGGAGCGCTAATGTTTTTATCATAGCTTTGGCGAGGTCCCGTAGCTAAGTTAGCTTCAATGGCGTCGTTAGCAACAGCATTGTTAAGCTTCGCCAGGCTGGAAAGCATTAACCTTGTAGTTACATGTCCATGGTTTAATAGTATTGTTGATTTTCTGTCTATCCTTCTAGTCAGGGGTTTATTTCTTTTGTTTCTATCTGCATTTAAGTACGATGCTATCACGTTAGCTCCGTAGCTAAAGAGCTTCGCCGATGTATTGTCGTGGAGATAAAAGTCACTGTGAATGTCCATTTCGCGTTCTCGACTCTCATTTTCAAGAGGATATAGTATCCGAGGTGGTTTAAAATACAAATCCGTGATCCACAATAGAAAAAGGAGAAAGTGTGGAATCCAATGAGCCAGCTTGTACCTAAGTTACGGTCAGAGCGAAAAAAGATACGTCCTGCACTGCACTCTAGTCCTTCACTCTCACGTTCCTCATCCACAAATCTTTCATCCTCGCTCAAATTAATGGGGTAATCGTCGCTTTCTCGGTCCGAATCGCTCTCGCTGCTGGTGTAAACAATGGGGAAATGTGAGGAGCCCTTCAACCTGTGACGTCACGCTACTTCCGGTACAGGCAAGGCTTTTTTATCAGCAACCAAAACTTTATCGTCAATGTTCTCTACTAAATCCTTTCAGCAAAAATATGGCAATATCGCAAAATGATCAAGTATGACACATAGAATGGATCTGCTATCCCCGTTTAAATAAGAAAATGTCATTTCAGTAGGCCTTTCATTAGCATTTGGTACCATTGCCTTTAAACTGTATGTGTCAAACGTGTTGGATATCCTTCCACAAGCTTCTGACAGTAGTTGGCAGGAATTTTAGCCCTTTTCTTCTGACAGAACTTATGTAACTGAGACAAGTTTGTAGGCTGCCTTGCCTACACATGCTTTCTCAGCTCCAACCTATCCATTTTCAATAGGATTGAGATCAGAGCTTTGTAATTGCCACTTCAGAACATTGATTTTGTTCACCGTATTCCACTTTGTTACCTGTTTGCCAGCATGTTTCGGGTCATTGTCCATTCAATAGACCCATTTGTGCCCAAGCTTTACCTTCCTGACTGATGTTTTCAGATGTTGCTTCTGGATTTCCACAGGTTTTTTTTTCTTTATGATGCTATATATTTTGTGAAGGGCACTAGTCCCTCCCTGCAGCAAAACAAACCCACAACATGATGCTGCCACCACCGTATTTCACAGTCGTGATGGTGTTCTCAGGCTTGCAAGCGTCCCTCTTTTCCATACAAACGTAACAATAGTCATTGTACGGTAGCCAAACCGTTCCGTTTTAGTTTCGTCAGACCACAGAACATGTCTCCAAAAATAAAGGTCTTGACAGCATATTAAGTCACATTAATATACAAATGCACATGCATAAAGGAAGCATGTTAAATCAACAATAAAGTTTGGAAGAAAAAATGTTTTAAAATCAATGCAACTGTACACGATAAAGGTTGTCCCTACCTTAATGATGTCATACAATGGACAATCCCAATGACAGACTAACAACGATTTGCATTGCAATTGTTTTAAACTTTTACCATTATTTAATGAGTTAAATTATGGAAGAACAAAATCACCATAAAACAAAGAAATCTTTTTGTTTACAGGCTTATCACCAAACCGTGGAAACAAATATTGATTAACTTTGTACTACTAGACCAGTCTATGGCATTGCACTGTAAGCCTTTTGCATCAAACCTCAACCTCTAATTTTAAAACAAACACCGCAGACAAATGTTACGTAGAACATAAGGGTGTAACGGTACGTGTATTTGTATTGAACCATTTCGGTAAGGGGGATTCGGTTCGGTTCAGAGGTGTACCGAACGAGTTTCCGCACGGACATAATAAGTAGCGCACCACATGTCGTGTAAACAATGCACACCGAGGCACAACGCATGGCATGCTAGCAACGACCGGGCTACGACAACATGAAAAAGTCAAAGCTGGAAGACCCTCTTGCCCCGTTAAGATCTCCCGTTTGGGAACATTTCGGCTTCGCGGTGCGATACAACAATGGATAACATCGCTTCAACGAAGAGAAAGACGAACAAACACAGCTCCCACCGCATTCAAGCAGCTTCTCCTCGGCGAGTCGGGCAGGGCTAAAGCAATAACAAATGTTTTTATAGCAGCAGATTTAAGACCATATTGCATTAAAAACTAGATTCTGACCCACTTCTATGGTGGAAGAACAATGAGCCCATATATTCTCTTACTGCCAAGTTAGCCAGGCACTACCTCGCCATACCTGCTACATCCGTGCCCAGCCAAAGGGTATTTTCCACAGCTGGAGACATTTTAACTGCAAGCAGGTCTGCTCTTTCTGCAGACAATGTGGATAAACTGATTTTTCTGGCAAAAAACATGAAAATTGAGTGAAAGTCACCAGGGTTAAAGGCTGGGGGGGGGGAAGTAAAGTTAATCTGAGGCTGAGTTGACTTGAAACTGTTTAATGTTGCACTTTTTGTATGTAGAAGAAAAGTTTTGTCATTTTATTTAATCCGAGCAACAACTTGAAGCAGTTTAACGTTGCACTTTATATGTGGATTGATTAATTGATTGAGACTTTTATTAGTAGGTTGCACAGTGAAGTACATATTCCGTACAATTGACCACTAAATGGTAACACCCCAATACGTTTTTCAACTTGTTTAAGTCGGGGTCCACTTAAAGTGATTCATGATACAGATATATACTATCAGATATATACTATCATCGTAATACAGTCATCACACAAGATAATCACATTGAATTATTTACATTATTTACAATCCTGGAAATGTTGCACTTTATATGTAGAAAGGTTTTGTTAAGAAACCAATTCTGAGCCTTATCTTAATTAGTTTTTATTTTATATATGTTGACCGCATGAACCCTGGCAATGGACCCTGTGTGTATATGTATGTTATTATTATGCTTAGCATTCATGACTGCCTGCTGTTGCACTGATCAGCCTAGTGGTGGCTCACATCCATCACACACACAGCTATTTTAAAGCAATGTTAAAAGGATAAAGCCACTGTTTACAAATTTTGGTAAATAAATAACCAGAAAATGTATATTTTGTTGTTTTCTTACTGTACCGAAAATGAACCGAACCGTGACCTCCAAACCGAGGTACGTACCGAACCAAAATGTTTGTGTACCGTTACACCCTTACCTGTAAGTCTTAAACTATAACATTTGTAAAGCCTGAAATAGTAAATGTATTTCCCTAATTTTCTCTCCTGCTGTTTGTTTCCTTCCCACTACTCTTAGACGGAAGTCCGAACCTGTCCACAGCCGGTGGGCCGATGAAGGCAGAGGCTCAAGATGCAAGCACATTCCCCATGTCCATTAGCAAAAGAACCACAGAGAAGAACAGGGGAACTCCAGGAACCGGAGTCGAAGAGCTGGAACTGAAGAGGAAGGTTAATGTTTCAGACAGTGACCTTCTCTGCGTGGAGCTTGAAATAAGTGAGAACCACAAGGATGAGATGGCGACACTTCCAGGCGTGTCAATAGAAGTCTCGTCTGTGCCAGATCAGGATGGCACTGAAGCGCATTGCGCACTAACAGCTGCCGACACAGCAACCGCAATGGCAGAATGCCCTTTGACTGATGATGACCACACGATCGTAGAAGTTGGTTTGACGTCCCAGCAGGCCCAAATTGTGTCAGGAAGCTCTGTGAACCCGACAGAGGAACAGCCTGACCCCGGCAGCTCAGGTCCTGGACAGAAGGACCTGGCTCCCTGGCAGGCTGACTTTAATTTTGAGGATGTTTTCAAACCTGTCGCCACCAGAGGGCAGCGGTCTGTGCGTCGCAGCCTGAGGAACCAAAAAAGCCTGGCGGAGGACGGAGACGACGCAGGCCTGGCCTGGTTTCCTCGAGTCTCACCTGAAAGGAGGAGAGAATCCATCAGGAGGTCACTGAGGCGTAGATGCGGTATTACTCTTCCACTTACCGTACAACCTCTCTTGTCTGAAGACGTACTCGAGTGATCACGTGGGCTACAGTCAGACCCCCCACCATTAAATATAATTCATTCCAGAGTACACACTTGTTGTTTCATGAGCAACAAAGAGCTGACACGACTGTCCTTAACCAATAATTGCTATAGTCTCCATAAGCAAGCCAATCAATACACCGAGAGCACTTCTCCTCTCAATCAATATCTAACCACACTTTCCTGCCTCGCTTTTACAGTCGCTGGATGGAGACTCAACCAGTCGATACTTTCTCTTAGCGGATAGATGAAGACGGCCTTAGTGCGGTCGCCCTCTGTCAGGCTAGCTTCCCAGCTGCTGGACCAAACAAACAACAATGGAGGAGAACACTAATTGTTTACTACAAAAGGTAATTCTGTTGAATCATTTTTGAGAATAATGACTATATTTTAGAGTTGGGTAGTTCCGCAAATTTTGACGTTGATTTAATACCAAATAAATACAGGGCCAGAATTGTGGACATTGTTAGTTTTTACTGAAATGTTTTGGATTTACATTTTTTTTTGTTAAGTGAGCAAGAGGAAATAGCATTGGGTCTCATTCAAACTGTTCTGTGTTTTGCCCCAAAGACACCCTGTCTCAAATAAAATACCGATACTGTACATTCAGGGAATACGTTGTTTAAATTTGTTGTTTCTGGACTGCAGGAAAACCAAAGCTGCCTTTTGGTAAAAGTCTCATAACATCCATGCGTGTTCACTCATTTCTCTCCTTTTTTCTGTAAATATTTTTAGGATTGTTTCATGTTAAATAGAAAGTGGTTTGATGGCGCACACCGCGGGTGGAAAAAGAGGGCTTCGGCTGTGAATTTAATAAAGACTGCATGTTTTCATTCTGTCTTGCCTCTGGTGAGGGCGGTCGCATTTTTTCCCCTCTCCCTTCTTCTCCCTGCTTGCTCTCTTTGTTTTGTCCGGTCTACACTTTTTTGAAGCCTCTTTCTTCAATCAATCAATGTTTATTTATATAGCCCTAAATCACAAGTGTCTCAAAGGGCTGTACAAGCCACAACGACATCCTCGGTACAGAGCCCACATACAGGCAAGGAAAACTCACCCCAGTGGGACGTCAATGTGAATGACTATGAGAAACCTTGGAGAGGACCGCATATGTGGGTAACCCCCCCCTCTAGGGGAGACCGAAAGCAATGGATGTCGAGTGGGTCTGACATAATATTGTGAAAGTCCAACACATCAGCGAAAGTCCAGTCCATGGTGGGGCCAGAAGGATCCATCCCGAGCGGAGATGGGTCAGCAGCGTAGAGATGTCCCCATCCGATGAACAGGCTAGCGGTCCACCCCGGGTTGGGAGCAGAGCAGAGTAGAAAAGAAAAGAAAAGAAACGGCAGATCAACTGGTCTAAAAAGGGAGTCTATTTAAAGGCTAGAGTATACAAATGAGTTTTAAGATGGGACTTAAATGCTTCTACTGAGGTAGCATCTCTAACTTTTACCGGGAGGGCATTCCATAGTATTGGAGCCCGAATAGAAAACGCTCTATAGCCCGCAGACTTTTTTTTGGGCTCTGGGAATCACTAATGAGCCGGAGTTCTTTGAACGCAGATTTCTTGCCGGGACATATGGTACAATACAATCGGCAAGATAGGCAGGAGCTTCTTAGCGCTGTCCTCCAAATCAGACATGGAAATGATCAGCTGGACTCTCGACTTAATTGACAAAATCTTTTCGACGAGGAAAAGAGGTTCTGGGGAGCCCGGCTGCCCTGATGGAACCATTGCTGCGGGGTACGTGAGAGATTCCTGGGATAAATGGAGAATCATGTGCCTCTCAGTCTTCCATCGAGGACGTGGAAGACCTCTACCTATTTGGAACCGTGATCGCGGGGCACCTGCAGATTGGGCTGGGCATTGCTCTGGTGTATCGTCAAATTCGTAAGACGATGGCAGCCACTCAAGGAGCCCAAAGGCTGTTCGTCGCAACGGAAAGTTTGGGCCGAGCTGTGGGATCACAGACTGAACTGAATCGCAAGATGGATCACATGGAAAAGCTGGTAAGGGAAAAATTGGATATAAGGCATGGACGAATAGAACAGACAAGCTATTGTAATGTCTGCTCGCGGAAAAACAAAAATCCTAATCTACGATTTGACTCCCTCGAATGGCCTTGACGCTGCAACAACAGGAGCAGACTGTTCTGAAAACACCCCCGAGGACACCTCAATGATGGACGCTTTTGACCTCCCTCCCTCCTCAACGACACCTGGAGTCGAACTTTTGCTTTCATGCAGAACGGCCCCAGGCCTATGAACCTGAACACTACATCAACACACCCAAGACAATGGGCATATACCCCGCCCCCCACCCCACCCCACGCCTTCACCACCGCTTGATTGCCCTTCGGGGTGATGGATGGCTGGCAGAGCTTCATAGCAGCAGTTGACCTCCAGGGTCCCAACAACTGTTGCGAGTTGTCGTGATTAAATGTAACGTGTTTGTGTGCATGGCATGGAGGTTTTTTCCCACTCCAGACTAGGCCCCCTTAGGAGCCCAGTCTAGATTGTATTTTTTTACTCTTCTTCGTCCCCAGCGTTTTACCTTTTTCCCACCTTTTACGGGGCGCCTCGTGGCGACCCATCAGCGTTCCTGTTCTGTAACCCTCTACACTGTTTGTTTGTCTAATCTTGAACGGGTTTGTGCTGAAAACAGTTTTGTTGTACTTGTGCAATGACAATAAAGTCCTATCCTATGTTTCTGTAAGTAGTATTACTGTATGCCTGTAATTGTATAACGACAACTGAATGTAACATTTTTATAAACAATGAAAGGCATATTTTAGGGTTTGGAGTACTACAGTCCATCCAGGATGTCGCTTTTGCACCAAGTCATGCAAAATCAAACCAATCCCTGAAAATTATACAAAGAGCAGAGATTTTCATGTTGTTGTGCGATGATAATCTCGTCTCTCAATTACTTGCCATAATTATAATTATTATAGTAACTTGTTATAATTCATTAAAACAGTACAGTAATTTGTCACTGACATTTTATCATGTGCTTTTACTGCCATCTACTGTCTACTTTTAAGTCTGGCATAAAAGAGTAAAATGATCAGTATACAGTCAGGGTTTGTGTTACAATTTGCTTGAAATCCATTGCTCTTTAATAAAAAATATATTTTATTTGTAAAAAGCACTTTACATTGAGTAAACAACCTCAAAGTGCTACAGTGTATTAAAAAAATAAAATAAGATATTTAAAAAAAAAAAACTAGAACAGCAAAATAGCTAAAACTAGTATGCATATATCTAAAAAAAAAAAAAAAAAAAGGCTTTTTTAAAAAGAAGGGTTTTTAAGCCTTTTTTAAAAGCATCCACAGTCTGTGGTGCCCTCAGGTGGTCAGGGAGGGCGTTCCACAGACTGGTTAAGCTTTAAAGCAGGGATGACAAACTCATTTTTATTGAGGGCCACATTGAGATATGGCTTTCCCCTTGGAGGGCCACTTGTAACAGTTGATCATTTATGAATATAAACGTGTAAGGATCTGCCTTACATTAGTATACAATAATTGCATATGCATTTTATTGTTAAATACATATTTTTACATAGACTGTAAATATAAATCTGTGTATTTTACGATTAATACCTGGCAACTCAGTCTCCAGAATTTGACTGTCAAATATATGGTGGTATGTACAGTATGAGTGTATATATGGTGGTATGTACAGTATGAGTGTATATATGGTGGTATGTACAGTATGAGTGTATATATGGGGGTATGTACAGTGTATGAGTATATTTGGGGGTATGTACAGTGTATGAGTGTATATATGGTGGTATGTACAGTGTATGAGTGTATATATGGGGGTATGTACAGTGTATGAGTGTATATATGGTGGTATGTACAGTGTATGAGTCAGGGGTGTCAAAGTCATTTTAGCTCAGGGGCCGCATGGAGGAAAATTCTGTGGGTATTAAAATCATGGCATTAAAACAAAAAAAATAAAGACAACTTTAGATTGTTTTCTTTGTCTCACTTTGGCCAAAAATAGAACAAACACATTCTGAAAATATTACAATAAAAATATAAAAAAGGTACCGGCAGCGGTAAAGTTTAAATCCATGAAAGAAATAATAAAATGAGTATATAACAATAAATTTACATATGCATAAAAATTTGTTTTATTTTTCATGAATTAAGTAACGTTTATGACAACCTTTTTCCAAAACAATATAGAATGTGAGACATAACAGGATAATGCATAATTTTTATCATTTGTTTTCCAAACGCTTACAAAAAAGTGGGACCCCAAACATTTACCGTGGGACCCCATCTTTATGACTTGATGGGGTCCCTGGGACCCCATTTTTGAAAATTCCAAGCACCAACACTGATGGAGTAATGGAGTATTTTTTTCCGGACTATAATGTGTGTATGTATATATATGCATATGTATGTTGATATATACATATATATATATATATAGATACATATCTTCTTTTTTACTATTTATATTACCAAATGGTTGTGTATGCACCTTAGGGGATCTGCTCCAATTTGGTTGTTCTTTGAACCTGTTCACTGTAATAATGACAATAAAATTCTATTCTATTGGTGCGTGCAAAACAGCAGCAGGTGGCTGTGGCCTGCGGGCCGGTTCTAATACTAATCAAAAAAATCATCCAGGGGGGTCCATAGATCGTTCGGGCCTTGACTTTGACACCTATGCTTTAAAGAAACACTTAAAACCTTGAGACATTCCTAATATAATTCAATATATTTTCTGGGGGGGGAAAAAGGGTATTTTTGCTGCAAATTAAGGCTTAGTCTTATTTTTTTTCTGTCAAAAATGCCAACAAACTCCTGGAGGGTCTTACTTAGTGCACGGATCCTCCTGTTGGGCCCTTCAGAGATTTGAACATTTCTCTTAACACCGTTCATTTTTTAAGAGTGTTGTCATTTCCGAATGTGTGAATGTGTCCTGCCTGGTAATTTGGTGAGCGCAAGGGAGGGTGTGTGCCCTTGAGGAAACATCCATCTATCCATTTTCTACCGCTTGTCCCGTTCTGGAGCCTACCTCAGTTGCCACCTCATCACAGGGAAACATAAGTAAGCTAACCCTGAATATACCCCAAAAAGAACAATCTCAGGGGGTAAAAATAGTTAATCCTCCATCCTTTTGTTTGCTAAATGAAAAGTTTTAGATTCAGTTCTTACAGCTGCAAAGATGAGGACACGTGATCAATCCATCATTGGTGGTTATTGATCCTCACTTTGACATCAAACCAGAGTCACTTGGATGAAGGACTTGAGGTTTGCTGCCAAGGTCTTGTCTCTTCACTTTCCTGTTAGGGCACACAGTGGGCCTTGCATGCCACCTGGTGGTCCTTAGGAGGTACTGCTTGCCTCAGAGTAGTCCTCTTCCATCAGGGGTGTCCAAAAATGGTTATATACATATATATGTACATATTATATTGATATAATTAGGGCAACATACAACATCATAATACCAAGGTCCCGGGCTCGGGATCTTTCTGTGTGGAGTTTGCATGTTCTCCCCGTGACTGGGTGGGTTTTCCTCCGGGTATTCCGGCTTCCTCCCACCTCCGAAGACATGCACCTGGGGATAGGCCCCTCCCACCTCCAAAGACATGCACCTGGGGATAAGCCCCTCCCACCTCCAAAGACATGCACCTGGGGATAGGTGGATTGGCAACACTAAATGGTCCCTAGTGTGTGAATGTGAATGTTGTGTATCTGTGTTAGCCCTGTGATGAGGTGGCGACTTGTCCAGGGTGTACCCCGCCTTCCGCCCGAATGCGGCTGAGATAGGCTCCAGCACCCCCCGCGACCCCGAAAGGGATACGCGGTAGAAAATGGATGGATGGAATTAGAGATGTCCGATAAATGCTTTAAAATTGAATATCGAAAATTATCGGTATCGAGGTTTTTTTTTATCGATATCGTTTTTTTTAATTAAATCAACATAAAAAACACAAGATACACTTACAATTAGTGCACCAACCCAAAAGCGTTGTTTCTTTCTGTTATTAATATTCTGCTTCCTACGTTATATATCAATATATATCAATACAGTCTGCAAGGGATACAGTCCGTAAGCACACATGATTGTATTTTTTTATGTCACATGACCGCCTGGACATGTGACCGCTGCTGAAACATAAAGTTTCAGCGGCAAAACAACAACAAGCTTAAGCTTACGTTACTTACCGCCATGTGCTTCCTCAAATTTGACGTTGAGTTCATGTAAGCTTAAGCTTGTTGTTGTTTTGCCGCTGAAACAGAAAGTTTTAGCGGCAAAACAACAACAAGCTTAAGCTTACATGAACACACGCACACACACACACGCACACACGCATGCATAGAAACACCAATCGGTGTGTTCCCAGATGCAGCCCACACCTATCAGTTTATGTTTGCGTAAAGGCTAACTTGTTATTTTCCTTTGTAATCTCTGCCTACTGAGCCTATGGTTCGCCGCTGAAACATAAAGTTTCAGCTGCAAAACAACAACAAGCTTAAGCTTACATGAACTCAACGTCAAATTTGAGGAAGCACATGGCGGTAAGTAACGTTAGTAGATATTTTGGCTGTCACCGTAGGCTGATGTTAGCTTCCCTGCTATGAATCACTGTCAAATGTACACCGTGTGGGGACATTTATTAACGCACTGCAGCCTCATAGACACACATAGTCGCACACACACACACACACGCATGCACAGTGTGTTCCCAGGTGCAGCCCACACCTATCAGTTTATGGTTTGCGTAAAGGCTAACTTGTTATTTTCCTTTGTAATCTCTGCCTACTGAGCCTATGGTAGTTATTGTGGCTCAATTTGCCTTAATTGTTTTTATGTTAATGTATTATTATTTAATATATATTATTGTTTTAGTTGCTTAAAGGCCTACTGAAAGCCACTACTACCGACCACGCAGTCTGATAGTTTATATATCAATGAAGGAATCTTAACTTTGCAACACATGCCAATACGGCCGGGTTAACTTATAAAGTGCAATTTTAAATTTCCCGCTAAATTTCCGGTTGAAAAAGCCTTTGGAGGATGACGTATGCGCGTGACGTAGCCCGGGGAAGAGAGGTATGGCTTCCCCATTGAATCCAATACAAAAAAGCTCTGTTTTCATCTCATAATTCCACAGTATTCTGGACATCTGTGTTGGTGAATCTTTTGCAATTTGTTTAATGAACAATGGAGACTGCAAAGAAGAAAGTTGTAGGTGTGATCGGTGTATTAGCGGCTGGCTGTAGCAACACAACAAGAAGGACTTACTTGGATAGCAGACGCGCTAGCCGATGCTAGCCGCCTTCGCATCTGTGTTGGGGTGAAGTCCTTCGTTGCGCCGTCGATCGCTGGAACGCAGGTGAGCACGGGTGTTGATGAGCAGAAGAGGGCTGGCTGGCGTAGGTGGAGCGCTAATATTTTTATCATAGCTCTGTCAGATCCGGTTGCTAAGTTAGCCTTAGCGTCGTTAGCAACAGCATTGTTAAGCTTTGCCAGGCTGAGAATTATTAACCGTGTAGTTACATGTCCATGGTTTAATAGTATTGTTGATCTTCTGTCTATCCTTCCAGTCAGGGATTTATTTATTTTGATTCTATCTGCATTTGAGCCAGATGCTATCACGTTAGCTCAGTAGCTAAAGAGCTTCGTCGATGTATTGTCGTGGAGATAAAAGTCACTGTGAATGTCCATTTCACGTTCTCGACTCTCATTTTCAAGAGGATATAGTATCCGAGGTGGTTTAAAATACAAATCCGTGATCCACAATAGAAAAAGGAGAAAATGTGGAATCCAATGAGCCAGCTTGTACCTAAGTTACGGTCAGAGCGAAAAAAGATACGTCCTGCACTGCATTCTAGTCCTTCACTCTAACGTTCCTCATCCACGAATCTTTCATCCTCGCTCAAATTAATGAGGTAATTGTCGCTTTCTCGGTCCGAATAGCTCTAGCTGCGTTGAAAACAATCGGAAAATATGAGGGAGTGAACAACTGACAACGTCACGCTACTTCCGGTAGGAGCAAGGCTTTTTTTTTTATCAGAGACCAAAAGTTGCGAACTTTATCGACGTTGTTCTATACTAAATCCTTTCAGCAAAAATATGGCAATACCGCAAAATGATCAAGTATGACACATAGAATGGATCTGCTATCCCCGTTTAAATTTAAAAAAATAATTTCTTTATGTTTCAGCGGCAAAACAACAACAAGCTTAAGCTTACATGAACTCAACGTCAAATTTGAGGAAGCACATGGCGGTAAGTAACGTGAGTAGATATTTTGGCTGTCACCGTAGGCTGATGTTAGCTTCCCTGCTATGAATCACTGTCAAATGTACACCGTGTGGGGACATTTATTAACGCACTGCAGCCTCATAGACACACATAGTCGCACACACACACACACACATGCACAGTGTGTTGTCAGGTGCAGCCCACACCTATCAGTTTATGGTTTGCGTAAAGGCTAACTTGTTATTTTCCTTTGTAATCTCTGCCTACTGAGCCTATGGTGCTGTTAAGTTATTGTGGCTCAATTTGTCTTATTTTTTTTAATGTAAATGTATTATTATTTAATATATATTATTGTTTTAGTTGCTTAAGAGATATTCCTGGCTCTGAATTTGCTCATTGCTATTTTTATGTTTTTGTGCATAATTTGTTGCCGTCGTCATTAAACGAACAAGTTACTCATCAGTTACTCAGTACTTGAGTCGTTTTTTCACAACAGACTTTTTACTTTTACCCAAGTAAATATTTGGGTGACTACTCCTTACTTTTACTTGAGTAATACATCTCTAAAGTAACAGTACTCTTACTTGAGTACAATTTCTGGCTACCCTACCCACCTTTTTTTTATTTTATTTTATTTTATTATTTTTTTTAAACCTGTAAAGCACTTTGGTTCAATCTAAAAGTTGTTGAAAACGTGCTCTATAAATAAAGTTGACTTGACTTGACTTGACTCTGGCTGTCATCCACCACCAAGCAGCAGGAAGTAGTCAAAGGGATAACTTAGTGTGAGAGACAATGGTTTATTACTCTTCAAAACAACTCGATCGGACGTGTTTTAGTCTCCATCGAGGACATTGATAGTCCAAGATGTCAGAATGGCGCACACCCTTGTAGAAGCGGTGTGAGGCTGAAGGCCGCGTCCCTGGCAGACGGGCAGGATGAGGACGGCTTAGCGCCTAAACAATTGGGTCCTTTGACCAAGACGACACCCTCTAAGACATGTGGCCTCCTATCACCGTGGCAACCCCCCCCCCCCCCACCCCCCCATGGGACACGGACTGGGGCCTGACAGCTGTAGAGAAGGACAAAAATGGACTCTGTTGTCCTCGCCATGTGTGTGAAGTCTCTTTGACCGACCCTCAAACTCCTCAAGACACATCAGTCCATTCTTGATCGTTTTGTCCATCTTGACAAATTTGAGACGTTTGATTCGACGTCTCATTTTCACCGGGATTAGCGCTTCGGGCTTCAGACGCAAAGGAGGGTTCATCAGTTATTCCAACACGCCCGTTTACTGACTGCTCGGCCTTTCAATTAGTAAATTAGTAGCTGCGATGGTCTTAAGTCGTCACGCCGCCTCGGTGCTTTCCTCCATTATTGATGACTGCTCAGGCATCTCTCCTGCGGGGATAAAGACCTCAGGGGGAGGGAACTAACAAAATAGTGTGTGAGTGTCAGGTTCAAACACGGATGACATTTATTAAACAAGACAAGAAGCAAGGAATCATGCAGAGACGGGGTTCAATTTTGCTCAATGAGGAGAGACGTATTGGGCTGTGCACTCAGTTACAGTTCCAACCTACGCCCTAAGGCGCAGCTCACGTGCTCCACTATTTGTCCGGTGGCCATGGATGAAGTGCTGGCTGTCCAGAGTCAGAACCCGGGGTGGACCGCTCGCCTGTGCATCGGTTGGGGACATCTCTGCGCTGCTGACCTGTCTCCGCTTGGGATGGTATCCTGCTGGCCCCACTATGGACTGGACTCTCACTATTATGTTAGATCCACTATGGACTGGACTGTCACTATTATGTTAGATCCACTATGGACTGGACTCTCACTATTATGTTAGATCCACTATGGACTGGACTCACACTATTATGTTAGATCCACTATGGACTGGACTCTCACTATTATGTTAGATCCACTATGGACTGGACTCACACTATTATGTTAGATCCACTATGGACTGGACTCTCACACTATTATGTTAGATCCACTATGGACTGGACTCTCACTATTATGTTAGATCCACTATGGACTGGACTCTCACTATTATGTTAGATCCACTATGGACTGGACTCACACTATTATGTCAGATCCACTATGGACTGGACTCTCACTATTATGTTAGATCCACTATGGACTGGACTCACACTATTATGTTAGATCCACTATGGACTGGACTCTCACTATTATGTTAGATCCACTATGGACTGGACTCTCACTATTATGTTAGATCCACTATGGACTGGACTCTCAATATTATGTTAGATCCACTATGGACTGGACTCTCACTATTATGTTAGATCCACTATGGACTGGACTCACACTATTATGTTAGATCCACTATGGACTGGACTCTCACTATTATGTTAGATCCACTATGGACTGGACTCACACTATTATGTTAGATCCACTATGGACTGGACTCACACTATTATGTTAGATCCACTATGGACTGGACTCTCACTATTATGTTAGATCCACTATGGACTGGACTCACACTATTATGTTAGATCCACTATGGACTGGACTCACACTATTATGTTAGATCCACTATGGACTGGACTCACACTATTATGTTAGATCCACTATGGACTGGACTCTCACTATTATGTTAGATCCACTATGGACTGGACTCACACTATTATGTTAGACCCACTATGGACTGGACTCACACTATTATGTTAGATCCACTATGGACTGGACTCTCACTATTATGTTAGATCCACTATGGACTGGACTCACACTATTATGTTAGATCCACTATGGACTGGACTCACACTATTATGTTAGATCCACTATGGACTGGACTCTCACTATTATGTTAGATCCACTATGGACTGGACTCTCACTATTATGTTAGATCCACTATGGACTGGACTCTCAATATTATGTTAGATCCACTATGGACTGGACTCTCACTATTATGTTAGATCCACTATGGACTGGACTCTCACTATTATGTTAGATCCACTATGGACTGGACTCACACTATTATGTTAGATCCACTATGGACTGGACTCACACTATTATGTTAGATCCACTATGGACTGGACTCTCACACTATTATGTTAGATCCACTATGGACTGGACTCTCACACTATTATGTTAGATCCAGAATGGACTGGACTCACACTATTATGTTAGATCCACTATGGACTGGACTCTCACACTATTATGTTAGATCCACTATGGACTGGACTCACACTATTATGTTAGATCCACTATGGACTGGACTCTCACACTATTATGTTAGATCCACTATGGACTGGACTCACACTATTATGTTAGATCCACTATGGACTGGACTCTCACGCTATTATGTTAGATCCACTATGGACTGGACTCTCACACTATTATGTTAGATCCACTATGGACTGGACTCTCACACTATTATGTTAGATCCACTATGGACTGGACTCACACTATTATGTTAGATCCACTATGGACTGGACTCTCACACTATTATGTTAGATCCACTATGGACTGGACTCTCACTATTATGTTAGATCCACTATGGACTGGACTCTCACTATTATGCTAGATCCACTATGGACTGGACTCTCACACTATTATGTTAGATCCACAATGGACTGGACTCTCACACTATTATGTTAGATCCACTATGGACTGGACTCTCACACTATTATGTTAGATCCACTATGGACTGGACTCTCACTATTACGTTAGATCCACTATGGACTGGACTCTCACTATTATGTTAGATCCACTATGGACTGGACTCTCACTATTATGTTAGATCCACTATGGACTGGACTCTCACACTATTATGTTAGATCCACTATGGACTGGACTCTCTCACTATTACGTTAGATCCACTATGGACTGGACTCTCACTATTATGTTAGATCCACTATGGACTGGACTCTCACTATTATGTTAGATCCACTATGGACTGGACTCTCACTATTATGTTAGATCCACTATGGACTGGACTCACACTATTATGTTAGATCCACTATGGACTGGACTCACACTATTATGTTAGATCCACTATGGACTGGACTCTCACTATTATGTTAGATCCACTATGGACTGGACTCACACTATTATGTTAGATCCACTATGGACTGGACTCACACTATTATGTTAGATCCACTATGGACTGGACTCACACTATTATGTTAGATCCACTATGGACTGGACTCTCACTATTATGTTAGATCCACTATGGACTGGACTCACACTATTATGTTAGATCCACTATGGACTGGACTCACACTATTATGTTAGATCCACTATGGACTGGACTCTCACTATTATGTTAGATCCACTATGGACTGGACTCACACTATTATGTTAGATCCACTATGGACTGGACTCACACTATTATGTTAGATCCACTATGGACTGGACTCTCACTATTATGTTAGATCCACTATGGACTGGACTCTCACTATTATGTTAGATCCACTATGGACTGGACTCTCAATATTATGTTAGATCCACTATGGACTGGACTCTCACTATTATGTTAGATCCACTATGGACTGGACTCTCACTATTATGTTAGATCCACTATGGACTGGACTCACACTATTATGTTAGATCCACTATGGACTGGACTCACACTATTATGTTAGATCCACTATGGACTGGACTCTCACACTATTATGTTAGATCCACTATGGACTGGACTCTCACACTATTATGTTAGATCCAGAATGGACTGGACTCACACTATTATGTTAGATCCACTATGGACTGGACTCTCACACTATTATGTTAGATCCACTATGGACTGGACTCACACTATTATGTTAGATCCACTATGGACTGGACTCTCACACTATTATGTTAGATCCACTATGGACTGGACTCACACTATTATGTTAGATCCACTATGGACTGGACTCTCACGCTATTATGTTAGATCCACTATGGACTGGACTCTCACACTATTATGTTAGATCCACTATGGACTGGACTCTCACACTATTATGTTAGATCCACTATGGACTGGACTCACACTATTATGTTAGATCCACTATGGACTGGACTCTCACACTATTATGTTAGATCCACTATGGACTGGACTCTCACTATTATGTTAGATCCACTATGGACTGGACTCTCACTATTATGCTAGATCCACTATGGACTGGACTCTCACACTATTATGTTAGATCCACAATGGACTGGACTCTCACACTATTATGTTAGATCCACTATGGACTGGACTCTCACACTATTATGTTAGATCCACTATGGACTGGACTCTCACTATTACGTTAGATCCACTATGGACTGGACTCTCACTATTATGTTAGATCCACTATGGACTGGACTCTCACTATTATGTTAGATCCACTATGGACTGGACTCTCACACTATTATGTTAGATCCACTATGGACTGGACTCTCTCACTATTACGTTAGATCCACTATGGACTGGACTCTCACTATTATGTTAGATCCACTATGGACTGGACTCTCACTATTATGTTAGATCCACTATGGACTGGACTCTCACACTATTATGTTAGATCCACTATGGACTGGACTCTCACTATTATGCTAGATCCACTATGGACTGGACTCTCACACTATTATGTTAGATCCACAATGGACTGGACTCTCACACTATTATGTTAGATCCACTATGGACTGGACTCTCACACTATTATGTTAGATCCACTATGGACTGGACTCTCACTATTACGTTAGATCCACTATGGACTGGACTCTCACTATTATGTTAGATCCACTATGGACTGGACTCTCACTATTATGTTAGATCCACTATGGACTGGACTCTCACACTATTATGTTAGATCCACTATGGACTGGACTCTCTCACTATTACGTTAGATCCACTATGGACTGGACTCTCACTATTATGTTAGATCCACTATGGACTGGACTCTCACTATTATGTTAGATCCACTATGGACTGGACTCTCACACTATTATGTTAGATCCACTATGGACTGGACTCTCTCACTATTACGTTAGATCCACTATGGACTGGACTCTCACTATTATGTTAGATCCACTATGGACTGGACTCTCACACTATTATGTTAGATCCACTATGGACTGGACTCTCTCACTATTACGTTAGATCCACTATGGACTGGACTCTCACTATTATGTTAGATCCACTATGGACTGGACTCTCACTATTATGTTAGATCCACTATGGACTGGACTCTCACACTATTATGTTAGATCCACTATGGACTGGACTCTCACTATTATGTTAGATCCACTATGGACTGGACTCTCACACTATTATGTTAGATCCACTATGGACTGGACTCTCACTATTACGTTAGATCCACTATGGACTGGACTCTCACTATTATGTTAGATCCACTATGGACTGGACTCTCACTATTATGTTAGATCCACTATGGACTGGACTCTCACACTATTATGTTAGATCCACTATGGACTGGACTCTCTCACTATTACGTTAGATCCACTATGGACTGGACTCTCACTATTATGTTAGATCCACTATGGACTGGACTCTCACTATTATGTTAGATCCACTATGGACTGGACTCTCACACTATTATGTTAGATCCACTATGGACTGGACTCTCTCACTATTACGTTAGATCCACTATGGACTGGACTCTCACTATTATGTTAGATCCACTATGGACTGGACTCTCACTATTATGTTAGATCCACTATGGACTGGACTCTCACACTATTATGTTAGATCCACTATGGACTGGACTCTCACACTATTATGTTAGATCCACTATGGACTGGACTCTCTCACTATTACGTTAGATCCACTATGTTCTTTACAAGTGTATGTATACATATGCATGTGAATATACAAACCCTGTTGCCATGTGAGTTGGGAAATTGTGTTGGATGTAAATATAAACAGAATACAATGATTTGCAAATCATTGTATTCTGTTTATATTTACATCCAACACCATTTCCCAACTCATATGGAAACAGGGTTTGTATGTATAAATGTGTATATATTTGTTTGTTTGTGTGTGTATCCATTTTTAGAGTTTTAGCATCCCTGAACGCAACACTCTCGACAGACGTGGGAAATGTTCCACTCCTGTCAGCGCTTCCTTGGGAAAGCCATCAATACCAGCTTTTAAAAAGGCAGTTCCAGGAACTGATAATAAAACTGAAGATACCTGCAAATGCATTCCTCCATCACTTGGATGATCACTGCTGAAACTGAAGCAGGTGCATCATTTTGAAGCAGGCTTCATATTTACAATCATATTTACAATCGTTAATACATCAATTGTCATTGCTTTTGCAATAAAAACCATTAGGGCTCTCAAATGATTGAAATGTTTCATCAGATTGGTTGACAAATGAATGACTCGTGATCATTGGCGTGAATTCCCAGGAAAAGACACATTTTGTCATTGGAATACAAACACATTTGCAGAAGTCGCACTAAAAAAATAGCTGTAAAATGAATAATCACACCTTTAAAATTAATTACCATATTTTTTTCTTCTCAAAACTTGACAGTGCACCATACAGCCCGGTGCGCCTAATGTACGGAATAATTCTGGTTTTGCTTACCGACCTCGAAGCTATTTTATTTGGTACATGGTGCAATGATAAGTGTGACCAGTAGATGGCAGTCAAACATAAGAGATACGTGCAGACTGCGTCATTTGATGTGCGTCAACATAGGAGTATTATTATGGCGTGTGTATAAGGTAAGACATTATCTGGCGTTTTGTTTCGCAATATTATGCAAAAGCAACTTTTCTTACCTTCTGGTACCTGCTGATCTGTATTTGGGATCTGCATAAATCCTGAAAAATTGCGCACGTCCGCCTTTGTAGTCGATAAGCTTCTTC
The DNA here is from genome assembly GCF_033978785.1 of Entelurus aequoreus. Lineage (NCBI taxonomy): Eukaryota > Metazoa > Chordata > Actinopteri > Syngnathiformes > Syngnathidae > Entelurus > Entelurus aequoreus. The sequence goes on along the minus strand of NC_084736.1, from coordinate 78,222,572 downwards.
TTTGTCTCTATCTTCTTGTTATGGGACATTCATCCTCCGCTGTTGCCATTTCTAATATAAAGTAGTGTAAAGTTCTTACTTATATCTGTCAGTAAACTCGCCATGAAAGCGCTAAAACATACCGGTGTAGTGAGTTGACATTATTCACCCAAGGAACTTTAGTTATTAGAGAGTTCCGGCCTTGTTGTTGTTTGCGGATGAGGAGATGCTGCTCCGTTATTGATTGAAGTAAAGTCTGAATGTCGTTAAAACAGTTAGCGCCATCTTTTGACACTTCTTCCACTCCCGTCCTTGCACGCTACACCGCTACAACAAAGATGACGGGGGAGAAGACGCTGTCGAAGGTGAGCCACGTAAATAAGACCGCCCACAAAACGGCGCATCCTGAAGCGACTGTCAGAAAGCGGCTTGAAGATGATCTGTAAAACATCATCTATGCAACATTTTGACCAAAGAACCACCATCACATGTTATGTAGACCAGTGGTCCCCAACCACCGGGCCGTGGCCCGGTACCGGTCCGTGGACCGATTGGTACTGGGCCGCGGCCGCACAAGAAATTTAAAAAAATAAATAAAATAAAATAAATTTTAATTTTTTAATTTTTTTTTAATTAAATCAACATAAAAAACACAATATATACATTATATATCAATATAAACCAATACAGTCTGCAGGGATACAGTCCGTAAGCACACATGATTGTATTTCTTTATGACAAAAAAAAATAAAAATAATATGACTCCTTTAATGCGCCCTATAATTCGATGCACCTTATATATAAAAAAAAGCTAAAAAATAGACGATTCATCAGCAGTGCGCCTTATAATCTGGTGCGCCCTATGGTCCGGAAAATATGTTAATTGTGATTAATCACTATTCATAATTATCTGTGAAATATGCCCATTTTCACTGTATTGTATAAAAAGATAAATGACAGGACATGATGATACATATATTTATGTTCATTATTAGAGATGTCCGATAATATCGGCAATGCTTAAAAATGTAATATCGGAAATTATCGGTATCGGTTTTTTTATTTTTTTTATTTTTTTTATTTTTTTATTAAATCAACATTAAAAAACACAAGATACACTTACAATTAGTGCACCAACCCAAAAAAACCTCCCCCATTCACACTCATTCACACAAAAGGGTTGTTTCTTCCTGTTATTAATATTCTGCTTCCTACATTATACATCAATATATATCAATACAGTCTGCAAGGGATACAGTCCGTAAGCACACATGATTGTGCGTGCTGCTGGTCCACTAATAATACTAACCTTTAACAGTTAATTTGACTCATTTTCATTAATTTCTAGTTTCTATGTAACTGTTTTTATATTGTTTTACTTTCTTTTTTATTCAATTAATTTATTTATCCTATTTTTGTATTTTTTATTTTTTTTAAAGGACCTTATCTTCACCATACCTGGTTGTCCAAATTAGGCATAATAATGTGTTAATTCCACGACTGCATATATCGGTATCGGTTGATATCGGTATCAGTAATTAAGAGTTGGACAATATCGGAATATCGGATATCGGCAAAAAAGCCATTATCGGACATCCCTATTTATTAGGGACCGAGTCCCTATTGTATTGCTAGTGTTTTATTATTATACCGCCGCCTCTTTGATCTGTAATTTGACCCCCTTAACAGGCTTCAAAACTCACCAAATTGGACACACACATCAGGACTGGCGAAAATTGCGATCTAATCAAAAAACCAAACCCCAAATCTCAAAATTGCGCTCTAGCGCCCCCTAGGAAGAAAACACAGACAAAACTGCCTCTAACTCCCAGTAGGAATGTTGTAGAGACATGAAACAAAAACCTCTATGTAGGTCTCACTTAGACCTAGATTTCATACACTGACAACCCTCAGCAAAAATCAACAGGAAGTTTGCAATTCCCCCTCAAAACAAAAGTCACCTTTTTTCAAACATTATCTCCTCTGAGCGCGTTAATCGTGTCGGCTTCAAATTAGCACAGGAGAGAGATTGAACCCTTCTGATTAAAAGTTGATGAAAGAGTTTTAATTACTGCTCCGGTTTGGATTTTATGAGCCTTCAAAGTCGGTCCCGTCCATCGCTGCTTGCAGCTTTAATTAGGGTCCGCCCTGTAACCAGTACAAAGGACTCCCACAGGGAGTCCTTTGTACTGGTTACAAAGGAACCTATTGTTATTGTAATGTTTATTATTATTAGGGTCCGCCCTGTACCCTGTACAAAGGAACCTATTGTTATTGTAATGTTTATTATTATTCTTCCGCCGCCACAAAAAACTCTAATTTGACCCACTTACCATGCTTCAAAACTCACCAAATTTGACACACACATCAGGACCTGCGAAAATTGCAAGTTAATAAAAAAACAAACCCCAAAAATCAAAATTGCGCTCTAGCGCCTCCTAGGAAAAAATAAAAACAAACTGCCTGTAACTCCCACTAGGAAGGTCGTAGAGACATGAAACAAAAACCTGTATGTAGGTCTCATTTAGACCTACAATTCATAATTTCACATCTTCGGGCAAAAACCAACAGGAAGTTGGCAATTTCCCCTTCAACACAAAATTGTACTAAAAAAACTCATTTTTGCCTCTTTGAGCTGTAATTTGACCCCCTTAAATTACTTCAAAACTCCCCAAACTTCTCACACACATCGGGACTGGTGGTAATTGCGATCTAAAAAAAAACCGAACCCCAAAACTCAAAATTGTGCTCTACATAATTTTTGAAAAAAACAGAGAAAAAAACTGCTCCTCAGAGGAAAACTCAGACAAAACTGCTTGTAACTTCCGGTAGGAACGTCTTAGAGACATGAAACAAATACTTCTATGTAGGTCTTGCCTAGACCTACATTTCATAGATTGACATCCTTCAGCAAAAATCAACAGGAAGTTTGCTATTCCTCCTTCAAAACTAAATTTTTGTTACAACCGGTCACCAAACATCAAACGTTATCTCCTCTGAGCGCGTTTGTCGATTCGGTTTCAAACTGCTACAGGAGAGAGATTGAACCCTTCTGATTAAAAGTTGAAGAAAGAGTTTTGATACGTGCTACCGTTTGGGTTTTACGAGCCTTCAAAGACCCGCAGCACTCAAGTTGCTCCGCTGCTGTGCTTTTAGGCGCGTTCAAAGAAAACAACCACTGTGCCGCGACACCTAGGAAAAAGACACAGACACAACTTCCTCTAACTCCCAGTACGAATATCGTAGAGACACGAAACAAAAACCTCTATGTAGGTCTCACTCAGGACTACCACTGGACAAAAGTATTGGGACACCTAGGACTAGCACCTGCCAAAATGCGGACCCGACCAACGCTGCTTGCAGCTTTAATTTCTATTGTTGTGGTTGTGCTGCATCCAGTCTGTAGTCTTTGGTGCTGAAATGCGCCTTAATTGGGTCCATCTCTGGAGACAAGCTCCCACACAACAAGTCGATGCACAATGATATCAAAATCCATCCGTGTGAGACAAAACCATGGTGGGGTCAACAAACGCAGGCCTTGGGAGGTCCGTGCGGCGTGGACGCCGATCATTAACTTCAGCTTCCTGGACCTGCAGGCTATACTGGTCATTGATCATTGAGGACTCTTGAAGCCACATGATTAAATATATCACACTAAGTCCATCACTTAAGTGATCGTGTATCCACACAATAATTATAGCCTGCAGGGGACAGGAAGATGCTTTGCTGTCTGGCTTAAATTGGAACAGAACGACTGATACCAACGAATATTTGCATTACATAATAATACATTTTAATCAGATTGAATATTTGCATTACATAATAATACATTTTAATTAGATTGAATATTTGCATTACATAATAATACATTTTAATCAGATTGAATATTTGCATTACATAATAATACATTTTAATCAGATTGAATATTTGCATTACATAATAATACATTTTAATCAGATTGAATATTTGCATTACATAATAATACATTTTAATCGGATTGAATATTTGCATTACATAATAATACATTTTAATCGGATTGAATATTTGCATTACATAATAATACATTTTAATTAGATTGAATATTTGCATTACATAATAATACATTTTAATCGGATTGAATATTTGCATTACATAATAATACATTTTAATCGGATTGAATATTTGCATTACATAATAATACATTTTAATTAGATTGAATATTTGCATTACATAATAATACATTTTAATCGGATTGAATATTTGCATTACATAATAATACATTTTAATCGGATTGAATATTTGCATTACATAATAATACATTTTAATTAGATTGAATATTTGCATTACATAATAATACATTTTAATCGGATTGAATATTTGCATTACATAATAATACATTTTAATTAAATTGAATATTTGCATTACATAATAATACATTTTAATCAGATTGAATATTTGCATTACAAAATAATCAATTTTAATCAGATTGAATATTTGCATTACATAATAATACATTTTAATTAAATTGAATATTTGCATTACATAATAATACATTTTAATCGGATTGAATATTTGCATTACATAATAATACATTTTAATTAGATTGAATATTTGCATTACATAATAATACATTTTAATCGGATTGAATATTTGCATTACATAATAATACATTTTAATTAAATTGAATATTTGCATTACATAATAATACATTTTAATCAGATTGAATATTTGCATTACAAAATAATCAATTTTAATCAGATTGAATATTTGCATTACATAATAATACATTTTAATTAAATTGAATATTTGCATTACATAGTAATACATTTGAATCAGATTGAATATTTGCATTACATAATAATACATTTGAAATAATAGTCATGTTTAACGGGTGCAGAACCTTGAAACTAAAAACAAATATATGTGGGGCGATCCAAACATTGATAATATCGAAACCAAGGCTACAAAATCCAAAACCAGTCAAGTTGGCATGTTGTGTAATTTGTAAATAAAAACAGAATACAATGATTTGCTAATCCTTTTCAACTTATATTCAATTGAATAGACTGCAAAGACAAGATATTTCATGTTCACACTGAGAAACTACTTTTTTTTTGCAAATAATCATTAACTTAGAATTTAAGTTGTCACTGGGGGCATGTTCACCACTGTGTTACATGGCCTTTCCTTTTAACAACACTCAGTAAAGGTTTGGGAACTGAGGAGACACATTTTTGAAGCTTCTCAGGTGGAATTCTTTCCCATTCTTGCTTGATGTACAGCTTAAGTTGTTCAACAGTCCGGGGGTCTCCCTTGTGCTATTTTAGGCTTCATAATGCCAAACACATTTTCAATGGGAGACAGGTCTGGACTACAGGCAGGCCAGTCTAGTACCCGCACTCTTTTACTATGAAGCCACGTTGATGGAACACGTGGCTTGGCATTGTCTTGCTGAAATAAGCAGGGGCGTCCTTGGTAACGTTGCTTGGATGGCAACATATGTTGCTCCAAAACCTGTATGTACCTTTCAGCATTAATGGTGCCTTCACAGATGTGTAAGTTACCCATGTCTTAGGCACTAATACACCCCCATACCATCACACATGCTGGCTTTTACACTTTGCGCCTAGAACAATCCGGATGGTTCTTCTCCCTCTTTGGTACAGAGGACACGACGTCCACAGTTTCCAAAAACAACTTGGAAATGTGGACTCGTCAGACCACGGAACACTTTTCCACTTTGCATCAGTCCATCTTAGATGAGCTCAGGCGGTGTTTCTGGGTGTTGTTGATAAATGGCTTTGGCTTTGCATAGTAGAGTTTTTACTCGCACTTACAGATGTAGCAACAAACTGTAGTTACTGACAGTGGTTTTCTGAAGTGTTCCCGAGCTCATGTGGTGATATCCTTTACACAATTATGTTGTTTTTGATGCATTACTGCCTGAGGGATTCAAGGTGTGTAATATCATGGCTTACGTGCAGTGATTTCTCCAGATTCTCTGAACCCTTTGATGATATTACGGAGCGTAGATGGTGAAATCCCTAAATTCCTTGCAATAGCTGGTTGAGAAATGGAGAATTGGACAATTTGCTCACGCATGTGTTCCCAAAGTGGTGACCCTCGCCCCCGTCCTTGTTTGTGAACGACTGAGCATTTCATGGAATCTGCTTTTATACCCAATCATGGCACCCACCTGTTCCCAATCAGCCTGTTCACCTGTGGGATGTTCCAAATAAGTGTTTGACGAGCATTCCTCAACTTTCTCAGTCTTTTTTGCCACCTGTGCCCGCTTTTTTGAAACACGTTGCAGGCATCAAATTCCAAATGAGCTAATATTTGCAAAAAATAACAAAGTTTTCCAGTTTGACCGTTAAATATCTTGTCTTTGCAGTCTATCCAATTGAATATAAGTTGAAAAGGATTTTCAAATCATTGTATTCTGTTTTTATTTACCATTTACACAACGTGACAACTTCACTGCTTTTGGGTTTTGTGTTTGTTATTGTGTCGTCACGTTATTTCTCATTTGTAAGTTGCTTACAAAACTATTGGTGGTAAAAAGTTGGTCATAAAGCCATCAAAGCATGAACAGCGGTTTGGTTGCAGAGGGAGCAGCGGGGACAATAATAATAATAATAATAATAATAGATGTTATTTGTAAAAAGCACTTTACATTGAGTAAACAACCTCAAAGTGCTACAGTGTATTAAAAAAAATAAAAAGATAATAAAAAAAATAAAAACTAGAACAGCCAAATAGCTAAAACTAGTATGCATATATCTAAAAAAAAAAAAAAAAAAGGCTTTTTTAAAAAAGCATCCACAGTCTGTGGTGCCCTCAGGTGGTCAGGGAGAGCGTTCCACAGACTGGACATGTGAGCCGTTAGTGCCATCAAGTGGCTAACGGACGCACGTACACACATCAAGGCTGATTCAGGTGACGGAAAAAGATTGGACATCCCTGCGTTGATCTTTTATCATCATCATTATCATCAATAATAATAATTATTATTTATGACAAACTACTGAATGTGTCTTGTTGCGTGTTTCATTAGGATGACATAATAGGTTCCAGTAGCAATAGGATGACATAATCGGCTCCAGCAGCAGAGTCAAGTGGAAATCATTACACAGAACTGAACGTAATTATTCAATTAGAAAGGTATTGAATTAGGTCCTCCACAGTGGACGTTAGAGCAGCTGGATCGTTACTCTCTGATGGAGGACTTAGTCAGTCTCATCCTTCACCTGAACGTGCACTTTCATTTCTCAGCAGTCATACAACAGTCTGCTAAGTTGGATTCTGACTATAATATGTGAGATCTTAGTGAGCACTATTTTCCCCTGCAGATAACGCCATCAAAATTCCTTTTTTTAAATTTCCATTAAAGATATCCACAAATATGCTGTCTGAGGTCTACTGTATTGATGACAACAATACAGCGCCCTTACTGGATTCACAGCAGAGGCACTCTTTTTTTTCCTTGCAGATAGCGCCATCGGATCACTTTTTATTTAAGTACCCACAAAAAAAAGCAGAGATGCCGTCAGGGATCTACTGTATTGATGACAACAAGACAGCGCCCTCACTGGATTCACATCAGCGTCACTCTTTTTTTCCATGCAGATAGTGCCATCAAACCTGTTACACCACCAGTGGAAAAAAATATCTATTTGAGTTACCATGAAAAAATAGGTATTTACAGTTTAAGGGATTGAATGCCGAATGGCAAATAGGTAATGAAAAAGAGACAGTATTTTATTTTTATAATTTTTTTAACTTTTAGCTGCAGCACTATTTTCCCCTGCAGATAACGCCATCAAAATTCGTTTTTTTAATTTCCATTAAAGATATCCACAAATATGCTGTCTGAGGTCTACTGTATTGATGACAACAATACAGCGCCCTCACTGGATTCACAGCAGCAGCAATCTTTTTTTCCTTGCAGATAGCGCCATCAAACCTGTTACCCCGCCAGTGGGAAAAAATATCTATTTGAGTTACCATGAAAAAATTGTTATTTACAGTTTAAGGGATCGAATGCCGAATGGCAAATAGGTAATGAAAAAGAGACAGCATTTTATTTTTTATTTTTTTTAACTTATAGCTGCAGCACTATTTTCCCCTGCAGATAACGCCATCAAAATTCCTTTTTTTAATTTCCATTAAAGATATCCACAAATATGCTGTCAGAGGTCTACTGTATTGATGACAACAATACAGCGCCCTCACTGGATTCGCAGCAGAGGCATTGTTTTTTTCCATGCAGATAGCGCCATCAAACCTGTTACACCACCAGTGGAAAAAAATATCTGAGTTACCATGAAAAAATAGGTATTTACAATTTAAGGGATCAAATGCCGAATGGCAAAAAGGTATTGAAAAAGAGACAGTACCTTTTTTTTTTTTTTTTAAACTTATAGCTGCAGCACTATTTTCCCCTGCAGATAACGCCATCAAAATTCGTTTTTTTAATTTCCATTAAAGATATCCACAAATATGCTGTCTGAGGTCTACTGTATTGATGACAACAATACAGCGCCCTTACTGGATTCACAGCAGAGGCACTCTTTTTTTTCCTTGCAGATAGCGCCATCGGATCACTTTTTATTTAAGTACCCACAAAAAAAAGCAGAGATGCCGTCAGGGATCTACTGTATTGATGACAACAAGACAGCGCACTTAGGGATTCACATCAGCGTCACTCTTTTTTTCCATGCAGATAGCGCCATCAAACCTGTTACACCACCAGTGGAAAAAAATATCTATTTGAGTTACCATGAAAAAATAGGTATTTACAGTTTAAGGGATCGAATGCCGAATGGCAAATAGGTATTGAAAAAGAGACAGTACCTTTTTTTTTTTTTTTTTTTTACTTATAGCTGCAGCACCATTTTCCCCTGCAGATAACGCCATCAAACTTCCTTTTTTAATTTCCATTAAAGATATCCACAAATATGCTGTCTGAGGTCTACTGTATTGATGACAACAAGACAGCGCCCTCACTGGATTCACAGCAGAGGCACTCTTTTTTTTCCTTGCAGATAGCGCCATCAAACCTGTTACCCCGCCAGTGGGAAAAAATATCTATTTGAGTTACCATGAAAAAAAATGTATTTACAGTTTAAGGGATCGAATGCCGAATGGCAAATAGGTAATGAAAAAGAGACAGTATTTTTTGAAATTTTATTTTTTCTTATAGCTGCAGCACTATTTTCCCCTGCAGATAACGCCATCAAAATTCCTTTTTTTAAATTTCCATTAAAGATATCCACAAATATGCTGTCTGAGGTCTACTGTATTGATGACAACAATATAGCGCCCTTACTGGATTCACAGCAGAGGCACTCTTTTTTTCCCTTGCAGATAGCGCCATCGGATCACTTTTTATTTAAGTACCCACAAAAAAAGCAGAGATGCCGTCAGGGATCTACTGTATTGATGACAACAAGACAGCGCCCTCACTGGATTCACATCAGCGTCACTCTTTTTTTCCATGCAGATAGCGCCATCAAACCTGTTACACCACCAGTGGAAAAAAATATCTATTTGAGTTACCATGAAAAAATAGGTATTTACAGTTTAAGGGATTGAATGCCGAATGGCAAATAGGTAATGAAAAAGAGACAGTACCTATTTTTTTTTGTTTTTTTTTTACTTATAGCTGCAGCACCATTTTCCCCTGCAGATAACGCCATCAAACTTCCTTTTTTAATTTCCATTAAAGATATCCACAAATATGCTGTCTGAGGTCTACTGTATTGATGACAACAATACAGCGCCCTCACTGGATTCACAGCAGCAGCAATCTTTTTTTCCATGCAGATAGCGCCATCAAACCTGTTACCCCGCCAGTGGGAAAAAATATCTATTTGAGTTAGCATGAAAAAATTGTTATTTACAGTTTAAGGGATCGAATGCCGAATGGCAAATAGGTAATGAAAAAGAGACAGCATTTTATTTTTTATTTTTTTTAACTTATAGCTGCAGCACTATTTTCCCCTGCAGATAACGCCATCAAAATTCGTTTTTTTAATTTCCATTAAAGATATCCACAAATATGCTGTCTGAGGTCTACTGTATTGATGACAACAATACAGCGCCCTTCCTGGATTCACAGCAGAGGCACTCTTTTTTTTCCTTGCAGATAGCGCCATCGGATCACTTTTTATTTAAGTACCCACAAAAAAAAGCAGAGATGCCGTCAGGGATCTACTGTATTGATGACAACAAGACAGTGCACTTAGGGATTCACATCAGCGTCACTCTTTTTTTCCATGCAGATAGCGCCATCAAACCTGTTACACCGCCAGTGGAAAAAAATATCTATTTGAGTTACCATGAAAAAATAGGTATTTACAATTTAAGGGATCGAATGCCAAATGGCAAATAGGTAATGAAAAAGAGACAGTACCTTTTTTTTTTTTTTTTTTTACTTATAGCTGCAGCACTATTTTCCCCTGCAGATAACGCCATCAAACTTCCTTTTTTAATTTCCATTAAAGATATCCACAAATATGCTGTCTGAGGTCTACTGTATTGATGACAACAATACAGCGCCCTTACTGGATTCACAGCAGCAGCAATCTTTTTTTCCTTGCAGATAGCGCCATCAAACCTGTTACCCCGCCAGTGGGAAAAAATATCTATTTGAGTTACCATGAAAAAATTGTTATTTACAGTTTAAGGGATCGAATGCCGAATGGCAAATAGGTAATGAAAAAGAGACAGCATTTTATATTTTATTTTTTTTAACTTATAGCTGCAGCACTATTTTCCCCTGCAGATAACGCCATCAAAATTCGTTTTTTAAATTTCCATTAAAGATATCCACAAATATGCTGTCTGAGGTCTACTGTATTGATGACAACAATACAGCGCCCTTACTGGATTCACATCAGCGGCACTCTTTTTTTTCCTTTCAGATAGCGCCATCTGATCACTTTTTATTTAAGTATCCACAAAAAAAAGCAGAGATGCCGTCAGGGATCTACTGTATTGATGACAACAAGACAGCGCCCTCACTGGATTCACATCAGCGTCACTCTTTTTTTCCATGCAGATAGCGCCATCAAACCTGTTACACCACCAGTGGAAAAAAATATCTATTTGAGTTACCATGAAAAAATAGGTATTTACAGTTTAAGGGATCAAATGCCGAATGGCAAATAGGTATTGAAAAAGAGACAGTACCTTTTTTTAAAAAAAAATTTTAACTGATAGATGCAGCACTATTTTCCCCTGCAGATAACGCCATCAAAATTCATTTTTTAAATTTCCATTAAAGAGATCCACAAATATGCTGTCTGAGGTCTACTGTATTGATGACAACAATATAGCGCCCTTACTGGATTCACATCGGCGGCACTCTTTTTTTTCCTTGCAGATAGTGCCATCGGATCACTTTTTATTTAAGTACCCACAAAAAAAAGCAGAGATGCCGTCAGGGATCTACTGTATTGATGACAACAAGACAGCGCCCTCGGGGATTCATGTCAGCGTCACTCTTTTTTTCCATGCAGATAGCGCCATCAAACATGTTACACCACCAGTGGGCTTATTTCAGCAAGACGATGCCAAGCCACGTGTTACAACAGCGTGGCTTCATAGTAAAAGAGTGAAGCCTAAAATAGCACAAGGGAGACCCCCGGACTGTTGAACAACTTAAGCTGTACATCAAGCAAGAATGGGAAAGAATTCCACCTGAGAAGCTTCAAAAATGTGTCTCCTCAGTTCCCAAACCTTTACTGAGTGTTGTTAAAAGGAAAGGCCATGTAACACAGTGGTAAAAATATAAAATGAATATCTAACAATCAATTTATTGTCATCATTACAGTGAAATGCTGAATAGCAGAATGCAAAGTAACAGTATAACATATTATATGAGAATGTTATGTTATGATTATCTTTAACCGAATCACAGCAGTGCTCAAGTTAAAAAACAGCATTCCCTCTCATGTGATATTGCTTAATTAACATTAATGATGTGCACTTTAACAACTATAGGCTTACAACTTTACCTAAAATATAAAGGGGTGGAAAAGTGACTATTACCTGCAGGGCAAACATTAGCTAACCAGAAGGCAATAACAATGTAAACAAAAAACACCTGCTTAAATGTCTCTGAGGAATGTAAGGTGGGAGTACTGTAATTACCTAACGTTACATTATTATTTTCCATAACAAATCAGCCCCCTCCACAATATTAACCCGACGTTAAAACAGAACTAGCTATTTATTGATTAGCAATTGCCGAATCATGTAACATTAGCTTAATGCTAAAAAGCCAGGTTACTATCACATTCTGTAACAGACAAATAATTTCATGTAGGCTATCGTTACCTACCTGCTACCTCTGTCTTTTTCTCGTTTCTCCTCTTCTTTTCTCTTTTTTCTTCCCTGGGCACTTGACAGTTTTGGCCGTTTTGACATCTTGTGTTGATTTTTTGATGTGGTGACGTCCAAAAAGCGCACCGTGCAGGGGGGGCGTAATGTTGTAACAAATAATATTTCTATTAAATAGGCTTTACTTTGCATTTTAATTAACGTGGGATTATTTTTTGTATTTAGAAATAATAGTACCAACTTTTTTTTTTTTTCTCCAACATTTGTGGCACTGGCGTGGCGCCCCCTGATGGACAGCGCCCTTAGCATTTGCCTATACGGCCTATGCCACGGGCCGGCCCTGCACAACGTGCCAACTTCACTGGTTTTGGGTTTTGTAGAACAGTTTCTGGCATTAAAATATTGCCGCTCATTTTTATACTAAGCAAACTCATTTTGGGGACCGGATGAAACCAGTTTGCGGGCCTCACACGGGCGAAGGTCCTACCTTTGACACCCCTGCTCTATTGTATCGATGCAAGAAGATAGCGCCCTCTGCTGGACTAATGGTTGCAGCACTCTTTTTTTCCCCCCCATCAGACCCCTTTTTATTGAAGTTATCATATGAAATTATTATCATAACAGAAAATAAATCCGTGGATATACGAGGGAGTAAATGTAAATATTGTTTCCTACAAACCCCAATAACCACACATTTTGCTCTTCTTGGGACTTCTTGAAAAGCGTCTTGGTGATCAGTTGTGTAAGTCTGTGCTTGGTTAAAGAAAGGAGGGATAACCGGGAGGGGGGTATGTCAATGGCGGAGGGTGTTAGATCAGACAAAGCCCGTTGAGCCCACGAGGTTAAGTTCCCCCCCCAGCAGGCCTACAAGAATGTGTGGGAGAATCCTGCAGGCCGCATTGTTGTCCTGCTCTGCAAACACCGCAAAGCTGCCGGTCTTGGACATGTTGAGTTCTGCACGCCAAACACTCCAAGACGTTGTTCAGTAAATGAGGAGACCGAGCCTCTGCGGTGAAAAACTCGTTTCTGACGTCCACCGATTTGTACTTTTTAACTCCTTTCTTTCGTTCCCCTCACATACCATGTGACGTTGAGCTCTCGTTATCTGATCCCAGTTTCTGGATTTTGGTTTATAAGGTTATATTTGATCATTTCTACGTCAGCACAGATCTCTTACCTCTCCTGACGAGCCCTGTGAGACTGCATTCGAGTCCCTTCCATTGTTGTCCCCGTCCCATACCTGGAACATTCCTCTCCTTTTTGTTGCCTGTTCCACAACAAGCAACGCATCCTTATTCTTTCTACAAAACCCCAAAACCAGTGAAGTTGGCACCTTGTGGTAAATGGTAAATAAAAACAGAATACAATGATTTGCAAATCTTGTTCAACTTATATTCAATTGAATAGACTGCAAAGACAAGATACTTAAAGGCCTACTGAAATGATTTCTTTTTATTTAAACGGGGATAGCAGATCTATTCTATGTGTCATACTTGATCATTTCGCGATATTGCCATATTTTTGCTGAAAGGATTTAAAAGAGAACAACGACGATAAAGATCGCAACTTTTGGTATCTGACAAAAAAAAGCCTTGCCCCTACCGGAAGTAGCGTGACGTAGTCAGTTGTACATTTTTGCAAAGTTCCCTATCGTTTACAGTGATGGCGGCCAGAAGTGAGAGCGATTCGGACCGAGAAAGCGACGATTTCCCCATTAATTTGAGCGAGGATGAAAGATTTGTGGATGAGGAAAGTGCAAGTGAAAGACTAGTGGGGAGTGGAAGCGATTCAGATAGGGAAGATGCTGTGAGAGCTGATATTCAGCTGGGAATGACTACAACAGTAAATAAACACAAGACATATATATACTCTATTAGCCACAACACAACCAGCCCAAAGGACCGTTCACCTAACCCAAGGTTCATAAAGCTTATATATTTACCCAAAGTTACGTACATGACACGCACGTACGGGCAAGCGATCAAATGTTTGGAAGCGCGCTCCTAGCTATAGCTATGAGCTAGGAGCTAGTATACTAGCTCCCGTCCATATAACCCGCCAATACAATTCAAACACCTGCACAACACACACACTCACTCAGCCCAAAGGACCGTTCACCTAACCCAAGGTTCATAAAGCTTATATATTTAACCAAAGTTACGTACGTGACACGCACGTACGGGCAAGCGATCACTCACTGTACCGCGTCTGCGTCTGTGTATCCAAATCAAAGTAATCCTGGTAAGAGTCTGTGTTGTCCCAGTTCTCTACAGGCGTCTGTGTATCGAAGTCAAAGTCCTCCTGGTAAGAGTCTCTGTTGTCCGAGTTCTTCGATCTTGACTGCATCTTTCGGGAATGTAAACAATGAAACGCCGGCTGTGTTGTGTTGCTGACTTCCCTCGCCAAATACTCCGCTTCGCACCGACAACTTTCTTCTTTGCTTGCTCAGCTTCTTTCTCCATAATGCAATGAACAAATTGCAACAGATTCACCAACACAGATGTCCAGAATACTGTGGAATAATGAGATGAAAACTGAGCTATTTCGTATTGGCTTCAATGGGGGAGCCATACCTCTGTTTCACTGGCTACGTCACGCGCATACGTCATCATCCAAAGGAGTTTTCAACCGGAAGTTTAGCGGGAAATTTAAAATTGCACTTTATAAGTTAACCCGGCCGTATTGGCATGTGTTGCAATGTTACGATTTCATCATTGATATATAAACTATCAGACTGCGTGGTCGGTAGTAGTGGCTTTCAGTAGGCCTTTAATGTTCACACTGAGAACCGTTGTCGTATTTTACGGTTTATACTGGGCCACACATTTTCAATGGGAGACAGGTCTGGACTACAGGCAGGCCAGTCTAGTCTTTAAAGGCCTACTGAAATGAAATGTTCTTATTTAAACGGGGATAGCAGATCCATTCTATGTGTCATACTTGATCATTTCGCGATATTGCCATATTTTTGCTGAAAGGATTTAGTAGAGAACATCGACGATAAAGTTCGCAACTTTTGGTCGCTGATAAAAAAAAAGCCTTGCCTGTACTGGAAGTAGCGTGACGTCACAGGTTGTGGAGCTCCTCACATCTGCACATTGTTTACCCCAGCAGCGAGAGCGATTCGGACCGAGAAAGCGACGATTTACCCCATTAATTTGAGCGAGGATGAAAGATTCGTGGATGAGGAAAGTGAGAGTGAAGGACTAGAGTGCAGTGCAGGACGCCAGGGTGTATCTTTTTTCGCTCTGACCGTAACTTAGGTACAAGGGCTCATTGGATTCCACACTTTCTCCTTTTTCTATTGTGGATCACGGATTTGTATTTTAAAGCACCTCGGATACTATATCCTCTTGAAAATGAGAGTCTAGCACGCGAAATGGACATTCACAGTGACTTTTATCTCCACGACAATACATCGGTGAAGCACTTTAGCTTCGGAGCTAACGTGATAGCATCGTGCTTAACTGCGGATAGAAACAGAAGAAACATGCCCCTGACTGGAAGGATAGACAGAAGATCAACAATACTACTAATACTTCTACTATCAGGAGACAACGAACAAAACCCTGGACCTGTAACCACACGGTTAATGCTGTCCCGCCTGGCGAAGCCTAGCAATGCTGTTGCTAACGACGCCATTGAAGCTAACTTAGCTACGGGACCTCGACAGAGCTATGCTAAAAACATTAGCTCTCCACCTACGCCAGCCCTCATCTGCTCATCAACACCCGTGCTCACCTGCGTTCCAGCGATCGACGGCGCGACGAAGGACTTCACCCGATCATCGGTGCGGTCGGCGGCTAGCATCGGATAAGACAAAGAAGAAGTCATCATTATTTTTGTTTTGTTTTAATACCATTATTTTAATAGTCCGGCCCGCGTGTTTTGATTGATTGATGGAAACTTTTATTAGTAGATTGCACAGTACAGTACATATTCCGTACAATTGACCACTAAATGGTAACACCTGAATAAGTTTTTCAACTTGTTTAAGTCGGGGTCCACGTTAATCAACTCATGGTAATTCATGGTGTGCACACATTCTCTTCCATGCGGCCTGCGAGCTAGAATGACTTTGACACCTCTGTTCTGCATCAACTTCAAATCCGTCGATGATACGTTTTTAAAATATTTTTTGAGCGATGACAGTTTTGAAGTAAAAAACTGCCGACATGACTGTGGAGAGGCGGGGCCGGCAGTCCTACAGCGAGGCAGGGCACACCGGAGCCCGCTCCAAGATGGCGGCGAGGAGGCGAGGAGGCATGGACGGGTTCGACGCCGCAAACAAGATCAGGTGCGTGAGTAATCCCCTCTAAGTGTGTAAAAGGGCGGCAGCCGAGAAGGACGGGGCAGAAGGAGTTGGAGAGCGAACAGCAACACATGCAAGCGCGGAAGAGAGCGAGAGGCAGACGCAGACGACGCGGAAGTCTGAAAAGCGAACCGAGGAGCGAGCAGTGAAAGCGGCAGAGCTGAAAAGCAACCCGCAAGAGACTTTTTCTTATTGAAAAATAAAGAAAGTCTACACCTGCTCGCAGAATGTCTGCGCTTGGTGGTCCTTGGAACCCACACGACGGCTTGAGACCGTCACAATGACATATTTGTGCATGTTATTAGTCAACATTGCAGCCTTTTCTGGTTACATTTCACCGGTTTGCTATTTTATTCCATTCTTTTTGTCATATTGTGTAAAATGTGCTGTTAAAAAATGAGCCGCCGCCCATACTTTGGACAGCCCTAGGTTAAAGGAGTAATTCATCCGTTTGGTCAGGTTTTTTCCAGCTTCAGTGCTGTTCATCACACTAACTGCTTCCTCCTCGGCCGTACTTAATGGCGTTCAAGTCGCAGCTATTAGTTGATGTTAATGGCTT
The DNA here is from genome assembly GCF_033978785.1 of Entelurus aequoreus. Taxonomy (NCBI): domain Eukaryota; kingdom Metazoa; phylum Chordata; class Actinopteri; order Syngnathiformes; family Syngnathidae; genus Entelurus; species Entelurus aequoreus. The sequence goes on along the minus strand of NC_084736.1, from coordinate 78,205,395 downwards.
GTCAGAGGCCCCCTGTTGGAAATGCACATCCACTAAACGACTGTTAACCACAGCAGCGCCATTGATTTGTCAAGCTGAGAAGTCCTCTGCTGTCATCTCTGCAGCACTCGACAAGTGGAGGCGGGAGCGGCAGACCAGAGGTGTCGGCTCCGGTCACAGCTCCGTGCGAAATGTCCTGCACTTTGTCTTCCAGGCTGCTCCGTGTCCTTCTCCAGCCCGGGCAGAGGAGAGGACATGGGCCACCGGGAAGGTGAGGGTCTGCTCGCTTGTTGTTCAAGTTAAAGGCCTACTGAAAGCCACTACTAGCGACCACGCAGTCTGATAGTTTATATATCAATGATGGAATCTTAACATTGCAACACATGCCAATACGGCCGGGTTAACTTATAAAGTGCAATTTTAAATTTCCCGCTAAACTTCCGGTTGAAAACGTCCATATATGATGACGTATGCGAGTGACGTCAATCGTTGAAACGGAAGTATTGGTATCCCATTGAGTCCAATACAAAAAAGCTCTGTTTTCATCTCAAAATTCCACAGTATTCTGGACATCTGTGTTGGTGAATCTTTTGCAATTTGTTTAATGAACAATGGAGACTGCAAAGAAGAAAGTTGTAGGTGGGATCGGTGTATTAGCGGCTGGCTGCAGCAACACAACCAGGAGGACTTTGACTTGGATAGCAGACGCGCTAGCCGACACTAGCCGCCGACCGCACGGATGATCGGGTGAAGTCCTTCGTCCTTCCGTCGATCGCTGGAACGCAGGTGAGCACGGGTGTTGATGAGCAGATGAGGGCTGGCTGGCGTAGGTGGAGCGGTAATGTTTTTATCATAGCTCTGTGAGGTCCCGTTGCTAAGTTAGCTTCAATGGCGTCGTTAGCAACAGCATTGTTAAGCTTCGCCAAGCTGGAAATTATTAACCGTGTATTTACATGTCCATGGTTTAATAGTATTGTTGATCTTCCGTCAATCCTTATTTATTTATTTTGTTTCTATCTGCATTCGAGCCCGATGCTATCACGTTAGCTCAGTAGCTAAAGAGCTTCGCCGATGTATTGTCGTGGAGATAAAAGTCACTGTGAATGTCCATTTCGCGTTCTCGACTCTCTCAGTATCCGAGGTGGTTTAAAATACAAATCCGTGATCCACAATAGAAAAAGGAGAAAGTGTGGAATCCAATGCACCCTTGTACCTAAGTTACGGTCAGAGCGAAAAAAGATACGTCCTGCACTGCACGCTAGTCCTTCACTCTCACTACCTCATCCACAAATCTTTCATCCTCGCTCAAATTAATGGGGTAATCGTCGCTTTCTCGGTCCGAATCTCTCTCACTGCATTGTCAACAATGGGAAAATGTGAGGAGTCCTTCCTCCTGTGACGTCACGCTACTTCCGGTAGGGGCAAGGCTTTTTTTTATCAGCGACCAAAAGTTGCGAACTTTATCGTCGATGTTCTCTACTAAATCCTTTCAGCAAAAATATGGCAATATCGCGAAATTATCAAGTATGACACATAGAATGGATCTGCTATCCCCGTTTAAATAAAACAAATTCATTTCAGTAGGCCTTTAAAGTACCAATGATTGTCACACACACACTAAGTGTGGTGAAATTTGTCCTCTGCATTTGACCCATCCCCTTGGTCACCCCCTGGGTGGTGAGGGGAGCAGTGAGCAGCAGCGGTGGCCGTCATTTTTGGTGATTTAACCCCCAATTCCAACCCTTGATGCTGAGTGCCAAGCAGGGAGGTAATGGCTCCCGTTTTATAGTCTTTGGTATGACTCGGCCGGGGTTTGAACTCACAACCCACCGATCTCAGGGCGGACACTCCAACCCACTGGTTTTTAACCTGGGTTCGATCGAACCATAGGGGGTTCGGTGAGTCGGCCTCAGGGGTTCGGCGGAGCTTCCGCCGCGGAGGTCGAGACACACCCGACTCATCGTGTAAATAAAAACTTCTCTCTATCGGCGTATTATGTTACCTCTAATTTTCCATATGCGTGAGCAAACGCAAAAACTCCTTGAGCGTTCATGTGGAGCACATGTGAGCGACGTCAGACGTGCACACCGTGGCCACACCTGTCCCAAACCTGACTAAATAACAAGGTAACCCCTGTCAGATATCGCATTTAGTTCCCACTAAAACATTCACATGTTGCACAATGAGATGTAAACATGGGATCATGTGTACATTCCTGTTTGTTAAACATATATTGACTAGTATTTCTTTAATATAAAGTACCAATGATTGTCACACACGCTAGGTGTGGTGAAATTATTCTCTGCATTTGACCCATCACCCTAGAGGTGAGGGGAGCAGTGAGCAGCAGCAGTGGCCGCGCCCGGGAATAATTTTTGGGTGATTTAACCCCCAATTCCAACCCTTGATGCTGAGTGCCAAGCAGGGAGGTAATGGGTCCCATTTTTATAGTCTTTGGTATGACTCGGTTGGGGTTTGAACTCACGACCAACCGATCTCAGGGCGGACACTCTAACCACTAGGCCACCGAGTAGGTTGTGTTTGGAGGCAAACTAGAGCTTGGAATTTTCCCCTTGCACGTTTCAGTGCTTTGCAGGAGAGTTTGGAGGCAAGTTGGCAATGAGCCAGACCCAGCAGGAAGCCGGTTAGTTTCACACGGATAAATACAAAGCCGTCACGGACACTGACTCGCTATCAAAGAGCGGCACTCTGGGGAAAAAAATTT
>NC_084736.1:78072691-78197691 GCF_033978785.1 Entelurus aequoreus | reverse complement strand
TTTTGTGCAAATAATGTGAATTATATTTATATAGCGCTTTTCTCGAGTGACTCAAAGCGCTTTACATTGTGACACCCAATATCTAAGTTACATTTAAACCAGTGTGGGTGGCACTGGGAGCAGGTGGGTAAAGTGTCTTGCCCAAGGACACAACGGCAGTAACTAGGTTGGCAGAAGCGGGGATCGAACCTGGAACCCTACCAACCGAGCAACACCGCCCCACAAATAAACGGCATACAGTCAAGTAAAATGTTTAAAAATGTTCCTGGAGGACATTCTGACAATGAAATTGCATTTGTGAACAAATATCGAGGTCTTTTTATTCCGATCATTTTAATTATGCAAGTGGGTAATCACCTGTGAATTATCATGATTAATCTAAAGTTCAAAATCTGTTTTTGAAAAAAAATGGCTGCATTTGGGCTCGGGGTCGGGTTAGCTGCAGCAACAAGAGTCATGTTGGCATGTGTTGATGGGAGGTGGGACTTGAGTTGCTTGAGGCAGACGTGGAGAAACACTTCTTTCCTGGACAAAGCGTGCATAAACATTTGTGGGTTAAGGTTAGGGTTAGGGTTAGGGTTTGGGTTTGGGTTAGGGTTAGGGTTTGGGTTGGGGTTAGGGTTAGGATTAGAATTAGAGTTAGGGTTAGGGTTTGGGTTTGGGTTAGGGTTAGGGTTAGGGTTGGGGTTAGGGTTAGGATTAGAATTAGAGTTAGGGTTAGGCATAAAGAAAAAAGTGTTGGTTAGGGTTAGGGCTAGGGTTGGGGGTGGGGTTAGGGTTAGGTTTGGGGTTAGGGTTAGGGTTAGGGTTAGGGTTAGGTTTGGGTTAGGGTTGGGGTTAGGGTTAGGATAAGAGTTAGGTTTAGGATTAGAATTAGGGTTAGGCATAAAGAAAAGGGTTAGGGCTAGGGTTGGGGGTGGGGTTAGGGTTAGGGTTAGGTTTGGGGTTAGGGTTGGGGTTGGGGTTAGGGTTAGGGTTAGGGTTGGGGTTGGGGTTGGGGTTAGGGTTAGGATTAGGGTTAGGGTTAGGATTAGGATTAGGGTTAGGGTTAGGCATAAAGAAAAAAGTGTTGGTTAGGGTTAGGGGTAGGGTTGGGGTGGGGTTAGGGTTAGGGTTGGGGTTAGGGTTGGGGTTAGGGTTGGGGTTAGGGTTGGGGTTACGGTTAGGATTAGAGTTAGGGTTAGGATTAGGATTAGGGTTAGGGTTAGGCATAAAGAAAAAGAGTTGGTTAGGGTTAGGCATAAAGAAAGAGAGTTGGTTAGGGTTAGGGCTAGGGTTGGGGGTGGGGTTAGGGTTAGGTTTGGGGTTAGGGTTAGGGTTGGGGTTGGGGTTGGGGTTAGGGTTAGGATTAGAGTTAGTGTTAGGATTAGGGTTAGGGTTAGGCATAAAGAAAAAAGTGTTGGTTAGGGTTAGGGGTAGGGTTGGGGATGGAGTTAGGGTTAGGGTTAGGGTTAGGGTTAGGGTTAGGGTTAGCGTAAAGTGCTTACAGTTTGAGAAGGCTACTTTTGAATTTCCCAGGCTCCGACTTGTTGCAATGACCGCGCTTGTTGTGAGTCAACGGTAACTATTTAGATTATTAGTTACAGAAAAAATAAGTAACACCATTATACCGTATTTCCCGGACTACAAGGCGCACTTGAAATCCTTTTTTCCCCTCGAAACTCGACAGTGCGCCTTATAACCCGGTGCGCCTAATGTTTTATTTGGTACGTGGTGTAACGATAAGTGTGACCAGTAGATGGCAGTCAAACATAAGAGATGAGTGTAGACTGGACTATGAAGGCAATATGACTCAAGTAAACAACACCAACATTTTATATGTTCCATTGAAAATATAGAACATTACACACGGCGCTCAAAAATCTATCAAAATCGTCTTAAGACCCACTTTTATTCTTTGGCTTTTAACACTACGTGAGTTGTGTGGTCTTCTGTCCTCTGTTGTCCTGTGTGGTTAGGGTTAGGGTTATAAATTTTGATGTCTATTTTACTGTTTTAATTGGTTTTACCCTTTAAAATCGTTTTTAATCATATTTATTTTTTATATTGTGTCTGTATTGGTTTTCTATTCATTTATTCTTTGTTTTTATTTAGTCATTGGTGTAGTATAATATTGTTTTTAATATTGTTTTTAATATCGTTTTTAATATTGTTTTTAATATTGTTTTTAACATGGCTGTGCAGCACTTTGGAAACATTCTTGTTGTGTAAATGTGCTATATAAATAAAGTGGATTGGATTGGATTGGATTGAAAATGTTTTAGTACGACTTTGGTAAGCTATGAAGCCACACCGCTTGATGTGCTTCAACATAGGAGTATTATTATGGTGTGTGTATAAGGTAAGACATATTATCTGGTGTTTTGTTTCGCAACATTATGCAAAACCAAGTTTGCTTACCTTCTGGTACCTGCTGATCTGTATTTGGGATCTGCATAAATCCTGATGAATTGTGCGCGTCTGCCTTTGTAGTCTGTGTAAACGGCATAGTCGATAAGCGGTATGTTTTAGCGCTTTCATGACGAGTTTACTGACAGATATAAGTAAGAACTTTACACTACTTTATATTAGAAATGGCAACAGAGGAGGATGAATGTCCCATAACAAAAAGATAGAGAAAAAGAAGAAGCTTATCGACTACGGTGTCGGACTACAAAGGCGGACGTGCGCAATTTTTCAGGATTTATGCAGATCCCAAATACAGATCAGCAGGTACCAGAAGGTAAGAAAAGTTTTTTTTGCATAATATTGTGAAACAAAACACCAGATAATATGTCTCACCTTATATACACACCATAATAATACTCCTTTGTTGAAGCACATCAAGCGGTGTGGCTTCATAGCTTACCAAAGTCGTACTAAAACATGTTGATAGATTTATGAGCGCCGTGTGTAATGTTCTATATTTTCAATGGAACATATAAAATGTTGCTGTTGTTTACTTGAGTCATATTGCCATCATAGTCCAGTCTACACGTATCTCTTATGTTTGACTGCCATCTACTGATCACACTTATCATTACACTATGTACCAAAAAAATTGTTTCGAGGTCGGTAAGCAAAACCAGAATTATTCCTTCCGAGTTCTGAGGGGGAAAAAAAGGGATTTTAAGTGCGCCTTATAGTCTGGAAAATACGGTAAATCTAGCCAGAAAACCAAACTCACTCTATTTTAAAGTTGTTACTCTATGAGTACTTTCACAATACGAGTAAAAACAACAACATTGTGAGGACTCTGACTACAGACTTGAGATGAAACACTTTGAAAAGGTCCAACAGGGAAGACGTGAAGCTAAAAAAAAAAGGCAGGCTTCAGGGCATGGAGGCAGGTGGACCTGGGTGTGGCCTACTGGCAGCAGGTGGACCTTGGTGTGGCCTACTGGCAGCAGGTGGACCTTGGTGTGGCCTACTGGCAGCAGGTGGACCTTGGTGTGGCCTACTGGCAGCAGGTGGACCTTGGTGTGGCCTACTGGCAGCAGGTGGACCTTGGTGTGGCCTACTGGCAGCAGGTGGACCTTGGTGTGGCCTACTGGCAGCAGGTGGACCTTGGTGTGGCCTACTGGCAGCAGGTGGACGCACAGAGAATAGAAATGTGTAAAGGAAGGATTAAGAGGATTAATGGAAGCCAAGGATTACTTGTTTCCTTGTCTGTGTGCCAGGGAGTTCATGCCAAAACATTTATTTGTAAGGGGAGGAACATTATGGCTAAAGGCATTCTTTTATACTCTAGTGTTATCACACTTGTATTTACTGGGATTGGAATACTGCTTTAAAGTTGACAATATCCGTGCTGGGATTTTTCATAGAAGTTAATTCTCTGGGTCTCAAATTTTATGTTGACAATAGCGGTCGACGTAAAATGGACTGGACTCTCACATTATTATGTTAGATCCACAATGGACTGGACTCTCACACTATTATGTTAGATCCACTATGGACTGGACTCTCACACTATTATGTTAGATCCACTATGGACTGGACTCTCACTATTATGTTAGATCCACTATGGACTGGACTCTCACTAATATGTTAGATCCACTATGGACTGGACTTTCACTATTATGTTAGATCCACTATGGACTGGACTCTCACAATATTATGTTAGATCCACTATGGACTGGACTCTCCCACTATTATATTAGATCCACTATGGACTGGACTCTCACTATTATGTTAGATCCACTACGGACTGGACTCTCACTATTATGTTAGATCCACTATGGACTGGACTCTCACTAATATGTTAGATCCACTATGGACTGGACTTTCACTATTATGTTAGATCCACTATGGACTGGACTCTCACAATATTATGTTAGATCCACTATGGACTGGACTCTCCCACTATTATGTTAGATCCACTATGGACTGGACTTTCACAATATTATGTTAGATCCACTATGGACTGGACTCTCACAATATTATGTTAGATCCACTATGGACTAGACTCTCACTATTATGTTAGATCCACTATGGACTGGACTCTCACAATATTATGTTAGATCCACTATGGACTGGACTCTCACACTATTATGTTAGATCCACTATGGACTGGACTCTCACACTATTATGTTAGATCCACTATGGACTGGACTCTCACATTATTATGTTAGATCCACTATGGACTGGACTCTCACTATTATGTTAGATCCACTATGGACTGGACTCTCACTATTATGTTAGATCCACTATGGACTGGACTCTCACTAATATGTTAGATCCACTATGGACTGGACTTTCACTATTATGTTAGATCCCCTATGGACTGGACTCTCACAATATTATGTTAGATCCACTATGGACTGGACTCTCCCACTATTATGTTAGATCCACTATGGACTGGACTCTCACTATTATGTTAGATCCACTATGGACTGGACTCTCACTATTATGTTAGATCCACTATGGACTGGACTCTCACTATTATGTTAGATCCACTATGGACTGGACTCTCACACTATTATGTTAGATCCACTATGGACTGGACTCTCACTAATATGTTAGATCCACTATGGACTGGACTTTCACTATTATGTTAGATCCACTATGGACTGGACTCTCACAATATTATGTTAGATCCACTATGGACTGGACTTTCACAATATTATGTTAGATCCACTATGGACTGGACTCTCACAATATTATGTTAGATCCACTATGGACTAGACTCTCACTATTATGTTAGATCCACTATGGACTGGACTCTCACAATATTATGTTAGATCCACTATGGACTAGACTCTCACTATTATGTTAGATCCACTATGGACTGGACTCTGGACTTCTGGCTAGATTTACCGTACTGTATGTCGACGTCAACTTAAGCGGGCATATACAGTAAGCCCATATAAGCACCCAAGGATGTTTTTTTTTCTTGTATTTTAGTTAAGTCATTTACAAAAGTAAACATGGTAGGCTATAGGCTACTAGGAGTGAGCAGCTACACTAAATCAATCAATCAATCAATGCTTACTTATATAGCCCTAAATCACGAGTGTCTCAAAGGGCTGCACAAGCCACAACGACATCCTCGGCTCAGATCCCACATCAGGGCAAGAAAAAAACTCAACCCAAAGGGACAATGAGAAACCTTGGAGGTAGTGGTATGGAGTCCAAGACGACTGGGGACCCTTTTCTGCTGCAGCCTTCATCCGCCGTTGTGACGTACCATAGGGTTAGCAATCATCCTCCGCCTGTTCCACCGTTGAGGTCTTGGGTTGTCATTTCCCCATAACTGGGCCCACATGGATGTGGGGGTGCCTTCTTCCGCCATCGCAGCCGTTGTGGTAGTTCTTACATCTACCGTCTTCCGCCTGCGCTGCCGTTGAGGTCTTCACCGTATCCCTGGCTAGGGGGCAGTCAGGTACTAGGCCTTTGCCAAGGGCCATCTTGGGTAACAGTAGTAAAGGGGTTAACCTCCTAGTGCCCCCAAGACCCCATAGAGGAGCCTCCACTGCTGGATGCAATTTAACGTCATGCCCAGCATCACCCGGAGGGTACTACCAAGCCATAGCCTGGAAATCCCAAAGTCAAACACCAAATGCCTCGACAGGAGCTTTCTCCACTCTGCTATTACAATATGGAACATCCTTCCCCCTGTGGTTGTTGGAGACATTACATCAAGCAGTATTCATGTCTTTAAAGGCCTACTGAAATGATTTTTTAAAATTTAAACGGGGATAGCAGATCCATTCTATGTGTCATACTTGATCATTTCGCGATATTGCCATATTTTTGCTGAAAGGATTTAGTATAGAACAACGACGATAAAGTTCGCAACTTTTGGTCTCTGATAAAAAAAAGCCTTGCCCCTACCGGAAGTAGCGTGACGACACCGGAGGAAGGACTGCTCACATTTTCCTATTGTTTACACCAGCAGCGAGAGAGATTCGGACCGAGAAAGCGACGATTACCCCATTAATTTGAGCGAGGATGAAAGATTTGTGGATGAGGAACGTGAAAGTGAAGGACTAGCGTGCAGTGCAGAACGTATCTTTTTTCGCTCTGACCGTAACTTAGGTACAAGCTGGCTCATTGGATTCCACACTCTCTCCTTTTTCTATTGTGGATCACGGATTTGTATTTTAAACCACCTCGGATACTATATCCTCTTGAAAATGAGAGTCGAGAACGCGAAATGGACATTCACAGTGACTTTGATCTCCACAACAATACGTCGGTGAAGCTCTTTAGCTACTGAGCTAACGTGATAGCATCGGGCTTTACTGCATATAGAAACAAAACAAATAAGTCCCTGACTGGAAGGATAGACGGAAGATCAACAATACTACCAAACTCCGGACATGTAAATACACGGTTAATGCTTTCCAGCTTGGCGAAGCTTAGCAATGCTGTTGCTAACGACGCCATTGAAGCTAACTTAGCTACGGAACCTCGACAGAGCAATGCTAAAAACATTAGCTCTGCACCTACGCCAGCTCTCATCTGCTCATCACGACCCGTGCTCACCTGCGTTCCAGCGATCGACGGTACGACGAAGGACTTCACCCGATCACCGATGCGGTTGGCGGCCCGGAGACGGAGGAAGTCAAGGTGAGGTCGTTCGGCTAGCGCGTCTGCTATCCTCAAAGTCCTCCTGGTTGTGTTGCTGTAGTCCGTCGCTAATACACCGATCCCATCTACAGCTTTCTTCTTTGCAGTCTTCATTGTTCATTAAACAAATTGCAAAAGATTCACCAACACAGATGTCCAGAATACTGTGGAATTTTGGGATGAAAACAGAGCTTTTTTGTATTGGATTCAATGGGTCCGAATACTTCCGTATCAACCGTTGACATCACGCGCATACGTCATCATATGTAGACGTTTTCAACACGAAGTGTGGCGGGAAATTTAAAATTGCACTTTATAAGTTAACCCGGCCGTATTGGCATGTGTTGCAATGTTAAGATTTCATCATTGATGTATAAACTATCAGACTGCGTGGTCGGTAGTAGTGGCTTTCAGTAGGCCTTTAAGAAGAGGTTGAACAAACACCTCTTCAGTTTGTGACTATAATCCCTTAAAGCTCCAGGACTTTTAACCATCAAACATAGAGTTCATACATACCTCCGAGTAGATGCAGTTCAGTGATAGGTTCTTTGAATGTATTTTCTTAAACCTGTATCTGCAAAAGCGTAATAAAAAAATAAGTTTTTTAAAATACCGGGGGGGAAAAAATGGTGAACTCATGTTTTATGAATTACTTGGACCAACCTTTCAGATTTTTCTTGCTCTGTTTTTTAACTAGCTATAAAAAAAGATATCTTTGAAGAAACAAGTAACACTTCCACCCACAGAGAACATTGCGGGTGGCTTGTTTCAATTTTTAATAGTTGGGTATGGTTTGTACTGTGGATCATGGCATATGTTATTATTTATTCATAGAGGTATAAATGTGGTGTAGGCTTCTCCTGAGTATTGTCCATCTGTTATCTGACCCTCTGTACACGCTAATATCGTATGCGGGTCCTTCGGAGGCATCACCCACATCATTTATCTGTATGATAACACCAACATTAAGTATACTTTGTGCCTTGTCATGAGATTTATTGGGATTTATTGGACCCTAAATAAGTGTGAGATAATCAAAGTGTTACCACTTTCATTTGATGAAACCCTCTCACAAGACACCTCACCTAATTGCTGTACAGAACTCAAGAATGGGCCTCTGAGGGATATTTTTTACACACATTTTCACTCCAAAGCTGCAGATGATTGAATTCTGACAAGAGAGCTTTCAGCATTAGTCAGTAATAAAGGAAGATTGTTCTGTGTTTTCCAATATGATGCAGAATTGGTTCTATGAAAGTAATAATATACATGGTATTTTAAACATGTATATTGCAAATGTACAAACCCCGTTTCCATATGAGTTGGGAAATTGAGTTATATGTAAATATAAACGGAATACAATGATTTGCAAATCCTTTTCAACCCATATTCAATTGAATGCACTACAAAGACAACATATTTGATGTTCAAACTCATAAACTTTTTTTTTTTTGCAAATAATCATTAACTTAGAATTTCATGGCTGCAGCACGTGCCAAAGTAGTTGGGAAAGGGCATGTTCACCACTGTGTTACATGGCCTTTCCTTTTAACAACACTCAGTAAAGGTTTGGGAACTGAGGAGACACATTTTTGAAGCTTCTCAGGTGGAATTCTTTCCCATTCTTGCTTGATGTACAGCTTAAGTTGTTCAACAGTCCGGGGGTCTCCCTTGTGCTATTTTAGGCTTCATAATGCGCCACACATTTTCAACGGGAGACAGGTCTGGACTACAGGCAGGCCAGTCTAGTACCCGCACTCTTTTACTATGAAGCCACGTTGATGTAACACGTGGCTTGGCATTGTCTTGCTGAAATAAGCAGGGGCGTCCATGGTAACGTTGCTTGGATGGCAACATATGTTGCTCCAAAACCTGTATGTACCTTTCAGCATTAATGGCGCCTTCACAATTGTGTAAGTTACCCATGTCTTGGGCATTAATACACCCCCATACCGTCACAGATGCTGGCTTTTCAACTTTGCGCCTATATCAATCCGGATGGTTCTTTTCCTCTTTGGTCCGGAGGACACGACGTTCACAGTTTCCAAAAACAATTTGAAATGTGGACTCGTCAGACCACAGAACACTTTTCCACTTTGTATCAGTCCATTTTAGATGAGCTCAGGCCCAGCGAAGCCGACGGCGTTTCTGGGTGTTGTTGATAAACGCCTTCCATAGGAGAGTTTTAACTTGCACTTACAGATGTAGCAACCAACTGTAGTTACTGACAGTGGGTTTCTGAAGTGTTCCTGAGCCCATGTGGTGATATCCTTTACACACTGATGTCGCTTGTTGATGCAGTACAGCCTGAGGGATCGAAGGTCTTAGCTGCTTACGTACAGTGATTTCTCCAGATTCTCTGAACCCTTTGATGATATTACGGAGCGTAGATGGTGAAATCCCTAAATTCCTTGCAATAGCTGGTTGAGAAAGGTTTTTCTTAAACTGTTCAACAATTTGCTCACGCATTTGTTGACAAAGTGGTGACCCTCGCCCCATCCTTGTTTGTGAATGACTGAGCATTTCATGGAATCTACTTTTATACCCAATCATGGCACCCACCCGTTCCCAATTAGCCTGTTCACCTGTGGGATGTTCCAAATAAGTGTTTGATGAGCATTCCTCAACTTTATCAGTATTTATTGCCACCTTTCCCAACTTCTTTGTCACGTGTTGCTGGCATCAAATTCTAAAGTTAATGATTATTTGCACACAAAAAAAAAATGTTTATCAGTTTGAACATCAAATATGTTGTCTTTGTAGCATATTCAACTGAATATGGGTTGAAAATGATTTGTAAATAATTGTATTCCGTTAATATTTACATCTAACACAATTTCCCAACTCATATGGAAACGGGGTTTGTATAAACTGATTAAGGCTATCTTATTTTGGATGCGTTTCCCATCCATCCATCCATTTTCTACAACTTGTCCCTCTCAAGGTTGTGGGGGTGGCTAGATTCTATCCCAGCTGCATTCAGGCAGAAGGCATTAGTGTTGCTAATCAACCTATCCCCAGGTGCAGGTCTTTGGAGTACTCGGAGGGAACCCACACAGTCACAGGGGGAACATATAAACTCCACACAGAATGACCCTGAGCCCGATGTTTTTTGACACACAAAAATGAGAAACTTTACAAAATGTCCAACCTGTCCTTCACTACAGCGGTACATTTTTTTTTTCTCGTTACTTCATTCCAAAAGGTCAGAAAAATTGCACAAAAAGTAGAGCAATTTTTCCCACAAGAAATAATGTAAATCCAACATTCCATTTAAGACACCTAAAAGTATGAACACAAACATATTTCATAGAGAATAATTATAGTCAGTGTTGTTAAGCGATAAAAAATATATTGATTAACTAATTACAGATAATGATTAGTTAATCAAATTAATCTGGTTTCGATCACACCAAGTCGTCAACTTGAAGTATTTTTATTTAAATTTGTCACATTATTGTGGCAGACCAAAACATTTATTTTTCCCCTTATTTATCACATTTTCATAGTTTTCAAACTTTTTTGGGCCCATGGTGGATTTTTTTGCTGTCTTGAAAAAAAAGCACAGGGACTGAAATGTTTGGGTACTCGATTCCGCTGAATGATACAGACTTTGTTTGCTACAGTGTATACAAACTGGGATTTTTGTCCAATTTTTGGAACTAAAAAAAAAAAAAAAGTACCACCTAAATATGTTGTCCACTACAACACAAATATCGGACTTCGGCTTTCTCATATTTTGACCTACGCTGGATTGCGTTTAGCATGTTTAATAAACAAAGAGGCCATATAATTTCATCCCAAGTGCAGGACTAATAGACTAAAAAACTCCTTTGTCCCACACGCCATTAGACTGTACAACTCCACTCTGGGGGGGAGGGGAGTACTAGGATGACAGGGGATGCAAAACAATAACAATGCAATACTTTTTCATAACATGGTCACTACTGCCTAGTTTCTCTTGTTATATTCTTATTTTACTGTTATATTTTTATTCTCATTGTTGCTTTTTATTTTTATTGTAATATGTTTCTATTTTGTTTCCATTTATACCCCCATTATTTACTTTTTACTTTTTAAATTTGATCTCAATTCTGTACATTGCTGCTGGAATTTTAATTTTCCTGAGTGAACTCTCATGAAGGAATCAATAAAGTACTATCTATCTATCTATCTATCTATCTATCTATCTATCTATCTATCTATCTATCTATCTATCTATCCATCTATCCATCTATCCATCTATCCATCTATCTATCTATCTATCTATCTATCTATCTATCTATCTATCTATCTATCTATCTATCTATCTATCTATCTATCTATATGACCTAGTTTGGACACACCTGAGCATTCACCCTTACCCTAACAATGATACTGTCTATGAATGAGTGCCATATTAATACTAAAGTAACATTATAAATAAAACAATTGGTGTTTATTATCATACTAAGCTGACCTTTGGCCACCTTAAATATGGGTCCCATAGAGCAGTGGTCCCCAACCACCGGGCCCGGTACCGGTCCGCGGACCAATTGGTACCGGGCCGCACAAGAAATTAAAAAAAAAAAAAAAAATTTTTTTTTTTTTTTTTTTTTAATGAAATCAACATAAAAAACACAATATATACATTATATATCAATATAGATCAATACAGTCTGCAGGGATACAGTCCGTAAGCACACATGATTGTATTTAATTATGTAAAAAAAATAAAAATAAAAAATAAAATTTTTTAAATACACCCCCCCCCCCCCCACCGGGTCCGTGGGACAAATTTTCAAGCGTTGACCGGTCCGCAGCTACAAAAAGGTTGGGGACCACTGCCATAGAGGGTCTGGCCCACAGTGTTCCATTGAAGTCGAACCACCCCTGCCTGGAGTACAGTAAACCCATCATTGCACTTGTTACATATTGCATATATTTTATTCCATTTCAACATTTTTTTTTTACTACTGTTCTGAAAGACTATATTAGTAAGTAGCATCTTTTCAGTTGATTTTCTATTTGCTGCTCATTTGTACATATTGCTCTATCAGCTTACACAACTCCCGCTGCCTCAACAGAGCAAAAAGCCTCACCAAGGACAGCACACACCCTGGCTTCCACCTGTTCCACCTGCTACCATCGGGCAGGCGTTACAGGTGCATCAGAGCCAGAACAAACAGGCTCGGAGACAGCTTCTTTCCCAGAGCTGTCACCATCTTGAACTCTAACTTATAATAAGAATTCACCCCTATACAATATCCTACCCTAATACCCTACTGTGCAATATTACCTTCGAGTGCAATACGTCCGACACTGATTGTTATTTATTACTCCGGTACTCTTGTCTTGTTCTGTATATTGTACAGTATTTTGTATTTCTATAGTGTTTTGTATATTGTACAGGATTGCTTATTATTTTTTTATTGGATAGTAGTCTGTTTATTGAAATTGTTAGTTGTTGTCTTTATTGCCTGTTGTGTAATTTATTTTATTAGATTATTTATTTATTTTTACCCCATATTTGTTCCCACTACCGCACCTTAAGTTGGAGTCCTTAATCTCGTTATATGCAAATATAATGACAATAAAGTCCATTCTATCTATCTATCTATCTATCTATCTATCTATCTATCTATCTATCTATCTATCTATCTATCTATCTATCTATCTATCTATCTATCTATCTATCTATCTATCTATCTATCTATCTATCTATCTATCTATCTATCTATCTATCTATCTATCTATCTATCTATCTATCTATCTATCTATCCATTCTATCCATCCCTTTATTGAATTAGACGGTGAACACAATCCGTTTCTTCAGTGTAGAGATAACAATGTGCTTCACAGTAGGAGAGCCAATACCTGACAAGTGGAAATGGACTACTCTGCAGAGACAGATGATGACACGCTTTATCATGTAGTGCAACACTCCAAGATAGCTGCAATCCTTTTTAATCACGCATTGACCGAATGCACGTGTGAAATCTTCATCCTAAAAAAACAGATAAACTGCATTGAAGAGAGAGAGAGGGGTCTTTTTGATCTTTAAATACCCTCTAACATTAACGCGCGCTTATTGGCTTTGATTTTTTTTTGTGTGTGTTTTCCTTCCCTGCAGCTGCTTAGACAAATGCAGACGTTCCCTTAGATGTATCTCCTGTGGAGACTGCGAGATTACCTCAACCTCCTTTTTTTTCTTTTTTTTTTTCCTTCCTCCCAACACCACCGCCATCTGTCCCTTTCTTCCATTTCTACGTGCCCAGGCGATATCCGTAGCCCTCTCATAGCAACAGCGTGCCGCCGCCGCCGCCCCCACCGCTTAGTGTTTCTTTTTTTTCCCCGGGATCTTCGCCTCGCACTATGCAGACGGTCCCTTGGTCCCGGCTGCCTGTTCAGTGTTACCCCCTCCCCCACCGCCGTGCTCCGTTTCACTCAAAGATGGCGTCGGCTCCAGAGCCTCTGGTCTCTGGCTGCGTTATAAGGCTTGTTGTTGTCTCCGTTCTGCGCGGTTCCGGCACCTTTTCCCCGGCGGATCGACACGGAATTCCGGTGAGTCGGCAGCGAGAGGACGGACAAAAGAGGTGGTGGCGTGTTTTTAAACGGCGCGGCTCTTCCTGGAGCTTCCCCCCCCCCTCAAACGCGAGCCACAATCGGAGCAGCTTTTCGGGGGAGGACCGGGAGAGGGAGAGCGGGGTACTGGGGGGCTGGTGAGCGCGGAGGAAGGTGGAGGAGGGGGGGGAGAGCCGCGGCCTAGCTGCTCCACTCCAGCGGCCTTGTCTTCTCCGCCACCGCGGGCTCAACGTGTTAACGTGGGGCGGGCAGACGTGAAGGCGAGGTGGGTGTGGAGGTTATCCCTTGTCGGGTCTTTTTGGTGTGAAATAGTGCCTCCATTCCCCCTCCACTTAGCCCCGACATGGCCGTCAGCAAGTTGCATTGTGCCCCCAACACAAGGCCGCGGTTTTACCTTAAAAAATATGTGAATGACATTCAAAATGAGGATTTATTATTAGGCTGTGCTTGTCGCGATGCGATTATTTGGCTTTTAAACGTGTGTCTTGCAGCGGAAGGCGTATTTTTATTCATGCTTGGCGGTTCCAGCGAGTAGCCTGGCGTTTTCCTGCTGTTTACGTTCCGGGGGAGTAACGTTAGTAACACGGTCGACACGTTAGCGCCCCCGGCTAGCCTGGTAACGTTAGCCGGCTAAACGACAAGCATTTAGCGGGAAGGACTTTATTTGTGGCAATAAAGAAAGGGAGGCTTGTTTCGTCTTATTTTTGCAATGTGGGCTCAATTGACTTTACTCGATTGTTTAGCTTAGCCACGCTCGGCTAATGTTTGCTAACTTGTCTGTGTTTTGACTACATTGTGTTTACGTTAGGCCAGTGTTTTTCAACCACTGGTGTGCCGTGGGAGATGATCTAACTTCACCTATTTGTGTCAAAAATATTTTATTGCAAACCAGTAAGTATAGTCTGCAAATGATGTGTTGTTGTTGAGTGTCGGTGCTGTCTAGAGTTCGGCAGAATAACCGTGTAATATCATTACAAACAAACAACGGGAGGCAGCGTGCAGGTAAAAAGGTATCTAATGCTTGAACCAAAAATAAACAAAAGGTGAGTGCCCCCTAAGAAAAGGCATGGACGCTTAGGGAAGGCGATGCAGAACGAAACTGAAACTGAGCTGGCTACAAAGTAAACAAAAACAGAATGCTGGACGACAGCAAAGACTTACTGTGGAGCAAAGACGGCGTCCGCAAAGTACATCCGAACATGACATGACAATCAACAATGTCCCCACAAAGAAGTATTAAAAACAACTGAAATAGTCTTGATTGCTAAAACAAAGCAGATGCGGGACATATCGCTTAAAGGAAGACATGAAACTGTTACAGGAAAATACCAAAAAAAAAGAGAAAAAGCCACCAAATAAGAACTAAAACACTACACACAGGAAAACGGCAAAAAACTCCATATAAGTCATGGTGTGATGTGACAGTTCACCTACTTTGAGACAAGAGCTATAGTGATGCATGCTTGGTTATGGTTTAAAGTCATATCCAACAATTGCGACGACGACTTTTTACTGTCAACTGAGTTTCGTTTTTTAATG
This sequence comes from Entelurus aequoreus, assembly GCF_033978785.1. NCBI lineage: Eukaryota > Metazoa > Chordata > Actinopteri > Syngnathiformes > Syngnathidae > Entelurus > Entelurus aequoreus. The sequence goes on along the minus strand of NC_084736.1, from coordinate 78,182,535 downwards.
ATTTCTGCTGGTGGTGTGCCTCCGGATTTTTTCAACGCAAAAAATGTGCCTTGGCTCAAAATAGGGTGAAAAACACTGCGTTAGGCAACAAAACAGAGTGGTAGGTCACTCAAATGTGCTGATATTGTGTGTATTACATATTTCCTTTTCTATTTAGCCACGCTCGGCTAATGTTTGCTAACTTGTCTGTGTTTTGACTACTTTGTGTTTACGTTAGGCCAGTGTTTTTCAACCACCGTGAGATAGTCTGGTGTGCCGTGGGAGATGATCTAATTTCACCTATTTGGGTTAAAAATATTTTTTTGCAAACCAGTAAGTATAGTCTGCAAATGATGTGTTGTTGTTGACCGTGTAATATCAGTAGGTGGCAGCCGGTAGCTAATTGCTTTGTAGATGTCGGAAACAGCGGGAGGCAGAGTGAAGGTAAAGGTGTCTAATGTTTAAACCAATAATAAACAAAAGGTGAGTGCCCCTAAGAAAAGGCATGGAAGGTTAGGGAAGGCTATGCAGAACGAAAGTAAAACTGAGCTGGCGACAAAGTAAACAAAAACAGAATGCTGGACGACAGCAAAGACTTACTGTGGAGCAAAGACGGCGTCCACAAAGTACATCCGAATGATTGTCAAATCAAACAATGTCCCCACAAAGAAGGATAAAAACAACTGAAATAGTCTTGATTGCTAAAACAAAGCAGGTGTGGGGCATATCGCTCAAAGGAAGACATGACCGAGCAATGTCAAAAGGCAACTGTTGCGTTCCATTCCGTAGAACATCTTTTGCCCAGACTGCCTTTTCAATAAAAGGACCACAACTATGGAAGTCTCTACCTGACACTTTGAAAAGTATACCTGCACTTGTCACTTTCAAAAAACAAACAAAATTATGGCTAGTTGAGCAACAATCGTGTTGCCATGTTTAGGTTTTACTAATTGGTTTTTATCTAGTCTGCACTTTGTCTGTGTTATTATTATTATTGTCTTTTATCTAGTTTGCACTTTGTCTGTATTATTTCTATTATCATTATTATCGACTCATCTTTGCCTTATTCTATTTTTTATTTTCCTATTTTAATGATGTTGGATCGTTGTTGTTGGGGACAAGTGTTGTAAATTAGCTTTGGCTACAAACACTATGATGCATACATTGGACAACTGTTTCAGATGTCTATGTTTTTGTATCTGTCCCTATTTCAAATAAACCTCTATAATAATAATGAAACTGTTACAGGAAAATACCAAAAAATAGAGAAAAAGACACCAAAATAGGAGCACAAGAAAATAACTAAAACACTACACACAGGAAAACAGCAAAAAAGTCAAAATAAGTCGAGGCGTGATGTGACAGGTCGTAGTACACCTACTTTGAGACAAGAGCTATATTGATACATGCTTGGTTGTGGTTTTAAAGTCATACCCAACAATTGCGACGACGACTTTTTACTGTCAACTGAGTTTCGCTTTTTAAGGATTTCTGCTGGTGGTGTGCCTCCAGATTTTTTTCAACCCATAAAATGTGCCTTGGCTCAAAAAAGGTTGAAAAACACTGCGTTAGGCAACAAAACAGAGTGGTAGGTCACTCAAATGTGCTGATATTGTGTATATTACATGTTTCCTTTTCTATTTTTCCACATGTACTCCCTGTATATGACTAGTGCGTCGATTTTGGTATTAATAACATGTTTTGGTAGAGTTCCATGTAAACATCCATCCATGTTCTACCGCTTGTACCTTTCGGGGTCGCTGGAGCCTATCTCAGCTGCATTCGGGCGGTAGGCGGGGTACACCCTGGACAAGTCGCCACCTCATCGCAGTCCATGTAAACAACAAATAATAATAACAAGTGACTCTTTATATTAGTGTTTTGAAACATTATTCACTGTTATCTCATTACAAGGAAGTACTTTTTTTTATATACACGTATGCAAGGGCACTGCGGTCAGGTTTGTTTTTAGTTTATTATTTCTTCGGTCAGTGGTCCGCAAAATAAACAAACAGTTTTACACAAACAAACAGTTGTACATTCATAAATTAAAAATGTTGCAGACCGAGAGGGTTTAGGCTGAAGTTGAACACTTATTGCGCCTAACCCTATAAACAATGTCAAATACAAGATGAGCTTCCAAAAAATATAAAAGTTCCTTTGCACAACATACGGTATTATAAATACACCTTGTACACAACATAAACACTGTTCAATTATATACACAGTAAAAGCATGTGAAATATCCTTGTTTAAATTCTGTTCCTTGAATGGTAACCGAGCAGAGATGCACGTTTGATATACATCCATTTTTCTTAACGGTGTCCTTTTTTTGTTGTCTTTTTCACCCAGGGTGCATCTGCTGCAGAAGCGCAATAGGCATGACGGTGATCAGCCCTGGGTACTCCGTCCTGGTGTTGAGAAGCCCAGACTGCTGGAGTTGAAGAACACGGTGAAAGGGAAGAATATTTTGAAGAACTCAAATTGATCCCACAGACGTTTATTACTGAACTATAAAACGCATGTCTTGGAGAACATGGTCATTGTTTTGCAGCTCACATTGAGAATTTTGTTTACTTACCAGTGACTGTTAACAGACTGGTTTATCGTTAATACATCCCTTTTAAAATTAATACCTGTTATATTTTTACCATTAACACTTAACATTCAGTTACACTAGTCACATTCCTGTGACTGCAGTGGGTGGACCAATTTTATTTGAATGGCGAATTAGGTTTTTGGGGGTTGGGCTATGGTCAGCTGCACACTACCGTGTTGTTCATATTCTGCTTCTGTGGGAGTATCTGTGCGGCCACAAGACAAGGGATAGTAAGTGGAGGAGAAGCAAGAAGAACTAGAAAGAAGAGGAGGGGCGGCGGCGCTTCGGCGCAGGCCAGTTGTCTTTCTTTGGCCTGTAGTTGACCTTTTTTTTGGGGGGGTTTGGTGAGAGCGGTAAGGCCCGAGGGCCACCGTGGCCTGACAGACTGCAGCCATGGTGAAATTGGCCAACCCCATGTACACCCAGTGGATTCTAGAGGCCATCAAGAAGGTGAAAAAGCAGAAGCAGCGACCATCTGAGGAACGTATTTGCAATGCCGTCTCCATGTCCCATGGACTCGACCGCAGAACAATACTGGAACAATTAGAGCTCAGCGTCAAAGATGGAACCATCCTTAAAGTCACCAACAAAGGTCTCAACTCTTACAAGGATCCTGATAACCCTGGGCGCTTGGTTCCTCCCAAGCTAAAAGGCAGCAGCTCTGTCGGTGGAGGTGGCGGCGGCGGCAGCAGCAGCGGCGGCGGTGGTGGCGGCGCCGGAGGTGGTGGCGGCGGCAGCAGCAGCACTGGTGGTAACTTTCACAAGAGACCTGGACTTGACTGGAACAAGTTGATTAAGCGGGCTCTGGAGGGCCTCCATGAGCCGGGCGGCTCCAGCTTAAAAAACGTTGAGCGCTTTCTCAAGTGCCAGGCGGATGTGGCAGCCTTTCTGTCGGGCAGCGGCTCCATGGGGCCCGGCCTTTTCCACCAGCAGCTAAGGGTCGCCCTCAAAAGAGCCGTGGCCCATGGACGTGTGGCGAAGCAGGGTCCGCTTTTTCAGCTCATCAGCCGCAGCGCCTCCCAGGACGACGGCACTGGGCTGGTGTCCCTGGAATCGCTGCCGCCTGTCCGCCTGCTGCCCCATGAGAAAGATAAGGTGAGTTTTAAATATTGTTTGTATACATGAAGCACACATGCAAACATAATTAGTCAACTGTGGCATATAATTTTGAGAGCCAGAGTTTCTTTTTAGTCTATTTCTTTTGTCAGTTACCAATTTAGGAAAACACAATGTCCACTCTAGAGGACGCTGGTTATCATGAGAATACTGTGTTAAATGATAGTCAGTGCTGTGACTTACATCAGTGTTTTTAACCACTGTGAGATACAGTCTGGTGTGCCGTGGGAGATTATCTAATTTCACCTACTTGGGTTGAAAATATTTTTTGCAAACCAGTAATTATAGTCTGCAAATGATGTGTTGTTGTTGAGTGGTCGGTGCTGTCTAGAGCTCGGCAGAGTAACCGTGTAATATCAGTAGGTGGCAGCCAGTAGATAATTGCTTTGTAGATGTCGGAAACAGTGGGAGGCAGTGTGCAGGTAAAAAGGTATCTAATGCTTACACCAAAAATAAACAAAAGGTGAGTGCCCCTAAGAAAAGGCATTGAAGCTTAGGGAAGGCTATGCAGAACGAAACTAAAACTGACCTGGCTACAAAGTAAACAAAAACAGAATGCTGGACGACAGCAAAGACTTACTGTGGTGCAAAGACGGCGTCCACAATGTACATCCGAACACGACATGACAATCAACAATGTCCCCACAAAGAAAGATAAAAACAACTGAAATAGTCTTGATTGCTAAAACAAAGTAGATGCGGAAAATATAGCTCAAATGAAGACCTGAAACTGCTACAGGAAAAAATGAGAAAAATCCACCAAAATGGGAGCGCAAGGCAAGAACTAAAACACTACACACAGTAAAACAGCAAAAAACTCCCAAGTAAGTCAGGGGGTGATGTGACAGGTGGCGACAGTACACCTACTTTGAGACAAGAACTATAGCAGTGGTTCTTAACCTTGTTGGAGGTACCGAACCCCACCAGTTTCATATGCGCATTCACCGAACCCTTCTTTAGTGAAAAATAAAATGTTTTTTTTTTGCAAATTCAAGACAAAGTTATGTGTTTTTGGTAACACTTTAGTATGGGGAACATATTCTAAGTAACAAAGACTTAATTTAGAGTTTTTTGGTTAGGGTTAGAGGGTTAGGGTTATAATAAGGCCATGCCGAATAAGGCATTAAGTACTTAATAATTAATAGTTAAGAGCCAATATGTTACTAATTTGCATGTTAATAAGCAACTAATTAATGGTGAATATGTTCCCCATACTAAAGTGTTACCATGTTTTATTACTGGTGCACAAAATGAACCGTGCATGAACATCACCTTGTTCAAAGAACAAAACCAACACAGTGCATAAACTCACAACAAATTACACACCTGCAAATAAGTGTGACTTCTGCTGTTGCCGTATCCGTAATACGCCGATAGGGAGAAGTTTTTATTTACACGATGAGTCGGGTGGGTCTTGACCTCCGCCGAACCCCTGAGGCCGATTCACCGAACCCCTAGGGTTCGATCGAACCCAGGTGCTGAACCACTGAGCTATAGTGATGCATGCTTGGTTATGGTTTAAAGGCATATCCAACAATTGCAACAACAACTTTTTACTGTCAACTGCGTTTCGTTTTTTAATGATTTCTGTTGGTGGTGTGCCTCTGGATTTATGCAACGCAAAAATTTGCCTTGGCTCAAAAAAGGTTGAAAAACACTGACTTACATGATACAAATGTCTTCAACTACGGGAAGGTCTGTTTTATCTAACATGTTTTGTTGGTAATGTCCTTGCGAACACAAAAGTGTGTTGCTGCTTTGTTAGACTCTGGGTGGGTCAGTTTTTGGCAGGGGTCAGGTGGAGGAAGTCACATGGCTCCCAGCCACTGTGGTCCGTCCGCAGCCTCGTTTCCCCAGTCTGGACATGGCTGTCAGAAAGGGGTGCGCTAAAGCAGAGTGCAATAGTCTATCGTGGTGCTGTTTGAGGCTGGATGATGCAAGCCACAAACCTCTGAAAGAAAAAAGAGAGGCAGAGACATCCAGTGAGAAGAAAGCAAGAATGAGCTGTAGAGGCAGACATGCAGGCGACAGACGAGAGCGGGAACACACCCACTTTTGTAACCTGATCAGAGAGACAGAGAGAGCAGCCGGTTGCTATCCTCTTGCTTCTTATTGCCATGGACGTCTACACATGAATGTCCCGAGAAAGAAACAGAAGCTGTGATCGCGTTGTGATGTATGTCTTCAAAAAAAAATCCATTCATGGCGCACAACATCTAGCCTCCTGCATTACAAGCACGGCAACGCACGTTTGCATGGGCGGCATGTAAACACACTTAGTTCCAATTGATACTGCGTTTTATTGCCTGCTAACCAGTTAATAACAATAGATTTGGAGGATTTAGTCTGGCCCGAGCTACTGTTTTGACTGGCTACCGTCTTTATCTGTGCCCTTTGTGAGCGTGTACATGCCTTCGCAAGCACCCAGGAGGCTGCACGCACGCGCTAAAAAGGATTAGCTTAAAGAGCAGGCCGCAGTCATATGGGGTCTGTATAACACAATGACCTGCTTAGCTGCGAATGGTGCACCTTTAGGATGACCAGACTTGCTTTCTTTGACTCAGCTACTCATCACGCTAGCCACTATTTATTAACAAACAATCCTTATCCTACAAAATCAAAACACTGTTTATTATTTAGATACCATTTGGTTGGAGTGTCCATTATTAGACATTAAAAATTTAATTTAAAACAGGAGAATTGTGCATGACAGCTGATTTCTTTAGTTGGGTATTGCTAAGGGATGTAACAAAATCTCATGGTACGATATTGAATTGAAGTATTTATTTCAAACCTGCACAGTACAACAACACACTTTTTTTTTTTTAAACATTTTGGCAGAGACATTTATGCAAGGCTTGAAAAGGGGTTGGATGAAGCAGATGCTTATAATATCCCAACCCCTCTCACTCATTCCACATTCAACATAAACAATATAATACAAGAACAATACTATACAAACAAAAACAAGAAAAGCTCCTGTACACTAACAATGCAATAGTACCACTGTTACTATGAGACAAGTCGAGACAAAACACACACACACACACACACACACACACACACACACACACACACACGCACACACACTCTCCCTGACCATACACCTCTCTCCCATCGCTCTGTGCTGAGGGCATCACTCTCTTTCCTCCTCGTACTTCATCAGTACTTCTTTTTTAAACAGTGTTTTAAATTGAATCATGTTAGAACACGTTTTTAACTCGTCCCCTAAGTTGTTCCACAGACTGACTCCACGCCCTGAAATGCACGTTGATTTTAAAGTTGTTCTAAATTTAGGCAAATATAATTTGTTGTTTCCTCTTAAGACTGTAACTATGGTGAGCATCTCTATCCTGCAATAGGTTCTGTATATTGGATGGTAGAGAGTTTTGGGATGCCCTAAACATAATTTGAGCAGTTTTGAAGTTGATCACATCGTGCAGTTTTAGTTACTTTAACTCCATGAATAGTGGATTTGAACGATGTCTGTAGTGAACATTGGACACAATCCTAATGGCCTTTTTCTGCAGTGACTAAAGGCTGTAAATGGGATTTATAACAATTTCCCCAGACTTCAACACAATAGTTTAAATACGACATAATAAATGAATGATACAATAACAGCAGAGCATTGGTGTTCAATAAATGACATGATCTCTTCATCATTCCAACACATTTAGCAACTTTTGTCCTCAGGTAATTTATATGAGGCTTTCATGAGATATTTTCATCTATTACCACTCCTAAGAATGAATTTAACAATAACAGTATTAAGGCCACGATACAATATTATTGTGGTATACACTACCGTTCAAAAGTTTGGGGTCACCCAAACAATTTTGTGGAATAGCCTTCATTTCTAAGAACAAGAATAGACTGTCGAGTTTCAGATGAAAGTTCTCTTTTCCTGGCCATTTTGAGCGTTTATTGACCCCACAAATGTGATGCTCCAGAAACTCAATCTGCTCAAAGGAAGGTCAGTTTTGTAGCTTCTGTAACGAGCTAAACTGTTTTCAGATGTGTGAACATGATTGCACAAGGGTTTTCTAATAATCAATTAGCCTTCTGAGCCAATGAGCAAACACATTGTACCATTAGAACACTGGAGTGATAGTTGCTGGAAATGGGCCTCTATACACCTATGTAGATATTGCACCAAAAACCAGACATTTGCAGCCAGAATAGTCATTTACCACATTAGCAATGTATAGAGTGTATTTCTTTAAAGTTAAGACTAGTTTAAAGTTATCTTCATTGAAAAGTACAGTGCTTTTCCTTCAATTTTAACTTTAACTTTTAACTTTAAAAATAAGGACATTTCAATGTGACCCCAAACTTTTGAACGGTAGTGAATGTATACAAAAAAAAAAAGACTTGCCATAGTGTGCAAAAGGAAGTAACAGGAATGTTTAGGATAAACAAACTTGCTGTAATTGAACACAAACAATAATACAAAAATGTTGTAATCATATTTATTACTAGTTACTATCTACTACAGTAGACATTACTTATATCAGTTAAGGGAAATGCAGTTTTTCAGAAAAGGTAACTCACATTTTGATATTTTAATAATGTAAATACCTCACAAATTAACGTTTAGCTTAGCTGGCTTCATCTTTTCCAGGTGAAGGTAGCTTATCGAGTAGCTTCGGTGTGCAGACGGTGTGCAGACGGTGTGCAGACGGTGCTTACCCTCAGCATGGCGCGCCTAGACTGAGTCTGTTTTGGCTTGGAACGCTCGAGCCGAACGTGGCGCGCTTTATTACTTCTGCCAAAGAGGTTATGTTTTCGCCAGGGTTTGTTTGTCTGTTACAAACAAAACTCATAAACAGTTATTAGGATTTTGAAAAAACAACAACAAATTGTTTTATCTACTATGAAGTGGATCACATTTCACCTCCTGCTTTCTCTTTCTCTCTACTAGTTAAGGCGTCCCGCGCTCCCACTTGCGTCCCGCGCTACACAGGATTCCCGGGAGATGTAGTTTATTTTCACGTCTGCCAAAGCAAAAGTGCCAGAAAAACCTCAACTTACCGAGTTTTTGTTTGATGCTGTCACGCGTCATAGCATTATTGATAAGATTTGGACCCTGCAATACCACGGTATCTACGGTACTGTTTTATCCCAATTATTGCTCTTTCTTGTGGCCTTGTTATGAAGTTGTCATAAGGGTGTATTCAAAAGTATGTGATGTGGATTTTGAAAGAGTTGCCTATTTTTTGTGTATTTTAAGCTGTGTGTGCAGGTGTGAATTCCAATATGGCAAAATTCCAAATTTGCTATATTGCCTCACATGTAAGGGTGTAACGGTAAACAAAAATTTCGGTTCGGTACATACCTCGGTTTAGAGGTCACGGTTCGGTTCATTTTCTGTACAGTAAGAAAACAACAAAATATAAATTTTCTGGTTATTTATTTACCAAAATGTGTAAACAATGGCTTTATCCTTTTAACATTGCTTTAAACTAACTCCTGTGTGTGATGGATGTGAGCCACCACTAGGCTAATCAGTGCAACAGCAGGCAGTCATGAATGCTAAGCATAACAATAACATACATATACACACAGGGTCCATTGCCAGGGTTCATGCAGTCAACATATAAAATAAAAACTAAATAAGATAAGGCTCAGAATTGGTTTCTTAACAAAACCTTTCTACATATAAAGTGCAACATTTCCACATATAAAGTGCAACATTAAACTGCTTCAAGTTGTTGCTCGGATTAAATAAAATGACAAAACTTTTCTTCTACATACAAAAAGTGCAACATTAAACAGTTTCAAGTCAACTCAGCCTCAGATTAACTTTTCTTTTCCCCCCCAGCCTTTAACCCTGGTGACTTTCACTCAATTTTCATGTTTTTTGCCTGAAAAATCAGTTTATCCACATTGTCTGCAGAAAGAGCAGACCTGCTTGCAGGTACAATGTCTCCAGCTGTGGAAAATACCCTTTCACTGGGCACGGAGGTAGCAGGTGTGGTGAGGTAGTGCCTGGCTAACTTGGCAGTAAGAGGATATATGGGCTCATTGTTCTTCCACCATAGAAGTGGGTCAAAATCTAGTTTTTAATGCAATACGGTCTTAAATCTGCTGCTATAAAAACACCAACGGCATTTGTTATTGCTTTAGCCCTGCCTGACTCGCAGAGGAGAGGCTGCTTAAATGCAGTGTTTGCACGACGCTCGTCTTTCTTGAAGCGATATTCATTGTTTTAACGCACCGCGAAGCCGGAATGTTCCCAAACGGGAGATCTTAAGGAGGCAAGAGGGTCTTCCAGCTCTGGCTTTTGCATGTTGTAGTAGCCCGGTCGTTGCTAGCATGCCGTGTGTTGTGCTTCGGTGTGCATTGTTTACACAACGTGCGGTGCGCTACTTAATATGTCCGTGTGGAAACTCGCTCGGTGCACCTCCGTTCTGAACCGAACCCCCCGTACTGAAACGGTTCAATACAAATACACGTACCGTTACACCCTTACTCACATGGCTGCCAAAAGTTATGATTTCTCAAGATGAAGAGTAGGGTAAGAGAGGCTTTCAGTGAAGTCTTTGGGAGGAAAAATCAAAACAAATTGCCAAGCACCGTCATTGACCTCATTTGTGAGTAGATTTGTGTACGCAATTCTCTGTTTATGTCATAGTGTACCATTCAAACAGGATCGCAGACCCTATTTCCGTCTGTCTCCCTCCTCTCATCCTAATAGGGTGCCATTGCCAGGTCATGAGGGGGGAGGTGAAGGGGGATCGAAGTCAACCAGGGGTCATGGATATATAGACTCCAAACCTCATTGCCTCCCTGAGCACCCGTTAGCGGTATGAAGCGTTGGCCATTAGGTGGGATGGGCTTGACGTGGAGTCTTTGTGCGCGGAGCTGTGTGATTACATAGTTGTGTGTGTGTGATGTTCGTCCCGTCATAATAGACAAGAGCAATCTCCCTGCCCTGCGATTGCCCTCTCCCCAACAGCTGGAGTGGGGTGAAGCAGAGTTCTCAATGCCGGCGTGCAGTGTCACGGTGAGGACGTGTGAAAAAAGCCACTTGCATGCACATATGCAGCGACTTCCCTCCAAAATATGCCACTGACCATTCAACTCTTTCGTCTATCGCACGCCCGCTGCAGCTATTGTTTCTTTTTTGCTATTGGCGCTGAAACCCGCTCTCCATGAAGCTTTGCTTATTATGAACTCCTAATTGATGTATTTATCCTGCATAATCAATTCCACTTGCCAATATTGGCTCTGTTTCTAATGGCATACACACTTTTTACACTCGCTTGCTCAAGGTTAAGTCATCATGTTTTGTCACGTGAGAGAATGAGTGCAAAACACCCTCTCGACATCGATTATGTGCCTCAGATGCTCCCCGCATTTTCCTCCTTTTTTTTTACCCTGCACATCCCGCTTCAGAATGGAAGTAGTCACAGGAGAGTAGTTGGTGTGTTTTCTGTGTGGATAGAACCATTAGCTATGTTGGATTCACAACACAAGAATGTTTTGATGATCGCTTACTTGGTTGCCACTGAAATACCTCCCTCTGGTTTGTTGTTGATGTTTTGTTGTTGCATTTACATCGGATTAGCTTCATTTTTCCCAGGAGGAACTCAAAAACTCCAAAGACTTGTGTTTTCCCTACTTAAACATGTCAGGCAGTTGTCATTTAAGATTATTGCACATGAAAGGGATACAACTTGTCATTTCTTTACATGACAGTAACATCTTAAAGCCTAAAAAAGGAAATATGCAATATTGGACTTGGGGTATGTTTACTAAGAGTGTAACGGTACACAAAAACTTCGGTTCGGTACGTACCTCGGTTTAGAGGTCACGGTCTGGTTCATTTTCGGTACAGTAAGAAAACAACTAAATATAAATGTTTTGGTTATTTATTTACCAAATTTGTGAAATCTTCCACCAAAAATATTTTTCTTAGTGGAATATTTGATGTGAAGTAATCGGAACCTTGGATAGGTCAATAATTCATAATAACATTGATTTTGATCCAGTATTATGTTTTGAGCAATGACTGTTCGAAAGAAAAAAAAACAGCTTTGTTTTATTAGTCAACATTGAAACTTTTTCTAAATTACATTTAACCTTTAAGCTTTTTTATTTCACTTTTCTTATGTTTTTGTTTATTTTAATAGTATTTTTAGAATGTGCCGTGGGCCTTTAAAACAGCTGTTGGCCGCAAATGGCCTCCGGGGCACACTTTTGACACCCCTGCTATAGATAATAAAAAATTGAATCTGATAAATCTATGGATAAAAAGCAGAGCGTGGCGACGCATGCACGTTTATCATAGCTCTCTCTGTCTATGCCCCTCCCTCACGAATGTTGCTGCGCGCACAATTTGTTGTTTTTAACCCCTTCTTAACCCTGAACGTACATTGAAAATACACGCAACTCTAACTCAAAATGCCGGACATTTGAGACATTTAAGAAACTCCGCCCGGAATGCCCCGCAAAAGAGGACATGTCCAGTGAAAAGAGGACGTATGGTCAGTCTATCGTAGCCCGTTAGCTGCTAGCATGCCGTGTGTTGTGCCTCGTGTGCGTTACGCTACTTAATATGTCCGTGTGGAAACTCGTTCGGTACACCTCCGAACCGAAACCCCCGTACCGAAACGGTTCAAAACAAATACACGTACCGTTGCACCTCTACTATTTAACCTTAAAATAGATTGTCAATACACTTGTATATTAGGGTGGGATGCTTGACTCTTAAATGTATCACGATTTGGGCGGGGATGATTCTGAAATGGACCAAGAACACCGGCAGGAGGAGAGGTGAAGCCATTTTAACCGCCAAGCCAGTTTGAATGTGAAGTAGTGCAACAACCAAAGAATAAGTGCTTTGTACACTTAAAATTATTTTCACTGGAACCGCAATACAGCAGAGCGCAACCAGCTAAGAGGAGGAAGTTAATACGTCGGGAAAGAATGATATTAACAGTGCGATGCGACGTCACGATAAAGGCCCACACATATTTGCGTACTTATAGCGGATGTCTGGTCAGGCCAGTGCGTGCAAAGCCCAAACGTTATAACACTGCTCGGCCTGTATTTGTCACATCAACTCGCATTCCATGTGACACTGATCTGCATTTTGCCACCAAAGCATATCACAAAATTAGAATCAGGCCAATGAATATGTTTGAATAAATATTTTACACAGCTTATTTTTTGAGACAATTTCAGACACAGATGATGTGCCTAGTTGATAACTGGCTGCAACACTTTGCTCGGGGCATCCTGAGCGAGAACTTCTACCCAAGAATACTCCACTTCCTCGTCTCTTGTGCTATTTAATGGCTTTTCAGTTCACTGCTTTACAAAGCGAGCAGGTAGATCAGCCCCACTTCCTTGTTAGTGTAGGGCGCCATGACAGAAAAAAGTAAACAATGCGCAAGGATTGTGGGAAATGCAGTGTTGCATGGACATTTCACAGGAAACTATGATGCGGCAGTGTGCGACTATGGAAGCCAGTGTTTCCCATAAACTGCCAAGATACCTGTGGCGGTGGGGGCGTGGCTATGGGCGTGGTCACCATGACATCATCGAGTAATTTGCATAATTTACTACAATGCTATGATTTTCTCTAAAAAGGCTCAAAAAATGTATACTTACTAATTAATAATAACAGTTTTGTTTTAAACGTCCATCCATCCATGCATTTTACAATATAATTACAACACTTTATGTACATATTTATATACAGATTTGAACAATAAGTTATTCACTGAAATATATTTATTAATTGTGGTTCTTACAAAAAATATATCTTATAAAATATAAAAGCTAAAATGTCTCTTAAAGCTCTGCCCCTTTAATTAGTGCATACTAAATAATTTAACTTTAGCCTACTACTACAACCATATTATTTACCAGCAACATAAAGTGAAACAGAGGCAGAGGTGTCCTGCCACAGTCAGTAACAAATAAACAGAAAACAGTAGTGGTCAAATACAAATAAGGCAACAAGAGAAGTATCCTACACTTCTCTTTTGTAAAGTAAATCTGAACAGCCAACATGGGCATCTACATCAACTATATGATTTGCCTGAGAAGCTGGACAGGACAAAAAAAAAAAAAAAAAAAATTATTTTTTGTTGTTGTTGTTTGTGGCGGACGTAATTCTTTCGTGGCGCCACAAATAAATGAATGTGTGGGAAACACTGGAAGCGTTGATGACTGTGGACGTTCTGAGTGGTGTTCCGCCTATAGTACGCTGGAGTCTGTGAGCATCTTAAGCCATAGATATTAATAGGTTGGTATGACACACCCCTTTAACGGTAAGCAGAGGGGCGAGGGCTGTAGCTATCAATTATAATAATATCGAACTATTGATTAGTTTGTTAGATTAATTGAGTAATTGGATTAAAACATATTAGGCCCCACTATTGATTGGACTCTCACAATAATAACCGTGTCCACTCGGCATTCGTTGCACCGGTAGCCCATTGGGTTGAAGTTTTTTTGCTCTAATGTCAGATCTGAGCAGAGGAGGTCTTTGTGGCTTGTGCAGCCCTCTGAGACATTTGTGATCAGGGGCTATATAAGTAAACATTGATCGATTGATTGATTGTCCTCTATGTGAATTTTAGCGACAAAAATGTTGACTTAAACAAAAACATAATTCTGTTTTTGAATATATGCAAATCGTCAACATTGAAACAGCACTTTTAATGTGTTCATTGAAAACATTTAAAGAAATAAATTTAATATAAATTAAAAAAATCTCTCTGAGTGCACCGTAAAATTAGGTAATAAATAGGGAACAAGTTTTACAATAAGCTAACTCATGATCATGTGTAATAGCACGGTCATTGACATTCACATGATGAAGAATAATATATATATAAACCCTAATGTTCTAAATTGTGTATATATTTCACACATACACATGAAAAAGTGTGAATTAAAGAAGTGGTGTTTGATATTCAGACAAACTCATTAGCATTCACATACAAACTTTAGATGCCACCATGTATTGGAATAAAACTGTAAATGCTTTCTGGTAATGTACTACAGCTAGGGCTGGCCGATAAGAAAAAATAAATAATCCAGATTATTTTTTTCATATCCATCCATCCATTTTCTACCGCTTGTATCCGATCTAGATTAATATCACCATTTTTTATTTTTTTTATTTTAATTAAAGCGGATTGTCCCCTGCAGGATTATACAGAGTACTGATCCCTACTGTTTACTACTACAGTATCTTGTAACAGACTATTACGCCATGTTTGATTGAGGTAATATATGCTAACAGCTGACAACTGTCATTTTGTTCATATCAATCAATCAAAGTTGACCTAAATAGCCCCTTAATCACAAATGTCGCAAAGAGCTGCACAAGTCACAACATCATCCTCGGCTCAGATCCCACATCAGGGCAAGAAAATACTCAGCCCAATGGGAACAACGAGAAACCTTGAAAGGGACCGCAGATGTGGGGACCCCACCTCCCCTGGGTGACCGGTGCAAGTGGATACGGTTAATAATGTGAGAGTCCAGTCCACAGTGGGGCCAGCAGGGGATCTGCTTGCATGTAGACATGTCAGGGCGCAGAGAAGTCACCGACTGATGCATAAGGAGGTCTCCACCCCAGGTCTCCACCCCAGGTCTCGACTTCATGTGAAAGTCCAGTCCATTGGGAGGTCAGCAGGGGATAATCTTGAATGGAGACAAGTCAGCAGCGCAGAGACTTCACCAACTGATGCAAAGAAGAGTGGTCCATCCTGGGTCCCGACTTGGAACAGCTAGCACGTCCTTCATGGAGGCTGATTTGTGGCCACCTGATAACCTCTCCACGCAAGAGAGGGGGCAGAGCAGAAAAGAGGGACGGCAGATCAACTGGTCTAAAAAGGGGTCGGTTTCAAGGCCAGAGTATACCAATGAGTTTTAAGATGCAACTTAAATGCTTCTACTGAGGTAGCATTTTTAACAGTTACCAGGAGGGCATTCCAGAGTACTGGAGCCCGGATAGAAAACGCTGTAAAACCCCGCAGGCTTTTTTTGGGCTCTGGGAATTACTAATTAGCCAGAGTTCTTTGAACGCAGATTTCTGGCCGGGATATATGGTACAATACAATCAGCAAGATAGGATTGAGCAAGACCGTTTAGTATTTTATACGTAAGTAGTAAAACCTTAAAGTCACATCTTAAGTGCACAGGAAGCCAGTGCAGGTGAGCCAGTATAGGTATGTTTATAAGTATATAAAGGTATATAAGGTATACAGTGTTTCCCATAAACCAAGATACCTGTGGCGTGGGGGGTGTGACATCATCAAGTAATTTGCATAATTTACTACAATGATATGATTTTCTCTAAAAAGGCTCAAAAAATGTATACTTCCTAATTAATAAGTTTTGTTTTAAACGTCCATCCATCCATCCATTTTACAATATAATTACAACACTTTATGTACATATTTATATACAGATTTGAACAATAAGTTATTCACTGAAATATATTTATTAATTGTGGTTCTTACAAAAAATATATCTTATAAAATATAAAAGCTGAAATGTCTCTTAAATCTCTGCCCATTTAATTAGTGCATACTAAATAATTTAACTTTAGCCTACTACTACAACCATATTATTTACCAGCAACATAAAGTGATACAGAGGCTGAGGTGTCCTGCCACAGTCAGTAACAAATAAACAGAAAACAGTACTGGTCAAATACAAATAAGGCAACAAGAGAAGTATCCTACACTTCTCTTTTGTAAAGTAAATATATACATCAACTATATGATTTGCCTGAGAAGCTGGACAGGACAAAACAAAACAAAAAAAATGTTTATTTTTATTTGTGGCGGACGTAATCCTTTCGTGGCGGGCCGCCACAAATAAATGAATGTGTGGGAAACACTGGTATAGGTGTAGTATGATCAAACTTTCTTGTTCTTGTCAAAAGTCTAGCAGCCGCATTTTGTACCTACTGTAGTCTTTTAATGCTAGACATAGGGAGACCTGAAAATAATGTTACTGTAATTGAGACGAGACGTAATGAACGCATGAATAATGATCTCAGCGTCGGTGGTGGACAAAATGTGACAAATTTTAGCGAGATTACGCAGATGAAAGAAGGCTGCTTTAGTAACACTCTTAATGTGTGACTCAAATGAGAGAGTTGGGTGGAAGATAATACCCAGATTCTTTACCACTTTGTGCAATTGTTTTCTTGTAAAATGTTAAGGTGGTATTATCAAATGGGTGCCGGTGTCTAGCAGGACCAATCTTCAGCATTACTGTTTTCTTAGTGTTTAGAATACAAAAAGTTGCTGGACATCCATTGTTTAATTTTGTTTAGACACGTCTCCAAATGACTACAATCTGCCGTGTTGGTCAGCTTTAGGGGTATGTAGAGTTGGGTGTCATCAGCATAACGGTGAAAGCTAACGCCGTATTTGCGTATGATGTCACCTAGCGGCAGCATGTAGATGCTGAAGAGTGCAGGGCCAAGAACCGAACCCTGTTATGGGAGACACCGCATCCTGTCAGTAAGAGAAGTTAAACCAAGAAAAGGCCAAGTTTGACATACCAACACGTGTTATGATATGTTCTCATAGAATGTTATGATATCTATATTTGTGTTTACTAGAGGTGCAACAGTATAGGTCACCCGCGCTACGGTCCGTACCTGGTTTTAAAGCCATGGTTTTGCTACTATTTCTAAATTGTTTTGTAGGGGTAAAGAGAACCACTTTTTCCTCTCAAAAGTTATTTTGTTTCTTTGATTGTCATCACAAACCCTCCGCAGTAAATAAAGTATAACTGGTGTAGTGAATATTATAAGACTTTTATTTCAAGTTAACATTTACTAATTAGCACTTGGTACATTAATATTGGAATTCTTAAATTACTTATACATCAGTGCTGCTCACCACTGCTTTGGCAAACAGTGACCCAGATATTGGAGTTTTTAAAACTCAAATACTGTATTTTATATTGAATGAAAATATGTTAATGTGTGAATTTGAGGTACTGTAAAATAATGTGTACCAACACATAAAACAAGTATAGTGATTATTTTAGGAACAAAATGTTTTTTAACCACAAACAAACAAATAGAACACTGTTGTCTGCAGAGTTTTTTTTATACCGGTACTTGTGCTTGTTACTCTAACAGCAGGGACAATTTTCTTTAGTACATGTTTTATCAGAGGAGTGGAATTAACATCTGGTTAAACATTTTTTAGATATAAAATGCCATTTCTGATTAAATTAGTGGGTGTGTTGATTTTACCAGTCGGGACCACTACAGTCACGTTGACGTTCTGAGTGCCTGCAAGTCTTCATTCGGGGCAGTTTTACTGGTGAGCTGCAGCAGATAGTGAAAGTAAAGTCGCTGCTCCTTTTTAAATGCTGTGTTTCAACTTCCTTGCTCGTGTTAGTCATATTTCTTAATTTTGTTCTTCCTGGCTGCACTTTCAGCTGTGTAAGGGACATTAATTATGTCGTGACGAGACTGACTTTTGCGACGGTGGAACAAGATGGTCGACACACTTTAAACAAAAACACACGCAAATGTACACAAACCCCCACACATTCACAGACATACACAGGATCAAGGTCAATAAAGTCAGATTGTTCTGTGAAGGATTATACCAGGGGTCGGCAACCCAAAACGTTGAAAGAGCCGTTTGCACCATAAATTAATTGGAGCTGCAAAAAATGAATTCCTTCTGTAAGTAATATAGTGAAGGCAACACATGAAGTAAGTCTATATTAGCTATATTAGCCTACTATCAAAATGACTATGTCGCAGACTGACGCAAATCTTCATTGACAGAAATGTTGTATTTTTATATTTATTCTACACATTTTTACAACATTGGAAAACATTAGTGAAACAGAGGTTTCTCAGGGTGAGATACCTCCTGGATATTACTGGCTTAGAATGGCCAAAAGTATAGATGCGCGTGTCCAAGCTAAAGAAAATGGCGGGCTGTCTTCTTTGATTGGATTTATTACAATCTATGTAAGCTGGGTAATGTTTGCTGTGGTCTGGAACAACATGGCACACAAACAACTACCAGAAATGCAGGCAGTATAACATACAGATAATATGTCATGAGAAATGCAGCTATAAATTAAATACACAGAGGACATAGGAAATTAAATTAGCTCAAATAAACCTAGTGAGGCATAATGATGCAACAGGTACATAAAGCTAGCCTAAATAGCATGTTAGCATCCATTAGCTTGCAGTCATGCACTGACCAAATATGCTGGATAAGCACTCTACACAAGTCAATAACATCAACAAAGATCACCTTTGTGCATTCACACACAGCATAACAAGTTTGGTGGACAAAATAAGACAAAGGAGGAGTTGCATAATACATATCTTTCTCTGGCATCGTTGGAGAAAGTTGTACATGTAAACAAACTCCGGTGAGTTCAAGGACTGCCAAAATTAGTAGGACAAAACGGCACTCGCCAAATACTCATCAGAAAAGCATGTTTACTATAAATAGTGGATAAATAAAGGATATTTAGTAGGATTTCTAACAATTAGGGAGGTTTGTGTCATGTTTGTCCTCCTACAAAAACCCTATTAAAACAAAAATATATTTTCCCCCATCTTTTTCTATTTTCATACATTTTTGAAAAGCTCCATTGAGCCACGAGGGCGGCACTAAAGAGCCGCAGGTTGCAGACCCCCGGATTATATCAAGCATCATTGCTTCCCTACTGTTTAGTACTGCAGTAAATTCTAACATACTTTTTCGCCATGTTTGACCGAGGAAATTTGTTAACAGTTGATCACCGTGATTGAACTCAAATTATCACGATCATATAATGGCCCAGCCCTAACTATAGCATTGATATAGCACTGTTGTGGAAAGTTTAAAATGATCTCAAACTTTTGTCCTTTCTTTTGGGTCCTTTATTCTCTTTCTCCTTTGTCGTTGAATAATTATCCAGCTTCTCAGGCAAATTATATAGTTGATGTAGATGCCCATGTCGGCTGTTCAGATTTACTTTACAAAAGAGAAGTGTAGGATACTTCTCTTGTTGCCTTATTTGTATTTGACTTTATTAAATGTATTTATATTAGAAACACAACACGTGTATATAACAAAGGGTGCAAAGTCTGCAGGCAGTAGGAAACACATGGTTAAGTGTAGGGAGTAAAACTGATGGCAGTCTAAAGTTCAAGATTTTTGGAGCTCTTTGTTCAGTGGATCAGATGTTTGATGAAGCTATGTGTCTATCTACCACCACTACTGTTTTCTGTTTATTTGTTACTGACTGTGGCAGGACACCTCTGCCTCTGTTTCACTTTATGTTGCTGGTAAATAATATGGTTGTAGTAGTAGGCTAAAGTTAAATTATTTAGTATGCACTAATTAAAGGGGCAGAGCTTTGAGACATTCTAGCTTTTACATTTTATAAGATAAATTTTTTGTAAGAACCACAATTAATAAATATATTTCAGTGAATAACTTATTGTTCAAATCTGTATATAAATATGTACATAAAGTGTTGTAATTATATTGTAAAATGGATGGATGGATGGATGGACATTTAAAACAAAACTGTTATTATTAATTAGTAAGTATACATTTTTTGAGCCTTTTTAGAGAAAATCAAATCATTGTAGTAAATTATGCAAATTACTCGATGATGTCATGGTGACCACGCCTATAGCCACGCCCCCGCCGCCACAGGTATCTTGGCAGTTTATGGGAAACACTGAGGGCTGTATAAATAAACATTGATTGATGATTGATTAATTGATCAATCACATTTTTAATTGGTCAGAAAATGATGAACAATTGTCTTAACTGCCTGATAAAGCTCTAGCTGTAAGCTTCAAATTTATTGTCTGGAGTTTGTTTTGATGTTTCCTGTCGTGGAGATGAAAATTAATCAGAAATGAAACAATTTTGAGGACCTGGAAGCAAGAAAATGTGCAGCAAAGTGTAATTATACTGTGGCGCTTTGGCAATCTTGTCAGACCTCACTGACTACAGAACAACCAGAACGAGTGAGGCCGCTGGCGAGAAGTCTATAGAACCAACATTAGCAGTAGAGTTGCCGCCCAGGGGGAGCAGTTACCTGGAGTTCTACTGTGACTGTGACAGGAATGGCATTTGGCATGGGAACTGCAGCTCCGTCGGTCTTTGCATACGGATAACTTCACCAGCCCACAAATGGAGGCAATGTGTTGAGCAGCTGTGGAAGTGTTGCTGGAGAGTAGCCAGCCTGCTCCATTTGATGCAGTTATTTAGCTCTGAGACTTAGAGTTTTAGGAAATGGAGGTCACATCGGCATGACAGGGGCTCATTCTTGTTGACTTTCAGGTTTAAACGGCAAGCTGTCAGAGAAATGTGGATTTCAGGATGCTGGATGTGTAATAGTCCAATTTGCATAATGAGTGTATATAATTGCAATGGGCACTGTAGGGAAAAAATGAAAAGCAAAACAAATCTATTCAGAACGTGCATACATTGTTTCTTTTTGTCGATATTTATTTCAATATTTATATTTATAATATCTCCTTTTTTGGAATTTTGACTTTCATTCACAATCCTTATGTAAAACAAGCACGCGTTTTTATTTTTTATGCATTCTAACTGGTAAATGCGAGCAAAAGTTGATTACAATGGACCTTTTAAGAGTTCTGCTCTATCCTGCCTATAAAGTGCTTAAAAAACATCCAAACACTTCCATCAACGTTTTCTATACACTGTGTAAGTATATACCTATGTAATGCAGTAACAAGCACATTCATAATATGTACTATATACTAGGGGTGTAACGGTACACAACAATTTCGGTTCGGTACGTACCTCGGTTTAGAGGTCACTGTTCGGTTCATTTTCGGTACAGTAAGAAAACAACAAAATATAAATTTTTTGGTTATTTATTTACCAAATTTGTAAACAATGGCTTTATCCTTTTAACATTGGGAACACTATAATAATATTGCCCACGTTAATCAACATTAAACTGCCTCAAGTTGTTGCTCAGATTAAATAAAATGACAAAACTTTTCTTCTATATATAAAAAGTGCAACATTAAACAGTTTCAAGTCAACTCATCATGCTTAATTTATTACAGCATTTGGGAAGCCTGTAGTTGATTTATTATGCAAATGTTATATTTTTATCAACATGTGATAGCAGGGACCCTGCCATTCAAAACTAGGCTGCTGCATTACTAATGATTAATGTAACTATAGCTGAAAAAATGGTACAGTAGCAATAGGAGAGACTATTCATCCCTGAACACCATGGAGTTCATGTCGGCTTAATGATGCACTTACATTATTATATCAACTATCAGAGACAGAAACTCTTCATTTAACATAATTTCCTTTTTTGCTGCTTCAACACAGCTCAATCAACACAGAAAAAAGTTAAGTGAAATAACAGACAGACAGGGCTTTGCTGTCCGTACCACACACACGGCAAAATGAGCTAACGTTATGCTAAAAGTGAATTAGCCTTCACCTCAAGCCAGGACTGCGAGCGAGCTGAGCTGCCTTTTATATTTCTAGAAGGTCAACGGGCTCATAGTGATGTTACTAGTAGTTGACTGGGAGGTGTTTATTATCATTTGGGGAGAGTCCGCTGCCTGATGCTTAGCACTGACTACATGCGCTCTGAATACGCACTGCTGATTGGCTGTTACCGCTCTGTTTGTAACCAATCAGATAGTTGTGTGGGTGGGACAATGCTGGGTGTTGTGTAGAGGACTGACAGAAACAGAGGCAGAAGGAAGCGGAGGCGGCTACTTAATATGTTCGTGTGGAAACTCATTCGGTACACTTCCGAAACCGAACCGAAACCCCCGTACAAATACACGTACCGTTACACCCCTAATATATACGTATTTTGGTCATTTTGAGCATTCATTTCAACCTTCACTTTTTCCTTCAACTACAATACTACTACAACTCATGCAGACATCAAATGAGCAAACATAATAAAACATCACTTGTCTGTTCTCACTGGGATGCTGACTGTTAGGATGTTGATATCTTCCCATTTAGATGACGAATGACTCCTAATCCTCGCAAAGGGTTTAAAAAAAAAAAAAGAAAAAAGGTGGGTCCAAACCAGCGTCTTTAGCATATCTTTCTCGCCATCTCCAGGTCTAAGTTGGCTGTAAAAGTGTACCAACTTTTCAGTTTATGTCCACATCATTTTACCATCCAGGTAAGAGACATGATTTGTGATCTGGAATAAATTTACACGAGTTTAGAGGCGAGAAAGCTGCTCATCAACTGATGTCAATACAGCAGCATAAGGAGAAGTTGCCTCTGATCAATGCACCGCTAAATGTAGCTCCTTAACATCAGAGCTTATAATAACAATAATCAGTGTTTCCCATAAACTGCCAAGATACCTGTGGCGGTGGGGGCGTGGCTATGTCACCATGACACCATCGAGTAATTTGCATAATTTACTACAATATGATTTTCTCTAAAAAGGCTCAAAAAATGTATACGTACTAATTAATAATAACAGTTTTGTTTTAAACGGACATCCATCCATCCATCCATCCATCCATTTTACAATATAATTACAACACTTTATGTGCATATTTATATACAGATTTGAACAATAAGTTATTCACTGAAATATATTTATTAATTGTGGTTCTTACAAAAAATATATCTTATAAAATATAAAAGCTAAAATGTCTCATAAAGCTCTGCCCCTTTAATTAGTGCATACTAAATAATTTAACTTTAGCCTACTACTACAACCATATTATTTACCAGCAACATAAAGTGAAACAGAGGCAGAGGTGTCCTGCCACAGTCAGTAACAAATAAACAGAAAACAGTAGTGGTGGTAGATAGACACAGAGCTTCATCAAACATCTGATCCACTGAACAAAGAGCTCCAAAAATCTTGAACTTTAGACTGCCATCAGTTTTACTCCCTACACTTAACCATGTGTTTCCTACTGCCTGCAGACTTTGCACCCTTTGTTATATACACATGTTGTGTTTCTAATATAAATACATTTAATAAAGTCAAATACAAATAAGGCAACAAGAGAAGTATCCTACACTTCTCTTTTGTAAAGTAAATCTGAACAGCCTATATGGGCATCTACATCAACTATATGATTTGCCTGAGAAGCTGGAGAGGACAAAAAAAAAAAAAATTTTTTTTTTAAATTTTTAATTATTTATTTATTTATTTATTTATTTTTTATTTATTTTTTAAAAATTTGTGGCGGAAGTAATTCTTTCGTGGCAGGCCGCCACAAATAAATGAATGTGTGGGAAACACTGATAATAATACTTGGTTAATATTCTGGTCACGAAATGTAAACAGGGTATTGTTGGCGCTTTTTGAATGGTTGTTTTTGTTTATGGTCGGAATAAAAGCTATAGACGCAACAATGTCATTGATCCCCTGATTTTTATTTACATTTATCCGCGTGTTAGAATGCATTAAAAAAAAAATAGTGTGTTCTTGTCTTTCACAAGCATTGAATTCTAAAGTTCTCCTTTAGAATACGTCTTATTTCCAACGTCACTACACTTTATTGTAATAAGAACAGCTTTTTTGTGGGAAATGTGTTGGATCATTTTGTCTATTTGTTTATTTAATGGGTGCTTATAAATTTACCGTCTTCAAAAGAAATCCTGTATGGGGAAAAGATGCATTGATATTCATACTAATTGATTTGTTAAAATTATTTTTTAATCGAATCATTAGGTGTTTAAGATTGCACACCCTTACTAAGAGTAGTGACGAAGTAGGCAACACTTATCCCCCCTGCTCGCTTCTTATTCTCTGGCAGACCTGGGGCCTCATGTAACAACAATGCGTGGCTTTCCTACTAAAAATCGACGCAAGTTCAAATCCAGAAAACAGCGTATGCAGGTAAAAATTCAGATATATTAAGGTGTTCGCGTGCACAAATCCAAGCACATTTCTTTGCCCTTATCGCAATCTACCTGGGATTGGCTACAGACGTGTGTGTGGCCTGTCACACCCAGACCACGCCCCCTTATAAATACGCAAATCATATTGAAAGTAGCCATGTGCTTGAGCTGGTGCATGGTCTGACCAATCACAGGTCAGTAGGAGGTGCTTCTTGCTTGTGTTTCGAGTCAATGGCAGAGAGATTGTGAGCCTGACATTGCCGTGTCTCCGAGACCTTTAAGCAGGCTGAAATAAAAAAAGAAATAGTTGTGTCCAGGAATAAAGTGAAAAAGAAGATTGATGTGCGTGGGCAAAACAGACTCGGAAATTAGTGCTGCATCGCGTTTGAAAAAGATAGTTGCTACAAAATACGTAAAACTTTAGAAGAGGTGCGTGATTCTGATTACCCTCAATGTAAATATATATATAACTTACAACTAGAGATGTCCGATAATATCGGACTGCCGATATTATCGGACGATAAATGCTTTAAAATGTAATATCGGAAATTATCGGTATCTGTTTCAAAAAGTAAAATTTATGACTTTTTAAAACGCCGCTGTGTACACGGACGTAGGGTGAAGTACAGAGCGCCAATAAACCTTAAAGGCACTGCCTTTGCGTGCCGGCCCAATCTATCAATCAATCAATGTTTATTTATATAGCCCTAAATCACAAGTGTCTCAAAGGGCTGCACAAGCCACAACGACATCCACGGTACAGAGCCCACATAAGGGCAGGGACAAACTCAACAAATGGTACGTCTATGTGAATGACTATGAGAAACCTTGGAGAGGACCGCATATGTGGGAGATTATCTAATTTCCCCTATTTGGGTTAAAAATATTTTTTTGCAAACCAGTAATTATAGTCTGCAAATGATGTGTTGTTGTTGAGTGTTGAGCTGTCTAGAGCTCGGCAGAGTAACCGTGTAATACTCTTCCATATCAGTAGGTGGCAGCCAGTAGCTAATTGCTTTGTAGATGTCGGAAACAGCGGGGGGCAGTGTGCAGGTAAAAAGGTGTCTAATGCTTAAACCAAAAATAAACAAAAGGTGAGTGCCCCTAAGAAAAGGCATTGAAGCTTAGGGATGGCGATGCAGAACGAAACTAAAACTGAACTGGCTACAAAGTAAACAGAAACAGAATGCTGGACGACAGCAAAGACTTACTGTGGAGCAAAGACGGCGTCCACAATGTACATCCGAACATGACATGACAATCAAAAATGTCCCCACAAAGAAGGATAAAAACAACGGAAATATCCTTGATTGCTAAAACAAAGTACCGTAGATGCGGGAAATATCGCTCAAAGGAAGACATGAAACTGCTACAGGAAAATACCAAAATAAGAGAAAAAGCCACCAAAATAGGAGCGCAAGACAAGAACTAAAACACTACACACAGGAAAACAGCAAAAAACTCCCAAATAAGTCAGGGCGTGATTTGACAGGTGGTGACAGTACACCTACTTTGAGACAAGAGCTATAGTGATGCATGCTTGGTTATGATTTAAAGTCATATCCAACAATTGCGACAACGACTTTTTACTGTCAACTTAGTTTCGTTGTTTAATGATTTCTGCCGGTGGTGTGCCTCCGGATCTTTTGAACACAAAAATGTGCCTTGGCTCAAAAAAGGTTGAAAAACACATACTTTAACAAACTCCTCCTAGGGACTTTGATCAAATGAGCCGCGGTTATAATGACAAATACCACACAGATGGCTAATGATACATTGCAAAGGAATTTTGCCATACGCTGTGGGCGTGGCATGGTGCCAAACTTTGATCTGATGGTTCGCCACAAAACTTTGAACGTTTATAACTCGGCTCCACAAATTCCGATCTTAATCATAATTGGTTCAAAAAATGATAATGACACGAATAAAATTACTCTTAAAATATCACTTTCATCATCTTGTGGAATGCGATCGGACCGCTTGTATCTGCAGCGATTAATTAGTAAAATGTTTATTTGAACATTTGATCTGTTTGAGAAACTTTTCTTTGACAATCGAGTTCTATTAGTAGTGTTTGATAGCGGAACTAAACGTAAAGAAATGGACTGTAGAGCGCATTAGTTTTTTGTTGTTTTGTGGTTGCAATGCCTAAATATAACTACGAAGACCTGGTTGTGCAAATAAACAAACGTTATGTTAAGTCCCAGTCATAAATATTGTGATTGTTGGATCCAATAAATGATATTTCTGTTGTCGATTTTCATAACAGAAACTAAAATCTTAGTTGTTGTTGTGCAGGAAAGCCAAGTGCTTTATTTGACACGGATGACCTCGTTATAGTGTCTTTGGTGCTATTTGTTAGCATCAAGAAAATTAATAAGATTGAATACATCTCTCGAATGCTCAACAACATATACTGAATCTTGATATATCGCAAGCAAACATTGCTTAACTGGGACATCTACAAAACCAGTGAAGTTGGCACGTTGTGTAATTTGTAAATAAAAACAGAATACAATGATTTGCAAATCCTTTTCAATTTATATACAATTGAATAGACTGCAAAGACAAAATATTTAACGTTCGAACTAAGAAACTTAATTTTTTTTGGCAAATAATCATTAACTTAGAATTTAATGGCAGCAACACTTTGCAAAAAAGTGGTCACAGGGGCATTTTTACCACTGTGTTACATGGCCTTTCCTTTTAACAACACTCAGTAAACGTTTGGAAACTGAGGAGACACATTTTTTAAGCTTTTCAGCTGGAATTCTTTCCCATTCTTGCTTGATGTACAGCTTAAGTTGTTCAACAGTCCAGGGTCTATTTTGTGGTATTTTTGGCTTTATATTGCACCACACATTTTTAATGGGAGACAGGTCTGGACTACAGGCAGGCCAGTCTAGTACCCGCACTCTTTTACTATGAAGCCACGTTGATGTAACACGTGGCTTGGCATTGTCTTGCTGAAATAAGCAGGGGCGTCCATGGTAACGTTGCTTGGATGGCAACATATGTTGCTCCAAAACCTGTATGTACCTTTCAGCATTAATGGTGCCTTCACAGATGTGTAAGTTACCCATGCCTGGAGCACTAACACACCCCCATACCATCACAGACGCTGGCTTTTCAACTTGGCACTTCTAACAGTCCGGATGGTTCTTTTCCTCTTTGGTCCGGAGGACACGACATCCACAGTTTCCAAAAACAATTTGAATGTGGACTCGTCAAATCACAGAACACTTTTCCACTTTGCATCAGTCCATCTTAGATGAGCTCGGGCCCAGCGAAGCCAGCGGCGTTTCTGGGTGTTGTTGATAAATGGCTTTGGCTTTGCTTAGTAGAGTTTTAACTTGCACTTACAGATGTAGCGACAAGCTGTAGTTACTGACAGTGGTTTTCTGAAGTGTTCCATGTGGCGATATCTTACACACTGATGTCACTTTTTGATGCAGTACCGCCTGATGGATCGAAGGTCACAGGCATTCAACGTGGATTTTCGGCGATTTCTCCAGATTCTCTGAACCCTTTTGATGATATTATCGGAGCGTAGATGGTGAAATCCCTAAATTCCTTGCAATATCTGGTTGAGAGATGTTGTTCTTAAACAATTTGCTCAGGCATTTGTTGACAAAGTGGTGACCCTCGCCCCATCCTTGATTGTGAATGACTGAGCATTTCATGGAAGCTGCTTTTATACCCAATCATGGCACCCACCTGTTCCCAATTAGCCTGTTCACCTGTGGGATGTTCCAAATAAGTTTTTGATGAGAATTCCTCAACTTTCTCAGTCGTTTTTGCCACTTGTGCCAGCTTTTTTGAAACAAATTCCAAATGAGCTAATATTTGCAAAAAAATTACAAAGTTTACCAGTTCGAATGTTAAGGATCTTGTCTTTGCAGTCTATTGAATATAGGTTGAAAAGGATTTGCAAATCATTGTATTTTGTTTTTATTTACCATTTACACAACATGCCAACTTCCCTGGTTTTGGGGATTGTACTATAGAGCTAAATAATGAGACAAAATATGAACTTCACAGCATAAAAACAACTGCAGACATGAATTGTAGATGAAACTAATATTAGTAGCAGGAAATCAACTTCAAACAAACGTATCCTTTTTTTCATTAGAGTCACGATCACAGCAGCACAGCACTCGTTATGCCAATCAAATACGTTACTTAGCGATGCACAAATAAATCCAACTTTGTCTTTCACGGATTGTTTAATTTGTAAATATAAATACATGATGTGCCTCGGATCTTTTCTTCTCTAAATACCGTGAGTGTCAAACGAAGTGAGGTAGCAGTAACCTCTTGGTAATGATAAATGGTTTACATCTGTAAAAATCCACTCCATCCCATTTTAAATATTTTTTCATGATCGCTTTTATATTTGCCTCTAATCCTTTCAAAATAATCCTAAATCTGCACGGATACAGATAAATAAACAGTAGTCTAATGGGGCTTCAATGTTTCCCATAAACTGCCAAGATACCTGTGGCGGTGGGGGCGTGGCTATGAGCGTGGTCATCATGACATCATCGAGTAATTTGCATAATTTATTACAATGATATGATTTTCTCTAAAAAGGCTAAAAAAATGTATACTTACTAATTAATAATAACAGTTTTGTTTTAAACGTCCATCCATCCATCCATCCATCCATCCATCCATCCATTTTACAATATAATTACAACACTTTATGTACATATTTATATACAGACTTGAACAATAAGTTATTCACTGAAATATATTTATTAATTGTGGTTCTTACAAAAAATATATCTTATAAAATATAAAAGCTAAAATATCTCTTAAAGCTCTGCCCCTTTAATTAGTGCATACTAAATAATTTAACTTTAGCCTACTACTACTACAACCATATTATTTACCAGCAACATAAAGTGAAACAGAGGCAGAGGTGTCCTGCCACAGTCAGTAACAAATAAACCGAAAACGGTAGTGGTGAAATACAAATAAGGCAACAAGAGAAGTATCCTACACTTCTCTTTTGTAAAGTAAATCTGAACAGCCTATACGGGCGTCTACATCAACTATATAATTTGCCTGAGAAGCTGGACAGGACAAAAAAATAAAAAAATAAAATACATTTATTTTTATTTTTATTTGTGGCGGACGTAATTCTTTCGTGGCGGACCGCCACAAATAAATGAATGTGTGGGAAACACTGGGCTTAGACCATCACCTGAAACCCAGAAGTGCCCGGATGTGCCTCTAGGTCACGTGATAACGCGTATCCAAGCTGTTATCTGTGATATTTCTACCTGAATGAATGCTTCTGATATTCTGTACATTGCATGTTGTACAAGTTAATGGTCTTCATTTTGCTGCATAAACATTTTTCACTTTCTCTATTAATTAATACAATTTAATATTGAGCCTGCATTCTGTAATTGAGGACTGAACCAGAACATGTTATAAAATAATTTATACAATATTTCAGCCGGCAACCCTCCACCCCTCCACCACGCTCGCCCTCATATACCTAAACTGATGTACAAGCATTTCTTTAAGTGCAAATATCACAGAATAACATTACAAAACATCTTTGACAAAGTGTGATCGTAATGTAAGACGTTTTTATTTTGTTAATGTCAGGGTTTCCCCTCAATTGCTAAAATACCTGTGGCGGTGGGAGCGTGATTTGCTATGATGCATATATTCTTTAAAAAGGCAAAAATATGTGAACATACATTTCAAACAAATCTGTTAAGTGTAGTATAAACATATGCATTTTTTCTTACATAATATCGTTTTGTTCTATTTTTAAATTGTTGCTGCTTGTGTACTTTGTGGAGATCTTTTTTTTTTTGTCACTCTTTCTTTAATAAAAAGGACTGTCAACAAATCTAGCATTTATTTCTGGTGTTACTGGCGACTGTAATTGTGTTTAAAGACTCTTTAGATTCTGTCCCGCCATTTCCGTGACGAAAAGTGAGCAGAGCGTCTGACGTCACACTTGCTTCGCGTCATTAAAAGCAGCCAGTGTCATCTTAAATTGTGAAGATCGCTGTCCGAGGGTATATCTAAAATATATTAAAGTATATCCACAGCGCGGACACGCTGCCTCCGCTCCAAACAACCCCGTATGTATGGCTTACGTCATCAAAACATCGGTCTCTGGAGCACTGTTCCGGTGATAAGTATATCTTTTTCCGGCCAAGTTTTCGGTGTAACATTAGTCAATAGTGCAAATAATAGACTATATATAGCCATTCATACTGTAACTATTTGCTGGTATTAATGTGTACGTTAGTGTGTTGTGATGGTCATTTTCCCATTGTCTGTGAACACACTGTGTCAGCAGAGAATGAACAAGTGTTGTGTGTCTATAAATGAAGCACACAGGCAGACGTGTGTGCACGGAGGAAATACTTGTTGGAATTGGGCCCGTTGTTAGCATAAAATTGGCCATTAAAGCTGAAAAGAGCAGTGTTTCCCACACATTCATTTATTTGTGGTGGCCCGCCACGAAAGAATTACGTCCGCCACAATTTTTTTTTTAATTTTTTTTTTTTGTGTCCTGTCCAGCTTCTCAGGCAAATCATATAGTTGATGTAGATGCCCATATAGGCTGTTCAGATTTACTTTACAAAAGAGAAGTGTAGGATACTTCTCTTGTTGCCTTATTTGTATTTGACCACTACTGTTTTCTGTTTATTTGTTACTGACTGTGGCAGGACACCTCTGCCTCTGTTTCACTTTATGTTGCTGGTAAATAATATGGTTGTAGTAGTAGGCTAAAGTTAAATTACTTAGTATGCACTAATTAAAGGGGCAGAGCTTTAAGAGACATTTTAGCTTTTAAATTTTGTAAGATATATTTTTTGTAAGAACCACAATTAATAAATATATTTCAGTGAATAACTTATTGTTCAAATCTGTATATAAATATGTACATAAAGTGTTGTAATTATATTGTAAAATGGATGGATGGATGGATGGACGTTTAAAACAAAACTGTTATTATTAATTTGTAAGTATACATTTTTTGAGCCTTTTTAGAAAAAATCATATAATTGTAGTAAATTATGCAAATTACTCAATGATGTCATGGTGACCACGCCCATAGCCACGCCCCCACCACCACAGGTATCTTGGCAGTTTATGGGAAACACTGAAGAGGGTCAGACTTTGTTTGTTTTCTCCTGGACGCTACAATACATTATATTACTTTTAGTTTGGTGTGGCGGCTAATATGAAACCGTACATTAAGGAGCAACCCTAAATGTAGATAAACCGGATGTATAGCGTAACGCTTTCATTTTGAAGCCGGAAAAGTGTGATTGTTTTGAGAAAGTGTCTTGATTAATTAATTAATTATTCAATTATCAATTAAAGAAAGTCTCATTTCGACATCCTGCCGACCGTCTTTCATTTCTGTTGAGCTTTTGTAATCTTACTTCTTAAATCAGTCACAGTAACAATCTAAATGTTATGTTATCACTGCACCTTACCTTTACGTAATCTGAACAGGGAAGTAAAGCACCACCCACCTCTTTCGACGCGCACAGCAGGTGTTTGCTGCAGGAATGTTGCCTCGTCTCACTGTGAAAAATAGTCATTTTTTGACGAGAGAACTTGCAATGGCTTTGAACCAGATATTTCCGACTTTCGCTTGCTTTCTCGCTTGTGGTTTATCAGTAGCAAGTGAACTGCAGCCTAGTTTCCCCGCTGCGGCATGGCCCGATTGTCTAAAAGGAAGTGCTCCTGTAATCAGCCGATAAAAAAATTAGTGCTGTTATTGAAATTTAAATTTACTTTGTTCCTCAGTGCATTTATTTTCTTTTTTATAGCAATGCATTTCCGACTTCCGGCAACAAAGGTGTGTTCCTACTTCTGGAAACAAACGCGTGTGTGTGTTGTAATCATGGCAGACCTGCTAACAGATAACGAAGACTACTATTTTTGGACCTGTATATACGGAGGATGAACTGCTAGTTATAGAAACGAGCACAAATAGAGGCTGAAACATTGGAGCAGACGGAAGCGGAGAGTTTGAGGTCGGAACTTAGAGCCAAGCTGTGCCAACATAAATGAATTGTTTACCCAGACTATACCAGAAAAAATGTCCCCGGCCAGATGGATTAAAAATCAATTATTGATGCATCTTTAATTTGTGTATATTGATGCAGTTTTACATTTTTGTTCCACAAAATAAGTGTTTATAACTTGCAACTTTTAATAACAGTGCATTTGTGATGAAAAACTGTTAAATTAATTCCCATTACATTTATTAACTTTATAGAAATGTGTGCAAAAGTGGAACATAAGTGCCCTATAATAAAGGAGCCGATCGGATTTCTCAGTGAGGTGGCTCGCTACGGTCAGCCAAATTTTAGAACTGTCTGCATTACCTTATTTACAGTAAATGAAATGATTATTGACGTTTAATAATCGATTTTGTAATCATCCATGTCCGATTTGCAATGCATCTAAAAATGTATTGTTTTTTATTATCTGTGTTATGTTACTACGCTAGAAAAAGAGATCCTCAGTGTTTGCTCTTTCAATAACAATTTTGCTACAGCTTGGTTATTATACAGGTTACGGTACGTAAATGAAGTGTTGGCGGTTTTTGGATTCATTTCTAAAGTGACTTAGAGGCAGAATAGATTGCTCCCATTAGCTGCATTGCTATCCACCCGAAACAAGCCGATTATTACAGATTAGAATGCCAAACAAATAACATTTTGTCTTCTTGTCTCTTATAAGGATTGTGAACGATAGGAAAAATTCCAAAAAAAAAGTGCAGTTCTCTTTTAAGTCTTAGTCATTTTAATCTGAAACACATTGGTTGCTTGTTATTAAGTGAAATGTCTTATTTTCTCTTGTGTATTTTTTAATTGCTCTTTGTTGTATCCAATTTGCTTATCCAATTTGCTTGATTAATTGAAGGAATTGTTAGTAGGATACACAATTAGTAAAAAATGTGATAGCTACATTCAATGATAATGGTTCCTCTGCAGTGACAGTCCAAACTGTGTTTTGTTGGCAGGTCATGGATTACATTTTTAAATTTGTGCGTATTTCTCTTCTTACCAAGTATGTCCTCTAACAGTGATCAATGAGCTGGTGTTCAAGTCGCAGGCGGCCGTGAGGGGTGTGTTTGTTGGGATTGGGTTTCCATTCTAATGAGATCCTTGACACAAGGACAGCAACAGTGCCTCCCTTTTTTTTCTACTGTTTTTCCATTGTACATTTGCTTTCTCAATCCACTGTCCTCTTACTGAATTGCAACATCCAGTTGCATATACAGGTGTGCCTCTGTTTTATATTCTATTCTGTTCTATGCAAATACAGACATCTGTCCTATATGAAGGGAATCCTCAATAAGCTATTAAGTGTTTACATCAGTGTTTCCCAACCACCGGTCCGGGGACCGGTACCGGTCCGTGAAGCATTTGCTACCGGGCCGCACAGAAACATTAAATAATTTATAAAGGACTGCATTTTCTCCGACTTAACTTTGGCCTGTCCCACTAGACCAGGTGTTTCAAACTTGTTTTCATTGAGGGTCACACCACAGTCATGGCTGCCATTAGAGGACCGCTTGTATCAGTAAACAATTAATGAATTTGCCTTTGAATTTTAATATTTTTGAAAAAATTTCTTACGTAAAGAGTAAAAAGAATCTGTTACCACTGTTTTTTACAGAAAAAAAGTTGCCAGACTTTTACTGTTTTTTTTAAGTTATTATTTTTATAACATATTATTGTAAATCGAAATACAGTACTGCTGTTAAATTTTATTTTGGCAACTCAGCTGCCAGTTTTTTACCATAATAAAATGTGGCACCATAAAATCATCAACCGTGGATTTGAAAAAAAAAAAAAAGACCCCTCAGTCGACAGAATTTGACTGTAAAAAAACAAACATTGGTCGTTTTTTTTTTTCAACTTACTTGCTGTAAAAAACTCCCAAAATTTTACAGTAAAATCTATTGGTCATTTTTATAGTGTACAATTTGATGGATAACTTGCTTCGAAACCATAAGTTAAGCAGATATTTAAGTATTTATTTGGATTTTGACCAACAAAGTTAGATAATATATTTGTTGCAATATTGAAAACCCTATTTTCTTCCCCTGTCATACTAGGAAAAAAACCTAATACCTTTAGTAAGAAAGTAAAGAAAGAAAATATAAGGTATTTTATTGACATATTATTTCAAGGCTTTTGCGGGCCATATAAAATCAGTGTTTCCCACACATTCATTTATTAGTGGCGGCCCGCCACGAAAGAATTACGTCCGCCACAAATTTAAAAATGTTTATTTTATTTTTTATTTTATTTTTTTGTCCTGTCCAGCTTCTCAGGCAAATCATATAGTTGATGTAGATGCCCATATAGGCTGTTCAGTTTTACTTTACAAAAGAGAAGTGTAGGATACTTCTCTTGTTGCCTTATTTGTATTTGACCACTACTGTTTTCTGTTTATTTGTTACTGACTGTGGCAGGACACCTCTGCCTCTGTTTCACTTTATGTTGCTGGTAAATAATATGGTTGTAGTAGTAGGCTAAAGTTAAATTATTTAGTATGCACTAATTAAAGGGGCAGAGCTTTAAGAAACATTTTAGCTTTTATATTTTATAAGATATATTTTTTGTAAGAACCATAATTAATAAATATATTTCAGTGAATAACTT
Organism: Entelurus aequoreus; assembly: GCF_033978785.1. Lineage (NCBI taxonomy): Eukaryota > Metazoa > Chordata > Actinopteri > Syngnathiformes > Syngnathidae > Entelurus > Entelurus aequoreus. Next base: position 78,147,298 of record NC_084736.1, on the reverse strand, counting down.
ATTGTTCAAGTCTGTATATAAATATGTACATAAAACTGTTATTATTAATTAGTAAGTATACATTTTTTTAGCCTTTTTAGAGAAAATCATATAATTGTAGTAAATTATGCAAATTACTCAATGATGTCATGATGACCACGCCCATAGCCACGCCCCCACCGCCACAGGTATCTTGGCAGTTTATGGGAAACACTGAAAATGATGTGGAGGGCCGGATCTGGCCCGCGGGCCTTGAGTTTGACACACGTGCACTAGACACACCAATGAGCTTTATAGATGTACAATAACACTCCTCATAGGAAGTTGCCATTTATTATAACTTTGTGACATGATACTATGCACATTAATGAACATATCAATTATAAATGAGACAGATTGTAGCCAAAGGCTGATTTCCATCAGCATTTCATTGCAAAGAAACAAGCCCAGGGCTCCCACTAATTCAGCGTTATAGTGAGTTGTATTTTTCACAAGTGGGAAGCCGGTCCCTGAAAATAATGCCTACATTAAACCGGTCCGTGGTGCAAAAAAGGTTGGGGACTACTGGTTTACATGACCATTAAGCGTTGGTGTATTGGCTGGTCAGACCTGACTGTGCGTGTCAGCAATTTTGAAGTGGTATTTCAAGTCTTCCCAGTTGATATTGCGAGCTGAAAACAGTTGAGAGGTGTGTCCCTTTTGGCTCAGAGTAACTCTTTTCACCAAATCTTGTGTAGGGGGAAAAAAGGAGCACATGGCAAACATGAAAAGCCAACCATGGTACTTAACACTGTCAGCCCGTTCATTTAGAGAAATGTAGAGATTTCCCGAGAAGTGCTGTGATGTAGAGATTGATGATCTTGAGAGCAAACATTTTTTCCCAGGAGGAATTTTGACAATGTGTGTTGCACTGCTGCAAAAATCCCCTGTCACTGAGAGAGGATTAGCTTTAGGGTCTGTTGGGGATTCATGTGCAGTGGAAACCGGTAACTGAAACCATGCTTCAATGTGTGCCTCTATTCATGATGAGGAAGTTGGCGCTGGTTCAGTTTTTGTTTACCTATGTGCAGTTGGCCCACTTGGCTGGGAAAGCCGTACATGTCAGGGCTTAGTCAACGTCATTGATGAATCGCCCCAGCACTGATTTTATCTTGTGTATTTTGCGAGTGAAGACAATTCCTAGTTTGTAAAGCCCTTCACTGTCGATGGCAGTCAAATCATTGATTCCCATGGTCAACTTGTATTGCTTTTTCCCTTAGCGTATTTAAAATAGTGCACTCATTCTTTTCAGGCCTTCTGTGATTGTTGACCTTGTTCTTTTACTCTCGTTCTTTTGTCTCTTTCACTGTCCCTGTACTGGATTGGCCGGGTTAGCAGAGGTGGGGTCAGTGGAGGGTGCTGAAGCAGCCCGAGTCGGAAGAAAATGAACCCAATAAATCAAGCCCCTGCCCCTGTCTCCTTCCTTCTAGGACTTGCTGGCTGCAGCCGCTTACATACTGTACGTAAAAAAAATTACTAGGTTTGCATCGTTAGGATCCCATGATACCTAGGGATTTGGAAGTAGCTACAAACTAGAGGTGGGGGAAATAATAAATTGTTAGATGCATCACAATTCGGACATAGAAGATAGTAACATTAATCAGTAAACGTCAATCAGTAAACGTCAATAATCTAACTGATTTATTGTAAATAAAGTAATGCAGACAAAATGTGTCTGACTGCAGCAAGCCACCTCACTGAGAGATCCGGCCAGCTCCTTTTATTATAGGGCACATGTTCCAGTTTAGCACACATTTCTATGAATTTAATAAATGTTATGGGAGTTAATTTAACAGTTTTTCATTACAAATGCACCGTTTTTAAAAGTTGCATTTGATAAACGCGTATTTAGTCAAATGAAAACAAATGTAAAACTGCATTAATATACACTACCGTTCAAAAGTTTGGGGTCACATTGAAATGTCCTTATTTTTGAAGGAAAAGCACTGTACTTTTCAATGAAGATAACTTTAAACTAGTCTTAACTTTAAAGAAATACACTCTATACATTGCTAATGTGGTAAATGACTATTCTAGCTGCAAATGTCTGGTTTTTGGTGCAATATCTACATAGGTGTATAGAGGCCCATTTCCGGCAACTATCACTCCAGTGTTCTAATGGTACAATGTGTTTGCTCATTGGCTCAGAAGGCTGATTGATAATTAGAAAACCCTTGTGCAATCATGTTCACACATCTGAAAACAGTTTAGCTTGTTACAGAAGCTACAAAACTGACCTTCCTTTGAGCAGATTGAGTTTCTGGAGCATCACATTTGTGGGGTCAATTAAACGCTCAAAATGGCCAGAAAAAGAGAACTTTCATCTGAAACTCGACAGTCTATTCTTGTTCTTAGAAATGAAGGCTATTCCACAAAATTGTTTGGGTGACCCCAAACTTTTGAACGGTAGTGTACATAAATTAACGATGCATCAATAATCGAATCGTGAGGTGGCCAAAGATTCCCACCTCTACTACAAACACTGTGAAAGGACATTAGCTGCTTGATAGCTATGTTTTCAAGCACTGCTTGCAGAGCAACGCTTCAGTGTTTAGCTTCACCTCTATTGTTAGTTTTTAACCAAAAATATGTCCATTCTCCCTCTTTGTTTTCATGCTATTTGTGCTTGTAAGTGCCGTGTGTGTGTGTGTGTGGACTTGGGACATGCGCCGCCACTCCTATTACCAATTGTCACCACGGCACGCTTAATGGCATGAAACAAAAAGTACTGGTATTTTTCAAAGGCATTATAGTACCGTTTTTAATTAATTAGTACCGCTATTGTATTAGTATCCAGTGTTTCCCACACATACATTTATTTGTGGCGGCCCGCCACGAAAGAATTACGTCCGCCACAAATTAATTTTTTTTAATTTTTTTTGTCCTGTCCAGCTTCTCAGGCAAATCATATAGTTGATTTAGATGCCCATATAGGCTGTTCAGATTTACTTTACAAAAGAGAAGTGTAGGATACTCCTCTTGTTGTCTTATTTGTATTTGACCACTACTGTTTTCTGTTTATTTGTTACTGACTGTGGCAGGACACCTCTGCTTCTGTTTCACTTTATGTTGCTGGTAAATAATATGGTTGCAGTAGTAGGCTAAAGTTAAATTATTTAGTTTGCACTAATTAAAGGGGCAGAGCTTTAAGAGACATTTTAGCTTTTATATTTTATAAGATATATTTTTTGTAAGAACCACAATTAATAAATATATTTCAGAGAATAACTTATTGTTCAAATCTGTACATAAATATGTACATAAAGTGTTGTAATTATATTGTAAAATGGATGGAACGGATGGATGGACGTTTAAAACAAAACTGTTATTATTAATTAGTAAGTATACATTTTTGAGCCTTTTTAGAGAAAATTATATCATTGTAGTAAATTATGCAAATTATTCGATGTCATGGTGACCACACCCATAGCCACGCCCCCACCGCCACAGGTATTTTGGCAGTTTATGGGAAACACTGGTACCGGTATACTATACAACCCTAATTGGTACATCGCCATCATCCTCATCAAATTTTATTTTGGGACAAATACATGGCACATAGTGCTGTAATAACAGTGAGATCAACAATAATACAGAATGCAAATAAAAACCAAACAAACAAGACGTAATAAAAAGTCAATCAAATCATTCATCCAATACCATAAAGCGCCAGGGTTTCTACAGACTAATCAAGCTTTGCACACGGTTGGCCATAATATATATGATGCTATTTATACAGTCTGCTAGCCTACAGATACATTTATACATGAGTTTGCACAGCAGCACAGTGCTGCCACAAGTGGGCAGCATATATGAGATGCAATATGCTTTAAAAAAAATGTTTTGACGGACACAGAGCAAATAGAAAAACATACAAGCAATCATGTTGGCTTGTGCATATTTGTTTATTTCCATCACTACCGGCAAACGTCGGTAGTGAGGGAACGTAAATCATCTGACAGGTCAGCGCATATGTAGTGTCCCCAAGTATTTGATTTCATCACAGACTTTGACGATATTGTTTGATACAAACGTCAGGGAAATATAGTTTAGTGTACATTTTGAATTTTTATTTTACAACTTTATTATGCTTTGACTTGAAATACTGGGCAAAATTGTCTTATGATTTATTGTATCAATAAATATCAAGATTTGTGCATTTAGTTAAAATATTTTCATTCACTGACACAAAATAACATGCTATATTGGTAGGGGTGTAACGGTAAACAAAAATTTCGGTTCGGTTCGTACCTCGGTTTAGAGGTCACGGTTCGGTTCATTTTCGGTACAGTAAGAAAAGAACAAAATAAAAAAATTTGGGTTATTTACCAAATTTGCAAAATCTTCCACCAAAAATTTTTTTCTTAGTGGAATATTTGATACGAAGTAATCGGAACCTTGGATAGGTCAATAATTCCTAATAACATTGATTTTGATTCAATATTATGTTTTGAGCAATGACAGTTTGAAAGAAAAAAAACAGCTTTGTTTTATTAGTCAACATTGCAACTTTTTCTAAATTACATTTAACCTTTAAGCTTTTTTATTTCACTTTTGTTATGTTTTTGTTCATTTTAATAGTATTTTTAGAATGTGCCGTGGGCCTTTAAAACATTAGCTGTGGGCCGCAAATGGCCTCCGGGGCACACTTTTGACACCCCTGCTATAGATAATAAAAAATTAAATCTGATAAATCTATGGATAAAAAGCAGAGCCTGGCGACGCATGCGCGTTTATCATAGCTCTCTCTGTCTCTGCCCCTCCCTCACGCACAATTTCTTTTGTTTTTAACCCCTTCTTAACCCTGAACGTACATTGAAAATACACGCAACCTTAACTCAAAATGCCGGACATTTGAGGCATTTAAGAAACTCCGCCCTGACAGCTCCACAAAAGAGGACATGTCCGGTGAAAAGAGGACGTATGGTCAGTTTATCGTAGCCCGTTAGCTGCTAGCATGCCGTGTGTTGTGCCTCGGTGTGCATTGTTTACACAACGTGCGTTACGCTACTTAATATGTCTGTGTGGAAAATCGTTCGGTACACCTCCGAACCGGAAACCCCGTACCGAAACGGTTCAATACAAATACACGTACCGTTACACCTCTAAATATTGTTAAAATATATGTAAATGGTATTAAAAAAAAATTAAGTGGAAAAAATTGATTTTGGGAATTCATTTTAATGATTTTCATAGGGGCCCAAGGTAATCTGAGGTACAGTAGATTTAGTGTTACCTACAGTGTTTCCCACGGGACTGCAGTCTATCTCTGGCATGCGAAATGGCGTCATGGGTTTAATTTACATAGTTTGCCATGATGCATGTGATTTTTAAGGACACTGGTGGCATACTTTTGACATGAATTTTCTAAAATAAAAGACATAGATGAAAAATGCAGCAAAACCGGAAGTGCAAGGGATACTTTAAAGTGCACACACGTAGAGTTTTTTTTAAATGTGTTTGTGGCAGGCCGCTACATATACTGTACATAAATGAAAGGGAAAACTCCGGTTTGTACACGATCTCAGTAAAGGAAGGTAAAAGCTACATGCACAAAGAACATATTTAATGGCTGCTTGCAACATCACATTAAGTGTTGAATGGCTTTTAATGTTTTTCTCATCGTGCACACCGTTCAGTGTCATCAAATGAATTTACTAAATACATTGAGACAGCCTGCTGGATAAAACTGTTTATCGCGCTAAGGTAACATTAGAAAAACCACAAACTAGAATGTCATTACACAGTGAATGTTTAACTAAATAAACAGCAGACAGCCAAATGCTTTGTAAAACTTTGTTGCTGTTATGCTAATTTACAGGGTTTTTTGGCAGAAGAGACCATTGACAAAAACTAAATCCTCTTTAAAAAAATAAATACTTGAGCTTTGTGTTGGTGAAGGACTCTGTACAGTAGATCTGTAATTATGGAAATTACATTATTTAAACTTCTTGTTAAGCGTTGCTCTATCTGATTACCATGAATTGATTGTGGACCCCGACTTAAACAAGTTGAAAAACTTATTCGGGTGTTACCATTTAGTGGTCAATTGTACGGAATATGTACTGTACTGTGCAATCTACTAATAAAAGTTTCAATCAATCAATCAATCTATAACCCAGAGTGCGGTATAGTGTCTGAGATGATGTGCACAATATTAATGACAGATTAGTATGATTCAAACTAGAGTTAGCTAAATGGTGTACCGTATTTTTCAGAGTATAAGTCGCTCCGCAGTATAAGTCGCACCGGCCGAAAATGCATAATAAAGAATGAAAAAAAACATACATACGTCGCACTGGAGTATAAGTCGCATTTTTTGGGGAAATTTATTTGATAAAAGCCAACACCAAGAATAGACATTTGAAAGGCAATTTCAAATAAATAAAGAATAGAGAACAACAGGCTGAATAAGTGTACGTTATATGAGGCATAAATAACCAACTGAGAACGTGCCTGGTATGTTAACGTAACATATTATGGTAAGAGTCATTCAAATTACTATAACATATACAGTGTTTCCCATAAACTGCCAAGATACCTGTGGCGGTGGGGGCGTGGCTATGGGCGTGGTCACCATGACATCATTGAGTAATTTGCATAATTTACTACAATGATATGATTTTCTCTAAAAAGGCTCAACAAATGTATACTTACTAATTAATAACAGTTTTGTTTTAAACGTCCATCCATCCATTTTACAATATAATTACATCACTTTATGTACATATTTATATACAGATTTGAACAATAAGTTATTCACTGAAATATATTTATTAATTGTGGTTCTTACAAAAAAAATATCTTATAAAATATAAAAGCTAAAATGTCTCTTAAAGCTCTGCCCCTTTAATTAGTGCATACTAAATGATTCCCGGGCGCGGCGCCGCTGCTGCCCACTGCTCCCCAAGGGGATGGGTCAAATGCAGAGGACAATTTTCACCACATCTAGTGTGTGTGTGACAATCAATGGTACTTTAATCTTTAAATAATGTAACTTTAGCCTACTACTACAACCATATTATTTACCAGCAACATAAAGTGAAACAGAAGCAGAGGTGTCCTGCCACAGTCAGTAACAAATAAACAGAAAACAGTAGTGGTCAAATACAAATAAGGCAACAAGAGAAGTATCCTACACTTCTCTTTTGTAAAGTAAATCTGAACAGCCTATATGTGCATCTACATCAACTATATGATTTGCCTGAGAAGCTGGACAGGACAAAAAAAAATAAAAACATTTTGTGGCGGATGTAATTCTTTCGTGGCGGGCTGCCACAAATAAATGAATGTGTGGGAAACACTGATATACAACATGCTATACGTTTACCAAACAATCTGTCACTCCTAATCGCTAAATCCCATGAAATCTTATACGTCTAGTCTCTTACGTGAATGAGCTAAGTAATATTATTTGATATTTTACGGTAATGTGTTAATAATTTCACACATACTGTAAGTCGCTCCTGAGTATAAGTCGCACCCCCGGCCAAACTATGAAAAAAAACTGCGACTTATAGTCCGAAAAATACGGTACATTTTTCCATCGATGCCACATACCATGTGAGCTATCAATGCTTCATTTTCTCTATCTGCCCGAAAAGCAAATATTGAAGCACTGAAAGGACAGCTGTAGATGTGTCCAGAGTGTCTCCCAGCTTGGTCATAAAACCCAATAACTCTAGCAGTGTTATCCGCACATGGACGATCACATTTGGTCTTTAAACAGCTCTTAACCACACTTGCATATTTCCTGAAGTCAGTTTTGGCTTTAGTGTTCTAGAAATGTGTCTATGAATCAAATGGTACACTTGCCTCTTTCGCATATTTGTTTGCTCAAAGCCAGATGTTTTTTTTTTCTTTAAAACTCCCAATGTTATACCCAGTTGCCAAACCATACTTTGTTATGGTGTGCCTTTTGATTATATGAGAACATTTTGCATGCAGCTGTTTTTCTAAGCGATAGACTGTGATAAAGTTCAACAATACACCCCAGAGACCATACGAAAGGGTTGAATACATAATAGAGCTAATGCTGTTAGATGCTGCCACAGTTGATGTGCCAGACAAATATACAAGTTCCCACCAAACTAAAACGTTTTATGTGATGTTTTAGTACTGTTATATACTCCTGTTCTGCAAGCAGGCAGTCTTATCTAAGTAAGAGCATGGACTATATATGTATTTGTCGATTAGTCGACGTTAGGGATGTAGCGATATCAAATCTCACGGTACGATATCATTACGGTATTAAAGCAGCGGTGCAATATTATTGTGGTAGATGTCCAAAAGAAGTCTTAAAAATGTTACTGTGTAAAATGAAGTGGCAGGAATGTTGAACACAAACATAATGCTAAAATGTTCTAATCATATTTATTACTCCCAACATCACTCAATGTTTATTTATATAGCCCTAAATCACGAGTGTCTCAAAGGGCTGCACAAGCCACAACGACATCCTCGGTTCAGATCCCACATCAGGGCAAGGAAAAACTCAAACCAATGGGACAATGAGAAACCTTGGAGAGGACCGCAGATGTGGGTCCCCCCCCCCCCTCCCCCCAGGGCGACCGGTGTAATGGACGTCGCGTGGATCTAACATAATATTGTGAGAGTCCAGTCCATAATGGATCTAACATAATATTGTGAGAGTCCAGTCCATAGTGGATCTAACATAATAGTGAGAGTCCAGTCCATAGTGGATCTAACATAATAGTGAGAGTCCAGTCCATAGTGGATCTAACATAATATTGTGAGAGTCCAGTCCATAATGGATCTAACATAATAGTGATAGTCCAGTCCATAGTGGATCTAACATAATGTTGTGAGAGTCCAGTCCATAGTGGATCTAACATAATAGTGAGAGTCCAGTCCATAGTGAATCTAACATAATATTGTGAGAGTCCAGTCCATAATGGATCTAACATAATATTGTGAGAGTCCAGTCCATAGAGGATCTAACATAATATTGTGAGAGTCCAGTCCACAATGGATCTAACATAATAGTGAGAGTCCAGTCCATAGTGGATCTAACATAATATTGTGAGAGTCCAGTCCATAATTGATCCAACATAATAGAGAGAGTCCAGTCCATAGTGGATCTAACATAATAGTGAGAGTCCAGTCCGTAGTGGATCTAACATAATAGTGAGAGTCCAGTCCATAGTGGATCTAACATAATAGTGAGAGTCCAGTCCATAATGGATCTAACATAATAGTGAGAGTCCAGTCCATAGTGGATCTAACATAATAGTGAGAGTCCAGTCCATAATGGATCTAACATAATAGTGAGAGTCCAGTCCATTGTGGATCTAACATAATATTGTGAGAGTCCAGTCCATAATGGATCTAACATAATAGTGAGAGTCCAGTCCATAGTGGATCTAACATAATATTGTGAGAGTGCAGTCCATAGTGGATCTAACATAATATTGTGAGAGTGCAGTCCAAAATGGATCTAACATAATAGTGAGAGTCCAGTCCATAGTGGATCTAACATAATAGTGAGAGTCCAGTCCATAATGGATCTAACATAATAGTGAGAGTCCAGTCCATAGTGGATCTAACATAATAGTGAGAGTCCAGTCCATAATGGATCTAACATAATAGTGTGAGTCCATTCCATGGTGGATCTAGCATAATATTGTGAGAATCCAGTCCATAGTGGATCTAACATAATAGTGAAAGTCCAGTCCATAGTGGATCTAACATAATATTGTGAGAGTCCAGTCCATAATGGATCTAACATAATATTGTGAGAGTCCAGTCCATAGTAGATATAACATAATATTGTGAGAGTCCAGTCCATAATGGATCTAACATAATAGTGAGAGTCCAGTCCATAGTGGATCTAACATAATAGTGAGAGTCCAGTCCATAGTGGGGCCAGCAGGAGACCATCCCGAGCGGAGACAGGTCAGCAGCGCAGAGATGTCCCCAACCGATGCACAGGCGAGCGGTCCACCCCAGGTCCCGACTTTGGACAGCCAGCGCTTCATCCGTGGCCACCGAACCTGTGCTTACAGGCTTGTCTTTAAAGTGACTATGTAAACATCCAGTGTAAAACAATAATGTTCACTCTAGTGTCTTTCAATTTTTACTTTCTGAAAAGCAGTGTCCTCCATAGTGGACATGTTTGTATCAGTTTGGAAAATGCTGTTTCTCAGAAAAGTTCAATCAATCAATGTTTATTTATATAGCCCTAAATCACAAGTGTCTCAAAGGGCTGCACAAGCCACAACGACATCCTCGGTTCAGATCCCACATCAGGGCAAGGAAAAACTCAACCCAGTGGAATGACAATGAGAAACCTTGGAGAGGACCGCAAATGTGGGCCCCCCCAAAAACTAGTAGTTGAAATCACACTGCATCTTATTCTTAGCAAAATTCTGATTTGTATAATGTTCTTTTTAGACCAGATATAAATAATACTTTTTATGGAATCATTTTCAAATCATTAAGTTACACAATACTTCTGCTTGAATAACATACTTCTGTTAACAAAAATGTAGCATTGCACATTGCATGCTTTGCACATTTCATGGAAATAAACAATCTCCAACATTGAGATCAATAAAGTGCAAACTTCTGTCTAGAATAACATACTTCTGCATATGAAAATGTAGTATAGGGGCAGAAAGTAAGAAGAAAAAATCTATTTATTTTTATTTTTAAATTGTCTGCAACAGAACAATTTAATATATCGTTAAAATAGATATATCGTGCAGAACGCAGGCTTTCTTACCTACGCCAAAGAGGTTGTTTTTGCCAGCGTTTCTTTGTTTCTTAGCCACATAACTCTAATAGTTATAGACGTTGATGACATTTTTCAGACTACGAATTGTGTTCGACTACGAACACACTTCACTTTATGCTTATGGTGTTGCTGTAGAGGTTGCCCTCTAGTGGGTTCTTCGGACCACCACACACAGCCAGGAGAGCCCGGAATTCAGGGTGTAACACTGTTTTGTTTTCATACAATAGTGCAAGGCTTTTGCTTTTCAGCGAAATGTCTTTTTCTTCTGCGTCCGCTCAGCAGCACCTCCAACTCCAACTACTTGTCTCATCACGGCTGCTGCTAATAAAGGCGACAGGATTAGATAACAAGGCCCATCTGGGCCATTTACGCACCTGTCGCTGTCTTCGAGGCCGGTCCTGGCACACCCCGTTCCGCGGCATACCCCTCCACAGTTGCATCCCCCCACCGTGGTGCCCCGCACCACAAAGAGGATTCTGGGAGATGTAGTTTATTTTCAGACACGACCCACGCTAAAGTGCGGGGAAAAAACTATACACCAAGTTTTTGTTTGATGCCATCAGTCGTCATGGTAATATTGTAAACAACTTTGAAAGCAAAATACCATTGCATCTACAATACCGTTACACCCCTTGTCGACGTTGAAGATAAAAATCGATAATAAAAAGAGGCTCTGACGAATATATGTGACCTGTGCTGGCAAAATGAGTCACAATGAGGAAATTTTAAAAACCGGTTTATTGTTATTTACACATTCTCCATCTAAAGACCTTCAAAATGATATATGGTTTGTTGGAATCGGACAGAAAATGACCGAGTTACATCCGATTGAAGTCGACCAAGTTTGAGGGTCCGTTTTGAGAAAAAACAGCTTAAAGTTTACTGTTCCAGAACAGAATGTTCCAAAACAAAACTCCATAGCAACCATACCTTAAAAGTCCTTGTAGCAACACCAAAATTGGTACAATTAAAGTCAAATCCCATGTCTAAAGGAAAAATATATATTCAACTCTATTGAAAACGGTTATGTACAAAAATTTCAACACTGTTATGTCACAGTTTTTTTGTTCACTGGTCAGTTTGTCAGCTGGTCAGCTGTCCGTAATATTCCTGACCAGCAGCACTAAGAAGATTCGCCGACTGCAGTGAATTTAGCGCACTTGCAACCGCCTGTGTACCCTCTCCACCTTCTAAATCCATTACGGAATGTAAAACAGTCTAACTTATCCACAAAAATAATAATTAAATGTTCGAAAATCACCTTTTTTCACATAATATTCCGCTCGAATTACTGTGTGTTGTTTTTCATCAGGGCGCAGCCATGATACCACAATGCACCGCGCGGGGTGATTCAACCAATGAGGGTACGCCTCACAGCGACCGGTTAGCAACAAGCCGGATTTGTTTACGTCGGGACAGGTTTAAAAACTCGAATTATATTGGTTCAGAATGGCGTCATCTGGAATTCCATGCTCATTTTTAGAAAGTAGGTAAACTTGGCGTCACAATGATACCAAATATGGCTAGGGGGATTCCCCCTTATTGCCGCGAGTGAGCGTTGAAAACACTGGAATTTATCAAGGAATTTTAACACAAAGGACTAATTTCTGAAGACATACCTCGTACAAAACCTTCAAATAAAGGTGATTTAAGATGTTTTCTTGCTATTTCGATGATTGGGATCGCTAGATTGTGGCTTTATGGACTCATTTTTGTGAAAATCTCAATTTCAACCAAGATACATTTTTTTCCACTTATTTGCCTGTAGCTCAAAATTAGCCTGTGCGTATTCCGACTCATTTTGCCAGCACGGGTAACATATTTGTCAATAAAAGTCGATGACGTCATCGCTGGTATTTTTCCGGATGTCGGCGAACATGCACAAGTCAGTGCGACCGGTGATTGACAAGCAACAGGAAGAGAAAAATGGCTGTGAGCACTGCAGCAACACTGTGAATAAAAACATTGAAAATATAGGAACATTTCACCCTAAACACGCCAAAGACACAAATAACTTGCTCAATTTGCACAGCAGAACTTGCTTTTAGTGGCAGTACGTCTGTGATGCGGAAACATTTAAAGCGGAGTAATGTCGGACATCTGGAGAATGAGCAGCACAGTTGGAATTTAAAAGCTGATGGCTAAATTAGAGCCACATAATAGGTCTACGCTTAATAATCCCATTAGTGGACTAATCATTAAAGGAAAACGCTGTTTTCTTTTAAAATGGTAGTTGTTAGTTTCAACCTTACACGTATTACATGCACGGGTCTTTTGTTGAGCATGGAAGATCTTGCAAAGTTTGATCATGAATGGCTGAACATTCATTGATGAGGAAGAGTAGCAGCTACAGGTATAGTTTAATCGTGCATAAAGTGAAGACCGGTAAATTGAGTAGATGCCGCTCTTGCAACAGTTTTATCAGAACTGGACAACTTTTTTTTTTTTAATGTTAAATAAGATTCACAGGGGACATTAAAGCCTGTACTTCAGGGGTGTCCAAACTTTTTCCACTGAGGGCCGCACACGGAAAAATTAAAGCATGTGGGGGCCATTTAGATATCTTTCATTTTCAAACCATAACAAAATATATGCATTTTTTATTTATTTTACCTTTAGAGGCCCCGGGGACCATAAAGGGTCTCAGTCATTAAAATGTTAAAAATAAGTCAGATTTTATTTTATTTTTTAATTATTTAACGCTTACAGTAAATCTCTATATTAACCTCAAGTTGATATAAAGTAATACAAATTAAAAAAAATGTTTTATGGCTTTTCTGTCAAACAACTTAGTTGTTTATAGTACAACTGAAATATGCAGTATTTAGTAATTAGAGCCCTAAAAGATCAATAATGCAGGACACAATTGATTTTAATTATTTAATATTTTTGAGTAATCACAGTGAAAAGATAAATAAAAAATCACTAAATATATTTGGGATCCAAAAGGTGCCCCACTCATAAAGTGATACATTTTTATTAGGTTTTTCTTTTACTTTCAACACTTAAGTTGCGAGATCAACTTCAGATATATCTGTCCATTTTATGCTGGAACTATTATTTTGTTTGTTTTATGCGCTTTTGTCAAAGAAAACTTTGATGTTTTTATATGGCTACTACACAATATATGCAATATTTACCACATAAAACATTGTAAAGTGAAATATTTGAAGTAATTGGAACCCTGAAAATAATTCATTATAACATGGATTTTTTTGTCATTATTTTTTTTTTTTTTGAGCAATGGCAAAAAAAGAAAAATGAAGAAAGACAAAAGAAAGAAAACAGCCTGCATGGCAGCTTTTGTGTCAAAATTGCAACTTTTTCTCGTTAGATTTCACCTCATTCTACTTTTTTTAATGTTCTTTTTTATTTTTACAATAGTCTTTCCAGAATGTGTGGCGGGCCGGTAAACAATTAGCTGCGGGCCACAAATGGCCCCCGGGCCACACTTTGGACACCCCTGCTGTACTTGATGGAAATGATTTCCTCTCCTTCAAATGAAATACTTAACTAAAAGTAACTGACTGCTTGTTTCTACCAAATGGGGCTGGTTATACATTTGGGGACATTAAAATTATGCAAGCCAGGACTGGTATGTTTGATGGCAAGTTTAGGACATGTTGTAATTAGGGCTAAAATATTTTGGAAAATGATCTCATTGCCATTTTTCTAAAATTTTGCAGAGATGGTTTTACTGACCATCTCAGTGTTTCCCATAAACTGCCAAGATACCTGTGGCGGTGGGGGCGTGGCTATGGGCGTGGTCACAATGAAATCATCGAGTAATTTGCATAATTTACTACAATGATATGATTTTCTCTAAAAAGGCTCAAAAAATGTATACTTATTAATTAATAATAGTTTTGTTTTAAACGTCCATCCATCCATCCATTTTACAATATAATTACAACACTTTATGTACGTATTTATATACAGATTTGAACAATAAGTTATTCACTGAAATATATTTATTAATTGTGGTTCTTACAAAAAATATATCTTATAAAATATAAAAGCTAAAATGTCTCTTAAAGCCCTGCCCCTTTAATTAGTGCATACTAAATAATTTAACTTTAGCCTACTTCTACAACCATATTATTTACCAGCAACATAAAGTGAAACAGAGGCAGAGGTGTCCTGCCACAGTCAGTAACAAATAAACAGAAAACAGTAGTGGTCAAATACAAATAAAGCAACAAGAGAAGTATCCTACACTTCTCTTTTGTAAAGTAAATCTGAACAGCCTATATGGGCATCTACATCAACTATATGATTTGCCTGAGGAGCTGGACAGGACAAAATAAAAAATTTTTTATTTTTATTTATTTGTGGCGGACATAATTATTTCGTGGCGGGCCGCCACAAATAAATTAATGTGTGGGAAACACTGCATCTTCAAGTCGCTTTCTGGATGTGCTAAATTGTGGGTTGACTTATTCACATGCCTCCACTTCGACTGCGCCTTCTCCCCTCTCTATGTTTTTAGCGCTTCCATATCGAGTCTACTGACGGATGCAAGTTAGATCTATATGCTACTTTGTATTGTCTGCCCACAACAAGAGGATAGCCAAAATGAGCTTATTGACTAATGCGTTGGACTACAATGGCGGACTCACACAAAGATCCTCTGGTAGATTTCTACCCTTTATGGAGATATCCGCTAAGGTCACAGGTCAGACACTATCACAGGACAGAGCAAATTCCTAATGGCTCGTTTGTAGAAAGTATGAAGAAAGGCAAGACATTTTTTTTATAAATTCAGTATCTGCAATGCCTCCACGATTTGATTTCAAAATTTCGGGCAGATCCCAAATACAAAAAAGCAGGTAATATCAGGTAAGAAAAGTTGGTTTTGCGTTACAGGCCCTCTTTAAGGTATTTTCAGATATAAAATTGTGTATTATTAGGTAAGAAAAAAACATTTAAAACAAACAAACACACAGAATTGTTGGTGCTCTACGTTTTTAAGCCTGTCACACGTCGAGTGGAGCCAAGTCAGAAAAGCGATGGAATTTGCAGCTACCACTTTGTCAAATGTCTGTATGAACTTGAAATACACTGTAAAAGCATGCTTTTTTTCTCCATAACTTTCATAACTCCCTAAATGTTCTTTAGGAATCTCACATTGTGTAGATAAGTGCGTTGTTGTTGTTGCATAAATCCTATAAAACAGGGGTGCTCACACTTTTTCTGCAGGCGAGCTACTTTTCAATTGATCAAATCGCGGGGATCTACCCCATTCATATATATCATTTATATTTACTTATTTATGAAATATATGTTTTTGTTAACAAGTTAAAGGTGTTTAATGATAATGCAAGCATGTTTAACACATATAGTTAATATTGTTAATAAATTAAAGGTGTTTAATGATAATAGAATAATTTTTAATACATATAGTTAATTTTGTTAACAAGTTAAAGGTGTTTAAAGATAATGCAAGCATGTTTAACACATATTGTTAACAAGTTAAAGGTGTTTAAAGATAATGCAAGCATGTTTAACACATATAGTTAATATTGTTAACAAGTTAAAGGTGTTTAAAGATAATGCAAGCATGTTTAACACATATAGTTAATATTGTTAACAAGTTAAAGGTGTTTAAAGATAATGCAAGCATGTTTAACACATATAGATTCCTTTCTTTTATGAAGACAAGAATATAAGTTGGTGTATTACCTGATTCTGATGACTTGCTTTGATAGGAATCAGACAGTGGTGCTGATAACGTCCGCATTTTCAAATGGAGGAGAAAAAAAGTCCTCCTTTCTGTCCAATACCACATGAAAGTGGTTGGTTTTTGGGATCGTATTTGTCCAGCTTCCGTACTCCTTTGTATACACTTTACAAGAAATACATTGGCGGCAAACTCCGTAGCTTGCTGGCTTGTGCACGCCAGCTTTCTGAGACTCTGATTTTGTCCGTGCAGGCAGGATGAAGCAGCGCTTTTATTGTGCAACTTTGCAGTCGGTCTTTGGAGTTTTGACGACAGGTACGGCGCCAGAGTCTGTTGAAATAAAAAGTGTTTCTCGCCTTCCTGTCGGTAATTTTTTCTTAATAATGAGCTGGCAGTAGCCAGCGTCATCTCAGAAGACCCTCGGGTGCCGTGAATGTCAATCAAGTGACGAAAGTGACGTCATAGTGAAGATTTATGATCGCTCATTTTTAGGACTATTTTTTTAATGCCTGGCTGGCGATCGACTGACACACCCTCCGTGATCGACCGGTAGATTGCGATCAACGTAATGAGCACCCCTGCTCTTGTAGATTTCTACCCTTTATGGAGATATCCGCTAAGGTCACAGGTCAGACACTATCACAGGACAGAGCAAATTCCTAATGGCTCGTTTGTAGAAAGTATGAAGAAAGGCAAGACATTTTTTATAAATTCAGTATCTGCAATGCCTCCACGATTTGATTTCAAAATTTCGGGCAGATCCCAAATACAAAAAAGCAGGTACTATCAGGTAAGAAAAGTTGGTTTTGCATTACAGGCCCTCTTTAAGGTATTTTCAGATATAAAATAGTGTATTAGGGGCGGTATGGCGTAGTGGGTAGAGCGCCCGTGTCAGAAACCTGAGGGTTGCAGGTTCGCTCCCCGCCTCTTACCATGCCGTTGTGTCCTTGGGCAGGACATTTCACCCTTGCCCCCGGTGCCACTCACACCGGTGAATGAATGTTGAATGAATGACAGGTGGTGGTCGGAGGGGCCGTAGGCGCAAATTGGCAGCCACGCTTCCGTCAGTCTACCCCAGGGCAGCTGTGGCTACGAAAGTAGTTTACCACCACCAGGTGTGAATGAATGATGGGTTTTTAACATGTAAAGCGACTTTGGGTACTTAGAAAAGCGCTATATAAATCCCAAGTATTATTATTATTATTATGAAGTTAAAAACAACATTTTAAACCAACAAAAAACGTACAGAATTGTTGATGCTCAACGTTTTTAAGCCTGTCACACGTCGAGTGGAGCCAAGTCAGAAAAGCGATGGAATTAGCAGCTACCACTTTGTCAAATGTCTGTATGAACTTGAAATACACTGTAAAAGCATGCTTTTTTTCTCCATAACTTTCATAACTCCCTACATTTTCTTTAGGAATCTAACATTGTATAGATAAGTGTGTTGTTGTTGCATAAAGCCTATAAAACAACAGACGCTTTGGTGCTATTTTTAGCATTCAAAAAATGTCGTTCATAGTATTATTACCGTAAACTAGATTAGTAAATCTCTTGTTGGCTGCATATTCAATAGCAACGGCATACTGTTTCTTGAATATTGTTTGAAACCGAACATCATGTACATTTCGCTTAACAATGACACAAAATATGATTTGAACGTCGCACTATTAAAACAACTGCAGACATGAATTGTAAATGACATTCATTCTCATTAGCATCACGGTCACAGCAGTACGGCACTGGTTCATGTTAATCAAACACGTGGCTTGCCTATGCACAAATAAATCCAACATTGTCTTTCACGGATAAATGCTTAATTTGTGCACCCCTCCAGATGTGAAGACATGATTGGGCTTCAATATTGTCTCTTTTAAATCCTTGTGTCGAAAGAAGTGCGAGCAGTAACTTGAACAGTCGACTTCTGTGATAAATGGTTTAAAGGCCTACTGATACCCACTACTACCGACCACGCAGTCTGATATATCAATGATGAAATCTTAACATTGCAACACATGCCAATACGGCCGGGTTAACTTATAAAGTGCAATTTTAAATTTCCCGGGGAACTTCCGGTTCAAAACGCCTTTGGAGGATGACGTATGCGCGTGACGTCGCGAGGTCCACGGAAGTGTTTGGACCCTATTGGACACTCTGTTTTCTTCGACAAAATTCCACAGTATTCTGGACATCTGTGTTGGTGAATCTTTTGCAATTTGTTTAATGAACAATGGAGGCTGCAAAGAAGAACGTTGTAGGTGGGATCGGTGTATTAGCGGCTGGCTGTAGCAACACAACAAGGAGGACTTTGTTGGATAGCAGAGCTAGCGCCGGCGACCTCACCTTGACTTCCTACGTCTCCGGGCCGCCGACCACATCGTCGATCGCTGGAACGCAGCTTAGTTCCAGCGATCTGCATCTGCTCATCAACGGGTGTTGATGAGCAGATGAGGGCTGGCTGGCGTAGGTGGAGCGCTAATGTTTTTATCATAGCTCTAACGAGTTCCCGTTGCTAAGTTAGCGTCGTTAGCAACAGCATTGCCAGGCTTCGACAGGCGGCACAGCATTAACCGTGTATTTACATGTCCAGTGTTTGGTTCGGTGTCTCCTGATAGTAGTATTGTTGATCTTCTGTCTATCCTTCCAGTCAGGGATTTATTTATTTTGTTTCTATCTGCATTTGAGACCGATGCTATCACGTTAGCTCATGCTAAAGAGCTTCGTCGATGTATTGTCGTGGAGATAAAAGTCACTGTGAATGTCCATTTCGCCTTCTCGACTCTCATTTTCAAGAGGATATAGTATCCGAGGTGGTTTAAAATACAAATCCGTGACCCACAATAGAAAAAGGAGAGAGTGTGGATTCCAATGAGCCAGCTTGTACCTAAGTTACGGTCAGAGCGAAAAAAGATATCTCTTGAACTGCATTCTAGTCCGTCACTCTAACGTTCCTCATCCACAAATCTTTCATCCTCGCTCAAATTAATGGGGTAATCGTCGCTTTCTCGCTCCGAATATCTCTCGCTCCATGTAAACAACGGGGAATTGTGAGCAGCACTACCGCTTGTGACGTCACGCTACTTCTGGTAGGGGCAAGGTTTTTTTTTTATCAGCGAGCAAAAGTTGCGAACTTTAGCGTCGATTTTCTCTACTAAATCCTTTCAGCAAAAATATGGCATTATCGCGAAATGATCAAGTATGACACATAGAATGGATCTGCTATTCCCGTTTAAATAAAAAAAATTCATTTCAGTAGGCCTTTAAATCTTTAGAAAATATTTTTTCTAAATATCGTTTTAATCCACTCCATCCCATTTCAGTATTATTCATGATATCTGGCTTGTATATTTTCCTATAAGCTTTTCAAAATACGCCTTGCACTGATGCAGGTAAATAAACATTATCTTAATGGGACTCTTCACCTTTAACCCAGATATGCCTGTAGGTCACGTATCGCAACCCAGCATTTGCGATTTTTAAAAATGCTTATTTTTTTCAAGGTCCTCCTCTCGTGTATTTTTCAACAAAATAAAACAAAAAAATTATCTCCATTGTGATAAATTATCAGATTTATTATTCATACATTGTTTTTCTTATAAATAGAATCATACGAAATATGGCGCTTCTATCGTGAAGGCGGGAAATGTGTTGTTTGTCTTTGATTTCTTACCTGACTGCTGTAATGTGTGCCAGTGAGACGGCGCTAGATGTTGATAAAGTGACTCCCGAAATCATGGCTGTCTTCCTTCATTCCTGTTAAACTTTCACATCAGCAATCATCTTTAGAAAATCTCTTATAGCTGCACTTGGTGCACCCCCAGATTTTTATGGTTGTCATTAATGCCACTTCGATAGCGACTTTAACACATTGACACAATAGTTATATTTTCTTTTCACTATTTGATTGATGAACTCAAGTATTTAACTCCACAAAACCGCTTTACATGACCAGTCAAACATCAGCCTTCGTGGTTTGAAAACCGCATTTTGTCACGTAGCGACTAAATTGCAAATACAAATAATTGTTCAGCCCTAGTTGTAACAGGCATTCTCTCTGCAAGTCCTAATGCGCCTTTAAGCAAAAGAGCTAAGCGCTAGTTTTTGTTTTGCAAAGACCTTGACCCACAATTGCATCTTTCATGACATGTCACATAGATGATACAAGCCCACTTTTCAGAGCAGCTGTCATGCTCCTCATTAATCCTCCTTAATACTATAAGTAATCTGTGGTCTTTTTCAGTCCACTGTTGGCTCAGTCATACAAGATTATTTTGTGTAGTCAACAATGTTACATTGACTGACAGTCTACACTTCCTCCCTTGTGTCCCCCTCTCCTCCAGCCGGTGGCCGAGCCCATTCCAATTTGCAGCTTCTGTTTGGGGACCAAGGAGCAGAATCGCGATAAGAAACCGGAGGAGCTCATCTCCTGCGCCGACTGTGGCAATAGTGGTGAGTGTTGCTTAAAATCCAAGAAATGTATGTTTTCTAGTCCAGACCAAACATGCATTGGTATAAAGTAGTACCGTATTTTTCGGAGTATAAGTCGCTCCGGAGTGTAAGTCGCACCGGCCGAAAATGCATAATAAAGAAGGAAAAAAACATATAAGTCGCACTGGAGTCTAAGTCGCATTTTTTGGGGAAATTTATTTGATAAAAGCCAACACCAAGAATAGACATTTGAAAGGCAATTTAAAATAAATAAAGAATAGTGAACAACAGGCTGAATAAGTGTACGTTATATGAGGCATAAATAAGCAACTGAGAACGTGCCTGGTATGTTAACGTAACATATTATGGTAAGAGTCATTCAAATAACTATAACATATAGAACATGCTATACGTTTACCAAACAATCTGTCACTCCTAATAGCTAAATCCCATGAAATCTTATACGTCTAGTCCAGTGTTTCTTAACCTTGTTGGAGGTACTGAACCCCATTAGTTTCATTTGCGCATTCACCGAACCCTTCTTTAGTGAAAAATAAAATGTTTTTTTTCCAAATTCAAGACAAAGTTATATGTTTTTGGTAACACTTTAGTATGGGTAACATATGTGACCCGTGCTGGCAAAATGAGTCGGAATACGCACAGGCTAATTTTGAGCTACAGGCAAATAAGTGAAAAAAATGTATCTTGGTTGAAATTGAGATTTTCACAAAAATGAGTCCATAAAGCCACAATCTAGTGATCCCAATCATCGAAATAGCAAGAAAACATCTTAAATCACCTTTATTTGAAGGTTTTGTACGAGGTATGTCTTCAGAAATTAGTCCTTTGTGTTAAAATTCCTTGAGAAAATCCAGTGTTTTCAACGCTCACTCGCGGCAATAAGGGGGAATCCCCCTAGCCATATTTGGTATCATTGTGACGCCAAGTTTACGTACTTTCTAAAAATGAGCATGGAATTCCCGATGACGCCATTCTGAACCAATAGAATTTGAGTTTTTAAACCTGTCCCGACGTAAACAAATCCGGCTTGTTGCTAACCGGAACACCGGTCGCTGTGAGGCGTACCCTCATTGGTTGAATCACCCCGCGCGGTGCATTGTGGTATCATGGCAGCGCCCTGATGAAAAACAACACACAGTAATTCGAGCGGAATATTATGTGAAAAAAGGTGATTTTCGAACATTTAATTATTATTTTTGTGGATAAGTTAGACTGTTTTACATTCCGTAATGGATTTAACGGGTGAAGAGGGTACACAGGCGGTTGCGAGTGCGCTAAATTCACTGCAGTCGGCGAATCTTCTTAGTGCTGCTGGTCAGGAATATTACGGACAGCTGACCAGCTGACAAACTGACCAGTGAACAAAAAAACTGTGACATAACAGTATTGACATTTTTGTACATAATAGTTTTCAATAGAGTTGAATATATATTTTTCCTTTAGACATGGGATTTGACTTTAATTGTACCAATTTTGGTGTTGCTACAAGGACTTTTAAGGTATGGTTGCTATGGAGTTTTGTTTCGGAACATTCTGTTCCGGAACAGTAAACTTTAAGCTGGTTTTTCTCAAAACGGACCCTCAAACTTGGTCGACTTCAATCGGATGTAACTCGGTCAATTTCTGTCCGATTCCAACAAACCATATATCATTGTGAAGGTCTTTAGATGGAGAATGTGTAAATAACAATAACTCTGTTTTTAAAATTTCCTCATTGTGACTCATTTTGCCAGCACAGGTCACATATTCTAAGTAACAAAGACTTAATTTAAAGTTATTTAATTAGGGTTAGGGTTAGATGATTAGGGTTATAATAAGGCCATGCCGAATAAGGCATTAAAAAGTAGTTTAATAATGACTAGTTAAGAGCCACACAGTAACTAATTTGCATGTTAATAAGCAACTAATTAATGGTGAATATGTTCCCCATACTAAAGTGTTACCATGTTTTTTTACTGGTGCACAAAATGAACCGTGCATGAACATCACCTTGTTCAAACAACAAAACCAACACAGTGCATAAACTCAAACCAAATTACACACCTGCAAATCAGTCTGACTTCTGCTGTTGCCGTATCCGTAATACGCCGATAGGGAGAAGTTTTTATTTACACGATGAGTCGGGTGTGTTTTGACCTCCGCCGAACCCCTGAGGCCGACTCACCGAACCCCTAGGGTTCCATCGAACCCAGGTTAAGAACCACTGGTCCAGTCTCTTACGTGAATGAGCTAAATAATATTATTTGATATTTTACGGTAATGTGTTAATAATTTCACACACAAGTTGCTCCTGAGTATAAGTCGCACCCCCGGCCAAACTATGAAAAAAACTGCAACTTAAAGTCCGAAAAATACGATAGTAGGGCTCGGCAAATTTAGCGATATTGCGATATATATATCGATATCTTGTTCCCCAAGAAAGTAAAAACAAATTTTGCCGTATCGCTCTAATATCTATTCTCAAATTGAAATATGGATACTTTAGATTAGGGCTGTCAAACGATGAAAATATTTGATTGCGATTAATCGCGTTGTCCGTAGTTGACTCAAAATTAATCGTGATAATCACATAAAGATATCATTTGTCATTAATAAGTGGACTCTAGACAGTTAATTTTCAAAGTTTTTAATACCATGACTGGACAATAATTTTGCTCTAATGAAATGTTTTTTTTAAAAGGTTTTTTGAAACAGCTCAACACGTTACACACGTTTTTAAAGAGAGTAAAAGAAATACCTGCAGTGCGTTGGTGTCTTGTCAGATTTTTTATTTGGTAAGAATACAGAATTTGTATTCTTGCTTTACAGTAGGAGTACTTGCATTTAGAGAAGAGGCGCTACACTTACATGTTTAGATAGCAGTTTCACGCATTAATAACATGGATTGATTGTCAAAGATGTTAGGTGATATGTTTTTGTACATGATTAGATGTTTCTGATATTCTCTACTTTGCATGTCGTACAAATTAATAGTAGTTTATTTTGGACATGTTAAAAACAAATAAAAAGCAAAAATAATGGGGGGGAAAAAGGAAATAATCTTGATAACATTACAGTAAGGTACAGAACTAGAAAACAAATATTTCACAATGTAAACACATAAACAATTTAAACAATACATAATGGTGAGGTTTTTTTTTCATATCCAAAAAGGAGTGGGAAGAAGTGAAACATTTACTCCCAACTCTTATTTATAAATCAAATAATTAGCTTTCTTATCATCATTATTACTATATACAATGATAGATTTACTGGTCTTATCACAACATATTGTCAATGATATTTTACTCACTTTACACTTTTTTTTGCTTTATATGTAATTTGTACTGTTTGTAGTTCCACAAGATTCTTTTAATTTCAATAAAATGTATTTGATCCCAATTTACTGCCTTATGAATTACCCTTATTGCTTTCTTCTGCAGGGTGATGAGTGGATATTGTGTGCTTACGGAATTATTGCTCAAAACGTTTGTACAGTAGTGCAAGTTAATGGTATTCATATTTCTGCATGACAATGTTTTAACATTCTCTACCTACTTATTAATAAAATATAATATTCAATCTGTTAAACAGTCTGGAATTGCGGACGATCAATCAGAACAGGTTATAAAAGAATATACCATAACGATGTGGGCTGCAGAAGGCAGCCACGGAACGGGCTGAGGGTCAAAAACATTTACATCGCACGGTAAAAAAAAAGATTGCCGTTAAAGGAACTTATATTTAACGTGTTATTGCGTTAACTTTGACAGCCTTACTTTAGATATTTGAGATCATGTATATGATTAACAAGAAGTAAAGTAACTAAATCATGAGATCTTGTGTAAATGAAACGCGATTGGTGGGAACTACCTTTTCTTAGCCAAGGTAAGTACATAATGCACAAGCTCAGTGGCACACTGTGCTTTGCTGAGTCATTCAGTTTGTCATTTATTTATTTGAGAAATAAAAGGACTCATTCAGTATTATTAAACAACAATTTCATGCATTCTCAGGGCATTCAATCAATTTCAACTGAACCGTTTGGTTTGTCTTAGAAGACGTTTCGCCTTAGCTATATATATATATATATATATATATATATATATATATATATATATATATATATATATATATATATATATATATATATGACACATTGATTAAAATCAGAAGCCAAGAAGTGCAAGCCTTCACCAAGAAGATTAACTCAGTGTACAAAACATCAAGTTCACATGTGAGGATGTCAAAGACATTTTTGGACTGTGATGTCCACATTGGCGAGAACAGGGGCCTCCCTGTTGGGGTTTACTGGAAACCCACATCCTGATCAATACCTACTTTTAGACTCACACCACCCACTGGAACACAAACTGGGCGTTATCAGAACCCTACAACACAGAGCTGATAATGTTCCACCAGCCCACAGGCCAAGGAGAAAGAGCATAAGCATTTGAGGGAAGCCCTTAAAACCTGTGGTTATCCCAGCTAGTCGTCTGTGAAAAGTGCAGCCAGTTTTAGAAGAAACAAAATCTTGCAGTCTTCTGCCTTTTTTGATTACCTCTTGAGGAACTCTGAAGAAACCTTTATCTTTTTTACTATTTGAACGATTCGTACAGCCGGAAACAACACAAGCAGAGGGCATATTTTCTTCGAGAAAGGCGAAATGGCGCCTAGTACTCATTGAAAACATAGCTAGCGTGACCACCATGTATATATAATATGCGGGATGTGAGCCGGACATGACGTCAGTAAAATCCAAGCAGTTGGGGGCGGGGGGCGTGGTTATTTACAGCTAGAATTCACCAACTCGAGTATTTCATATATATTTAATATATATATATATATATATATATATATATATGAAATACTTGACTTTCAGTGAATTGTAGCTATATATATATATATATATATATATATATATATATATATATATATATATATATATATATATATATATATATATATATATATATATATATATATATATACATACATACATACATACATACATACATACATACATACATACATACATACATACATATATATATATATATATATATATATATATATATATATTTTTTTATTTATTTATTTATTTATTTATTTTATTATTTATTTTATTTTCATAGAAGAAAAAAACAACTTGAATTTCAGTGTTCCGGTGGCTAGCCATTAGATGGCAGTATTGTCCTGTTTAACTTCTCCGTTCATGATGAGTCTATCATTTCAGCCGCCATGTCTGTAATTTCCTCGTTCTTCTGCTTCGTCTCCTTGTTGTGTGCGCAGTTGTGCACTCTATAAAAGCCCTAGATGTTATGACGTCTTTGGGCAGGCAAGCTGTTTATATTGTGGGAAAGCGGACGTGAGAACAGGCTGTGCCCACTCAGTCTCAGGTCCGCATTGAGCTGGAGGGGGCGTGGCCTCCAGCTCCGGCTGAATACCGGGAGTTTGTCGGGAGAAAATCTCTGCCGGGAGGTTGTCAGGAGAGGCGCTGAATACCGGGATTCTCCCGCTAAAAACGGGAGGGTTGGCAAGTATGACTTAAGGCAGTGCCATCACGGCACGCCCTCGCCACACCGTGATTGGTAGATTCCTTCAGCTCCGCACACAACGCTGTCAAGCGCCATTCATTTAAAACTTGCGGGCCGCACTAACGTTAAACTTTCATATTAAGGTGGGGGCCGCAAAATAACGTCTCGCGGGCCGCAATTGGCCCACAGGCCGCGTGTTTGAGACCCCTGCTCTAATTGCTTTCAAAGGTGCAGCAACAAATTGTTGAGCAAAGGTTGTGAATAGTTACAAACATGATTTCTTAGTTTGCAAACACTCTAAAAAACCCATTGTCATCATGAGGTATTGTGTGTTGGATTTTGAGGACAGCATTTAATTTATTCAATTTTGGAATAATGCTATAACAGGGGTGGGCAATTAATTTTTACCGGGGGCCGCATGAGCAACCCGAGCACTGCTAGAGGGCCACATCGACAATATTTCAATTAAATTTTGCTCAATATTATTTTTGATATATACTGTAAGATAAATAATAATAATAATAATAGTAATAATTAATAATAATAGTAATACTTCAACATAGTGTGTGTAACAGCATTCCATTACTAATATAAATAAATTAACATTAATAATAAATGACAGTAAAATAAGCACACGTATGACTGAGGAGTCATAGTGTAACTTTGTGTGGTGTTTGAGTTTTCCGACTTTTTGTGTGGCCATAAACGCACCAGTGGTTTAGTGCTATGCGTGTTGGTGACAGATGACAAGTTGGTTTTGGCCTGGTTTGTACGGCAGAAAATGACTAGTTTTTCGAGATAGAAGTGTGAAAACTCATGTTTTTGGTGTGGTTATGGCCGAATATAAACAGTTTTGCTCAATAAAGTGATCGATATAATTCCTGTCCTCGAAGCATCTCGATAGACATTACAATAATTGAACGGTGTTCAATTGAACGGTGTTGACGAACACCATTAGGGCCGCTTGTTGTCACTGTCACTCAAAGTTGCATTGCAAAATTACATAGAATAAATATGTTTATTTTGTTTAGAATTCAGATGGGATTTGATTTGGTGCGCGGCATATATTTGCTGCGCGCAGCGGACGCTTGAGCAGTGCGAAATTGCACAGGCACGCACCTTAGAGGGAACGTTGCTTGGCAGTCCATGTCTTGTTGAAAACACGCCATTCGTCATCAACTTTTCTCTTTTTAGCGTCTCGGGTGTAAACCGTGCATCACTTGTCGCTGCATGTGCACCTTCACTCGCAGGTTACACACGGACACACGCCCATAAATAATACTTTTCAAAATAAAAGCAGCACAGTTGTATTGCGCGCATAGATGTTTTTTCAACTTTATTTTGTAATTTGTGATTGCAGCTGTTCACATTCACTCACAATCACGCATACGTCCACACGGAAGTAATACAAATAACGATTTTCAAAACAAAAGCAGCACCGTTGTATTGCACACTCGACATAGATACTTTTTTAAATTTATTTTGTAATTTATAATTGGCCTCACGCGGGCCGGACAGGGACGCACAAAGGGCCGGATGCGGCCCGTGGGCCGCAGAATGCCCAGGTCTGTGCTATAACATAACAAAATGTGGACAACGTGGAGCGCTGTGAATACTTTCCGAATGCACTGTATTTGCACAAAGTATCAGATCGGTGTCACCGGTACCAGCTTGGATTTTAAACTTGGCATCGGCTCAGGAAAACAAATCTGTGAAAATGCACATCACAAATTGAAATCCATTACTATTCTAATTTTGTCGCGTCTCCTGTCCACTGTTCTGTTTCCCCACTGCGTTTCTGCCCATTAGTGCACTCACTGCTCAGCCCCGCCCACTGTGAAGCACTGAGATCTCATAAAAAGCAGAATATCACCACATCGGTTTTTGGAAGATTACAGCCAATCAAAAGCAGAGTGGGGCAAATAAAAATAAAAAACTGCTAGCAACCCAGTGTTTAATAGCACAAACACTTGTCAGACGAAGTAGAGTGCCGATTTACAGCGTCATTATGTAACACAGCATGACAACTAACAGTAGTATTCACGCACCACACTGGTGATAACAACAAAACTTCAACAACTGAAGTCTTCATCTAAACTAATACATTTTTGAGCTCATTAAGAGAAAACAATATAAGAACATATAGTATTACTCCTTATTTGAGTCATTCTGCACTGCAAAAAGTCAGTGTTCAAAAACAAGGGGAAAAAATACAAAAATTAGGGGCATTTTACTTGAACTAAGCAAAATGATCTGCCAATAGAACAAGAAAATTTGGCATGTCAAGACTTTCCAAAACAAGTAAAATTAGCTAACCTCAATGAACCCAAAAATACCTTAAAATAAGTATATTCTCACTAATAACAAGTGCACTTTTCTTGGTAGAAAAAACTAATATGAGACCTTTTTTGCTCAATTTTGTTGAAAAATATTCTTAAATGAAGTAAATGCTAGTGCCATTATCTTGACATAATGATATGCGCTCGGCATTACATTTCTTGAAACCAGCAAACTTACACTAAAACTAATTTATTGTTCTTAATGGAAAGGCAACAAGGCAAGCGCTTGTTACACTCGGGGTCTCCTAGCCGCTCGGGCAAATCACATAGTCTAAAAATGCATTTTTCCATCGACAACATGACATCATTGCGCCAAGTGCGTGCTCTTTCAGTCAATTAGTGCGCATATGTACAGCCCGGCCAAATTTTTTTTAATTGTAATTTTGAAGAATTTATCTGAATGTGCATGAACTATTTCTGTTCAAAATTGTTAGAAATGTCACATGTTAAATGTTTAAATATTAACTGTTGTATTTTCTATTGTTTCATTAAATAAAACAGCAAAGTCCATTTGGCTGTCATTTGTTTTAATTATGAGATACAATTGTGTCAAAGTCATGGTTTTTTATTTCATGCTTGAAATAAAAAGTAGTTTTATACTTGTGAGTGTTGATGACACAGCTTTGCAACAGTTGATATTCTAGTTTCAAGCATGTTTTACTCAATATAGGTCATCAAATCTCAGCAACAAGCTGTAATATCTTACTGAGATCATTTAGGAGCAAAACACTTAAAACAAGTAAAACACTCTAACATAAAATCTGCTTAGTGAGAAGAATTATCTTATCAGACAGGAAATAAGCAAATATCACCCTTATTTGAGATATTTAATCTTACTTAGATTTCAGTTTTTGCAGTGTGAACGTTCTACAGGTGAAGTTAAATGAATCATTTGTTTGTATTATTAATAATGTAATGTTTTTGTATGTAGTTTTAACTTGGAAAGAAATAGTATTGTGAAATATCGTATCGTGAGTAGGGCTGCAACTAACAATTAATTTGATAATCGATTAATCTGTTGATTATTACTTCGATTAAACGATTAATAATCGGATAAAAGAGACAAACTACATTTCTATCCTATCCAGTATTTTATTGAAAAAAAACAGCATACTGGCACCATACTTATTTTGATTGTTTCTCAGCTGTTTGTAAATGTTGCAGTTTATAAATAAAGGTTTATTAAAAAAACAAAAAAAACCTCTGCGCATAGCATAGATCCAACGAATCGATGACTAAATTAATCGGCAACTATTTTAATAATCGATTTTAATCGATTTAATCGATTAGTTGTTGCAGCCCTAATCGTGAGTTAAGTGTTTTGTCGCCTACTTAGTCGTTACTGATGAAGAATTGATGGCGGACAAAGGGGAGCATACAAATAGCTTGCAAAACAACACTGTGAGCATATTTGATTGCTATGGTTGACATTTAGTAACAGTGTTTCCCATAAACTGCCAAGATACCTGTGGTGGTGGGGGCGTGGCTATGGGCGTGGTCACCGTGACATCGAGTAATTTGCATAATTTACTACAATGACATGATTTTCTCTAAAAAGGCTCAAAAAATGTATACTTACTAATAATAACAGTTTTGTTTTAAACGTCCATCCATTTTACAATATAATTACAACACTTTATGTACATATTTATATATCCAGATTTGAACAATAAGCTATTCACTGAAATATATTTATTAATTGTGGTTCTTACAAAAAATATATCTTATAAAATATAGAAGCTAAAATGTCTCTTAAAGCTCTGCCCCTTTAATTAGTGCATACTAAATAATTTAACTTTAGCCTACTACTACAACCATATTATTTACCAGCAACATAAAGTGAAACAGAGGTGTCCTGCCACAGTCAGTAACAAATAAACAGAAAACAGTACTGGTCAAATACAAATAAGGCAACAAGAGACGTATCCTACACTTCTCTTTTGTAAAGTAAATCTGAACAGCCTATGTGGGCATCTACATCAACTATATGATTTGCCTGAGAAGCTGGACAAGAAAAAAATAAAAATAAAAAATAAAAAAATATTTGTGGCGGACGTAATTCTTTCGTGACGGGCCGCCACAAATAAATGAATGTGTGGGAAACACTGAGTAACGTCAACTGTTAAACGGAGTAAAGCTATTTTACAACAATTTTTGGAACCCCTATCTTTGTCTGCCACTGCACTGCCAACTCAACTTCCTCCATGTATTAAATAATGTGTAGTCTATCTGTAAGTATGCTGTTAAGTGAATGCAGGAAGGTAGTGTTCTCCTTTCCTCTGCAGCAGCTTTTTCACCGGCTTCCTATCCAACAAGGTCAAAGCAAATATCTGCCAGCACGTCATTCATCTTTAAACACTTTGTGCAGCCAAGTTCAGTTTAGTCAGGAATTGAGCGATGTTGCAGTTGTAAAACGTTTGTACTCGTTCCTTCTGCAATGATGCAAGTGGGTCACCACTGTCAGTCAGCCACTTCTGAAGACAATGACATGTGTGTGTGTGTGTGTGTTTCTACCCATCTACAGGCCACCCGTCCTGTCTCAAGTTCTCCCCAGAGCTCACGGTGCGAGTAAAGGCTCTGTGGTGGCAGTGCATCGAATGCAAAACCTGCAGCAGCTGTCAGGATCAGGGAAAGAATGCGGTGAGTGGATGATCGAATATGTCAGAGCCGCAGATGAACAGTGCAAGTGAAGGCTTCTTTCCTTTAGTGTTGGATAGAGATGCTGGTAGACACACTGGTGCTATTTTAGTCAGTCAGCCTTTCTTCTTCATTGTTATTCGGATGTTTGAAGTGAGATTTCAATGTGATTCAAAAGACACAACTGTGTTTTTAGATTTTTTTGAAAGTTTTTTTGTTTTGTTTTCTGATTTGCACATTCTTTAATTCAAATGACTTAAACCATGTCTTTGAAGAGATATTTGAAGTATAATGAACAAACCTGTGGTAATTATCCATCCATCCATTTTCTACCGTTTGTCCCTTTCGGGGTTGCTGGAGCCTATCTCAGCTGCATTCGGGCGGAAGGCGGGGTACACCCTGGACAAGTGGCGACCTCATCACAGGGCCAACACAGATAGACAGACAACATTCACACACTATGACCAATTTAGTGTTGCCAATCAACCTATCCCCAGGTGCATGTTTTTGGAGGTGGGAGGAAGCCGGAGTACCCGGAGAAAACCCACGCAGTCACGGGGAGAACATGCAAACTCCACACAGAAAGATCCAGAGCCCAGGATCGAACCCAGGACCTCCGTATTGTGAGGCACATGCACTAACCCCTGTTGCACTGCGATGAGGTGGCGACTTGTCCAGGGCGTACCCCGCCTACTGCCCGAATGCAGCTGAGATAGGTTCCGGCACTCCCCGCGACCCCAAGGGGGACAAGCGGTAGAAAATGGAAGGATGGATGGATGATGATAATGTTAGTTCATGATCTACTAAATAACCTTAAAATCCTGTGGTACACTACATGGGCAATGTAAGTGTCAAAAAGACAGCCACAAGAGGTTGATAGATGAGAATAAAGCTAAACTTAAAGGCCTACTGAAATGAAATTGTTTTATTTAAACGGGAATAGCAGATCCATTCTATGTGTCATACTTGATCATTTCGCGATATTGCCATATTTTTGCTGAAATGATTTAGTAGAGAAAATCGAAGATAGAGTTCGCAACTTTTGCTCGCTGATAAAAAAAGCCTTGCCTGTACCGGAAGTAGCGTGACGTCAGAGGAGCTAGTATTCCTCACAATTTTCCTTTGTTTACAATGGAGCGAGAGAGATTCGGACCGAGAAAGTGACGATTACCCCATTAATTTGAGCGAGGATGAAAGATTCGTAGATGAGGAACGTTACAGTGAAGGACTAGAGAGGCAGTGATGGACGTATCTTTTTTCGCTCTGACCGTAACTTAGGTACAAGCTGGCTCATTGGATTCCACACTCTCTCCTTTTTCTATTGTGGATCACAGATTTGTATTTTAAACCACCTCAGATACTATATCCTCTTGAAAATGAGAGTCGAGAACGCGAAATGGACATTCACAGTGACTGAACATGTAAATACACGGTTAATATTTTTCAGCTTGGCGAAGCTAAAAAAATAGAAGCTAACCTAGCTACGTAGCCAACGTGATAGCATCAGTCTCAAATGCAGATAGAAACTAAATAAAAAAAAAAACCCTTTCCCCAAAGTTACGTACGTGACATGCACATATCGACACGCACGTACGGGCAAGCGATCAAATGTTTGGAAGCCAAAGCTGTACTCACCGTAGTGCGTCTGCTATCCTGCTCAAAACACAACCTCCTGGTGTTGGTGTTGCTGTAGTCCGCCGCTCCACCGATCGCACCTACAACTTTATTTGCAGTCTCCATTGTCCATTAAACAAATTGCAAAAAGATTCACCAACACAGATGTCCAGAATACTGTGGAATTTTGTCGAAGAAAACAGAGGTATTTGAATTGGGTCCAAACACTTCCCTTGACCTCGTTACGTCACGCGCATACGTCATCATACCGCGACGTTTTCAAGCGGAAGTTTCCTGAGAAGTTTAAAATTGCACTTTATAAGTTAACCCGGCCATATTGGCATGTGTTGCAATGTTACGATTTCATCATTGATATATAAACTATCAGACTGCGTGGTCGGTAGTAGTGGCTTTCAGTAGGCCTTTAAAAAATAGTGTAGAAATGCAGCCAATTGCAGGAAATTAACCTGTAGTCTTGATTTTCAAAATGTTCTTTTGAGGCTTGCGTAGCAGCACTCTGAGGGGAAAAAAAAAGAGGAAACTGAGAAAAAAAGAGGAACATTTCAATCAGCACAAAGGGTGCTCACGTGTCTGAAAGTTTAAAATATTTGAAAAAGCTACCAAAACGCATCACCTCCTTTGGCAAGGTAAAATTATGTTCCGCTTCACTGTTTAGCGTCTTTCACATTTAAGGTGTGCTCGCACTACGTCAATTGTACACATTTCACACCTAAAGTATAGCATGTTTGGCTAGTTTGAGTCCTCCTACTTGTGCTCAGGTTTGGCATATTTGCCCTCTTTTGGCAGAAAATGGAAGAGTACACTGCAAAAAGTCAGTGTTCAAAAACAAGAAAAAAAAATTACAAAAATTAGTGTTATTTTATTTGAACTAAGCAAAATTATCTGCCAATAGAACAAGAAAATTCGGCTTGTCAAGTAAAATTAGCTAACCTCAATAAACCCAAAAATACCTTAACATAAGTATATTCTCACTAATAACAAGTGCACTTTTCTTGGTAGAAAAAAAGACCTTTTTGCTCAATATGTTGAAAAATATTCTTAAATTATTTAAATGCTAGTGCCATTATCTTGACATAATGATATGCGCTCGGCATCATGATTTGTTTTTTTCATGCTTGAAGTAAGAAATGATTACTTAAAAAAAGTAGTTTTATACTTGTGAGTGTTGATGACACAGCTTTGCAACAGTTGATATTCTAGTTTCAAGCATGTTTTACTCAATATAGGTCATCAAATCTCAGTAATATCTTACTGAGACAATTTAGGACCAAAACCCTTAAAACAAGTAAAACACTCTAACATAAAATCTGTTTAGTGAGAAGAATTATCTTATCAGACAGAAAATAAGCAAATATCACCCTTATTTGAGATATTTCATCTTACTTAGATTTCAGTTTTTCCATTGTAGGCCAAGGCACGGCACAATTACATGCACCAGAGCAACATACGCGAGTCATCCAAAGACTACAATGCGGTTAATTGCTCCTTGCAAGTTCTGCATGCTAACTGGCACATTTTATAGCCGAAATAAAAATGCTCAAACTAATCCAAAAGTCATGTCACTGTAGGTTTGCTCATTTGTGTACATAACAAAGATGTGACATTTAATTTATGTGATCGCTCCTCCTAATTTTTGCACAATTATAACTGGAAATAATCTATAAATTCAGGGAAATTTCACGAATATAGCAGTGTATAAAATCAGGCATACGTGCCGAATCATTGCCAGAAAAGGGAGGTGGGATTACACCCAAGTGTAGCACCCTTTATTTTTAATTTATATTTATACTGAACCCCAACAGCGACTCAGCTTCCTGCCAACCAGTAAGTAATTCAATGACTCAGTGACGTAATCCCTGCCAGCATCTCGTGTGACACATACAGTATTGGTAGCAACAATTACTTCCAACTCTATTATTTTATAAATGTTCCGCTTCTTCCTTGTTATAAAATGTCTTGTGTAAACACAGCTAATTTATGTTATGGGTTGCTGTTCATCTCTGTTTAATGCAATCTGAATGATCAGTGTATGTTTGTGCAGGACAATATGTTATTCTGCGACTCGTGTGATCGGGGTTTTCACATGGAGTGCTGCGATCCTCCCCTCATGCGGATGCCGAAAGGTAAATAAAAATGTTGCCCCTCCATCTTTATGACATCTTTACAACCCTCATTAAACAATTTAGTATGTAATCTGCCTCAAAGAGTAGACAAGACCTTTGTAGATTGCATTCACATTGAAAATCCAGACTATTTGAACACAGCAATAAAACACCTTTTGGATTGTTTGCCTCCATTCCTTAAAGTTACCGTTGATGATGAAAAATCTCTTGTGATTTTCCACCTTTGCTTTGTTTTTATCCCCAGGCATGTGGATTTGTCAAATCTGCCAACCCCGGAAAAAAGGAAAAAGTCTTTTACATGAAAAAGCAGCACAAATCAAACGACGCTATAACGCTCCACTCGGACGGCCCAAGAACAGGTAAAGAAAGTCCTTCATATATATATAAAGGTTTATTTGAAATAGGGACGGATACAGAAACATAGATATCCGAAACAGTTATCCAATGTATGCATCATAGTGTTTGTAGCCAAAGCTAATCTACAACACTTGTCCCCAACGACAACAACAACAACACAGATCCAACATCATTAAAGTAGGAAAATAAAAAGAATAAGGCAAAGATGAGTCGATAATAATGATAATAGTAATAATACAGACAAAGTGCAAACTAGATAAAAGCCGATAATAATAATAACACAGACAAAGTGCAGACTAGATAAAAACCAATTAGTAAAAATTTGTAAAAACTAAACATGGGAACACGATTGTTGCTCAACTAGCCACAATTTTGTTTGTGTTTTGAAAGTGACAAGTGCAGGTATACTTTTCAAAGTGTCAGGTAGAGAGTTCCATAGTTGTGGTCCTTTTATTGAAAAGGCAGTCTGGGCAAAAGATGTTCTACGGAATGGAACGCAACAGTTGCCTTTTGACGTTGCTCGGGTGGTAGATCTGGTACCACTTTGCAGTCTTGTAATTGCCTTGCAGAGCAATTGGGGAGCAGAGTTATCCAAGCATTTAAAAACCAGTTTGACTGTGTGCAACAAAATAAAATTGGCAAAACTGAAAATATTGTATTTGGTTAAAATTTGGCAATGATGACATCGTATACTCTTCTTGTCTAGGACTTTCAAGGCGCGGTTATAAAGACACTTAATGGTCTTGATCAGGCCTGGGCAATTATTTTGACTCGGGGGGCCAAATTTAGAGGAAAAATGTATCTGAGGGCCGGTATATCTGATTTTTAGGAACACTAATACAAAACCTCACAATAATGTCTAAATGGCTAAAAACGTTACGACAGACCCCCTTAAAAAAAGGAATGGAATTTTTAAAAAAAATTCACTGAATGAGACACCCAAAATGTACATGAAAATAAAGAATGTGGTATTTACAATATTAACTATGAACGATAAAACACTGAATATTAACAACATACGAACGTCACACGCCCTCTCGATTGACATTATTTACAATCAAGCAAGCAACAAAAATGCAACAAACACAGCAAAATATGAATGTGAAAGGTAAAAAAAACAACTATCCACAATCTGATGTATCTGATATATCACTAAGCTTTAGAACTTTGTTGTAAAAATCTCCTTCCGCGTCTGTCCCTGACACCCGCATTTCAGGCTGGCCGCTCTGGAAACACTGTGGAAACGCTCCCCACCCACACTGCTTGGTGCCTCGTCTGAGCTGCTGTGACTTAGATTACCATAGTTACTAATTAGATTACCATATTAACTAGTATATCATGCAAAAGCACAGATTCTAACCATTTAAATATTTTGTATCGTTCAAGACTTACGGTCATTTGAAAACATCACTGCACATCATAATAGCAGCTACACTTTCCATCTTAAAGATTTAAAATAATTATTTGGGAAATGCCCGGCAGGCCGGATTGAAAAGCTTAATGGGCCGCATGTGGCCCCCCGGCCTTAATTTGCCCAGGTCTGGTCTTGATTGATGACTGGTGTGCCTGGGACCATGTAGTTAAGCCATAAGATATGTGTGAAATAATCATTTATTGTACATCATATCTGTTGTCGTCCATATAGGTATTTCGTATGCATTGTTTTTAAGACCACCTAAGATCTTAACGAGATCCTTCGTTCTCCTCGCAGGCCGGGGCGGCCCTTTAAGAAACTCGGTGGGCGTGCTCGACGGAAGCGCTCCGCATCGGCCAATTCCTCGTCAAGCTCCTCCTGCGAAGGTTACCCCGGTGACGATCGGCTACTTTTCTCCATGCGAGATGGCGACGACCTGTCACAAAGCAGCCTTCGCTTTAACAACAAGACCAAGGGATTAATTGATGCCCTCACCAAGTTTTTTACACCTTCGCCTGAGGGCCGCAAGGCACGCCAAGAAGTGGTGGACTACTCTCAACAGTGTCGCATCAGAAAGAAATCCAGTCGTAAAGGAGATGGAGATGACAGGACGGGTATGTTTTTTAAGACTGGTAAATATACACTACCGTTCAAAAGTTTGGGGTCACCCAAACAATTTTGTGGAATAGCCTTCATTTCTAAGAACAAGAATAGACTGTCGAGTTTCAGATGAAAGTTCTCTTTTTCTGGCCATTTTGAGCGTTTAATTGACCCCACAAATGTGATGCTCCAGAAACTCAATCTGCTCAAAGGAAGGTCAGTTTTGTAGCTTCTGTAACGAGCTAAACTGTTTTCAGATGTGTGAACGTGATTGCACAAGGGTTTTCTAAACATCTATTAGCCTTCTGAGCCAATGAGCAAACACATTGTACCATTAGAACACTGGAGTGATAGTTTCTGGAAATGGGCCTCTATACACCTATGTAGATATTGCACCAAAAACCAGACATTTGCAGCTAGAATAGTCATTTACCACATTAGCAATGTATAGAGTGTATTTCTTTAAAGTTAAGACTAGTTTAAAGTTATCTTCATTGAAAAGTACAGTGCTTTTCCTTCAAAAATAAGGACATTTCAATGTGACCCCAAACTTTTGAACGGTAGTGTATACATTTGTTTAAAGTTGTTTTTTTTTATTATACGTTTTCCACTGTTTTTGCCATTCTCAGACAATCAAGAAGGCAGTGACTGGCGCGATGAGGATGACAGACTCCCCGGCCATGAAAATCTAACAGAAAAAGACATTGAGCTGTTCAGACACATCCAGGAGCTTGCTTTACAGGTATCCAAAAACTTCTTTGTGTGTGGCTGGGTCAAGGAAATGTGTGTCAAGACTCTCCTGGATAAATATGCATAGATTTTGCTCGGGTAAGGTTGCAGTTCATGATTTCATTTTGCATCTACAGCTATTTTTGCTGCGCGCGCCGTTTACGAGGACGCGTTTTTTCCCGTCTTTATCAATATATAACTATAGATGTCATCATTGTGTATGTGCTGAAAGATTAATTTATGATTGCTGCCTTTGGTAAAAGAAAATGTTAACTAATAGGTTTTGCTCACATTTGCTCTTTTTATTTGGACTCGCCGAGTTGGTGCCTTAGGACAGTGTTTTTCAACGACTGTGCAGTCTGGTGTGCCGTAGGAGATTATCTAATTTCACCTATTTGGGTTAAAAATATTTTTTGCTAACCAGTAATTATAGTCTGCAAATGATGTGTTGTTGTTGAGTGTCGGTGCTGTCTAGAGCTCGGCAGAGTAACCGTGTAATACTCTTCCATATCAGTAGGTGGCAGCCGGTAGCTAATTGCTTTGTAGATGTCGGAAACAGCGGGAGGCAGCGTGCAGGTAAAAAGGTGTATAATGCTTAAACCAAAAATAAGCAAAAGGTGAGTGCCCTTAAGAAAAGGCATGGACGCTTAAGGAAGGCTATGCAGAACGAAACTAAAACTGAACTAGCTACAAAGTAAACAAAAACAGAATGCTGGACGACAGCAAAGACTTACTGTGGAGCAAAGACGGCGTCCACAATGTACATCCGAACATCACATGACAATCAACAATGTCCCACAAAGAAAGATAAAAACAACTAAAGTATTCTTGATTGCTAAAACAAAGTAGATGCGGGAAATATTGCTCAAAGGAAGACATGAAACTCCTAAAAAATACCAAAAAAAGAGAAAAGGCCACCAAAATAGGAGCGCAAGACAAGAACTAAAACACTACACACAGGAAAACAGCAAAAAAATCTAAATAAGTCACGGCGTGATGTGGCAGGTGGTGACAGTACACCTACTGTGAGACAAGAGCTATAGTGATGCATGCTTGGTTACGGTTTAAAGTCATATCCAACAATTGCGATAACGACTTACGGCATTGAAAACCTATCAACATCCCTGGTCATTCTGTGAACCCACACCAAACAAGAATGACAAACACATTTCGGGAGAACATTCGCACCGTAACACAGCATAAACACAACAGAACAAATACCCAGAACCCCTTGCAGCGCTAACTCTTCCGGGACGCTACAATATACAACCCCCCCCCCCCCCCCCCCACCTCTTTAATCCCAACCTCCTCATGCTCTCTCAGGGAGAGCATGTCACAAATTCCAAGCTGCTGTTTTGAGGCATGTTAAAAAAAACAATGCACTTTGTGACTTCAATAATAAAAATGGCAGTGCCATGTTGGCATTTTTTTTCCATAACTTGAGTTGATTTATTTTGGAAAACATTGTTACATTGTTTAATGCATCCAGCGGGGCATCACAACAAAATTAGGCATAATAATGTGTTAATTCCACGACTGTATATATTGGTATCGGTTGATATCGGAATCGGTATTTAAGAGTTGGACAATATCGGAATATTGGATATCGGCACAAAAGCCATTATTGGACATCTCTAATTCAAACCATTCCAACATCAACACATTCCACTCATCCTGGACATTCAAACCAACACCCTCCCAAGTTCCTAACCAAATTCAAATGTTTCTGGAAATTCAAACTCTTCAACATTCAAACCATTTCAACATTCATACTACATTCTGTCAGCATTTCAGTTCAACTTCAGCATTGGAGCATTCACACGCAATTCCTTCAGGAATTGCCTCATCTAGTTTCTAAATACTTTTGTTTTGCTTTTCATGGTTTTTGCTCACTGTTTCCCACAGTGTCCATAAAAATGACATGCACGTGTGTCAGGGCCAGTAATACAAATTGCGCAATAACTTCCCCAACCCTATCACAGTCACAGCGCTTGACTATTGATGTGCTACTGTGTTTTGTGACTATTGATGTGCTACTGTGTTTTGTGACTATTGATGTGCTACTGTATTTTGTGGACATTTTTCTGTACCTGCAGTGCTTAATGTAATTTAAAGTTAAAGTACCAATGATTGTCACACACACTAGGTGTGGTGAAATGTGTCCTCTGCATTTGACCCATCCCCTTGATCACCCCCTGGGAGGTGAGGGGAGCAGTGGGCAGCAGCGTAGCCGCACCCGGGAATCATTTTTGGTGATTTAACCCCCAATTCCAACCCTTGATGCTGAGTGCCAAGCAGGGAGGTAATGGGTCCCATTTTTATAGTCTTTGGTATGACCCGGCCGGGGTTTGAACTCACAACCTACCGATCTCAGGGCGGACACTCTAACCCAGACCTGGGCATTGTGCGGCCCGCGGGCCGCATCCGGCCCTTTGTACGTCCCTGTCCGGCCCGCGTGAGGCCAATTATAAATTACAAAATAAATTTTAAAAAGCATCTATTTCGAGTGTGCAATACAACGGTGCTGCTTTTGTTTTGAAAAGCGTTATTTGTATTACTTCCGTGTGGACGTATGCTCGTGCGCGCAGCGGCAATCTCAAATTACAAAATAAATTTAAAAAAACATCTTTGTCGTGCGTGCAATACAACTGTGCTGCTTTTATTTTGAAAAGTGTTATATGTGCGTATGTCCTGTGAGGGAAGGCGCACAGCGACAAGTGATGCCCGCTAAAAAGAGAAAAGTTGATGACGAATGGCGTGTTTTCAACAAGACAAGTAAAGGTAAAGCTGTGTGCTTATTTGTGGTACACACGTTGCTGTGTTTAAAGAATATAGTGTAACGACCTGCTGAAGTAGATGTTGTCTTCTTGAGTTGCGTAAATGAGGAGTGAGGAGACGTGCGTGTGGAAGGAACGAGATATGTTGAGCTGTGTTAGTATAGCTTGCTCAATAAAAGTTTAAAAAGAGCGTCAGACTTGATGTGCACTTCTTCTGGACGCTACAATTGGTGGCAGAAGTAAAACTTTGCGCATACTGCGCTGTTTGTGTGCTACGTCATCGGGAGGTACGTGCCACGTGAGGAGCTCGCCGCAAAGAGAGAGAGAGAGAGAGCGTTTACAGGTGCAGCCACGCTGCTTGCCACGGGGGGAATTCCGCCCTCAATGGAGACTCCCAGGTTTGATGGCAAGGCGAACTGGGAGGCATTTCATCCCACTTCTGACATCAATTGTAGCGTCCAGAAGAAGTGCACACCAAGTCTGATGCACTTTTTAAACTTTTATTGAGCAAGCTATACTAACACAGCTCAACTTATCTCGTTCTTTCCAAAAGGAAAACCAATCCTCACTCCTCATTTCCGCAACAGCAACGCTTCCTCCTTCTTCGCCAATCACCTTACAGGCGTGCTACGTTCACAACGTTTTCTTATCTGGTTAAATAAAGGTTTTACAACAAAGAGGATGCAGGATAGTGACAGAAATTGAAATTTTTGTATTGTAATATACATCAGGAAGTGTTGTGTAAGAAAGTGTTAAAAATAAAACCATCAAAAGCCATCTGCTTTTGTATAAAGATAAGTTAGGTTAAATGAAAATATTATTATTATTATTATCTATCTTACGGTATATCAAAAATAATTTGAGCAAAATTTAATTGAAATATTGTCAGTGTGGCCCTCCAGCAGTGCTCGGGTTGCTCATGCGGCCCCCGGTAAAAATTAATTGCCCACCCCTGCTCTAACCACTAGGCCACTGAGTAGGTTTCTTGTTCTCCACAGAAAGTCGGAGTGACTGGTCCTCCAGACCCTCAGATGCGATGTCCATCGGTCATCGAATTTGGCAAGTTTGAAATCCAGACGTGGTACTCTTCTCCCTACCCACAGGAGTACAGCAGGTGAGAAAAATATAAGTCATTATTTGTAATGACATTTTTGTTTCTGTTTCTGTCCAAATTTGGTATCTTCATTTGATTCTGACATGTATATGATAAATATATAAAGAAGAATGGGTCTTAGTTGTTTTTGGTGCTAAAAAAGAAAGGTTTAAAGTCGTCCAACACCTTCAATCACTGTCCCTGAAAACCTCAAATAAAGCCAGAAATCTTTGGGTTATTTTAGATTCTGATTTACATTTCGACACTCACATCAAATCAGTAACAAAATCGGCCTACTCACCTCAAAAATTTAACAAAACTTAGAGGGCTCATGTCAGCTCAAGACTTAGAAAAACTTGTACATGCCTTTATTACCAGTAGGCTAGACTATTGTAATGGTCTCCTTGCAGGTCTTCCCAAAAAAAACTGTCAGGCAGCTACAGCTTGTTCAGAACGCTGCTGCTAGAGTTCTAACAAAGACCAAAAAATGTGAGCACATTACAGCAATTCTTAAATCCTTACATTGGCTCCCTGTACATCAGAGAATTGATTTCAAAATCCTCCTGCTCACATATAAATCACTACATGGTCTAGGGCCCAAGTATATCACTGATATGCTCCCACTATATAAGCCCTCTAGATGACTAAGATCTTCTGAGACCAATCTGTTAGCGGTTCCCAGAGTAAACTCAAATCAAGGGAGCGCATCATTCAGTCACTATGAAACAAATAGCTGGAATAAACTTCCTGAAGATGTCAGACTCTCCCCAACTCTGACTACTTTTAAAACTAGACTGAAGACTTTTATGTTCACCTTAGCTTTCAGCTAAATCTTTTAACTTTTAACGTCCACACTGTTTTTATTTTTATTGTCTTTATTTTAGTTTTGCTTGTATTTTCTTTAATTTCACTTTGTTGTCTGTGAAGCACTTTGAGTCTGCCTTGTGTATGAAAAGCGCTATACAAATAAAGTTGCCTTGCCTTGCCTTAGATTAGATTATTCAAATTTAAGTAAAAGCGGAGGATGTTAACTCACAAATTATTTTAGTTTATATATTAGGTTTTTTTCCAGCAGTTCTAAGTATTCCATAAAATCATTTATTGTTGAAAAAATGCATGAGAGTTTAACAACACCCTTTACAAGTTAGGGAGAAGATGAGTAATAATAATAATAATACATTTTATTTTGTATAGCACTTTTCAGAGTACCGGTACTCAAAGACGCTTTACAGCAGACCTGGGCAAATTAAGGCACGGGGACCACATGCTTTTCAATCTGGCCCACCGGACATTCCCAAATATTCTTTTTAGATCTGTAAGATGGAAAGTGTAGCTGCCATTATGATGTGCAGTGATGTTTTCTAATGACCGTAAGTCTTCAACGATACAAAGTATTTCAATGGTTGGAATCTACTCTTATGGATGATATACTAGTTACTATGGTCATGTAATTAGTTACTATGGTCATCTAATAAGTTACTATGGTCATCTAATTAGTTACTTTGGTCATCTACGTCACAGCAGCTCAGACGAGGCACCAAGCAGTGTGGGCGGGAAGCGTTTCCACAGACGCGGAAGGAGATTTTCACAACAAAGTTCTAAAGCTTAGTGATGTATAGAATAGAATAGAAAGTACTTTATTGATCCCTGGGGGGAATTCAGCAAATATCAGATA
This sequence comes from Entelurus aequoreus, assembly GCF_033978785.1. NCBI lineage: Eukaryota > Metazoa > Chordata > Actinopteri > Syngnathiformes > Syngnathidae > Entelurus > Entelurus aequoreus. The sequence goes on along the minus strand of NC_084736.1, from coordinate 78,103,500 downwards.
TATCAGATTTTAGGTGGGTTTATTTTGTACCCTTCGCGTTCATATTCCACTGTTTGTTGCATTTTTGTTGCGTTTCACTTGATTGTAAAATATGTCGAAATATGTTGTCAATATTCAGTGTTTTATCTTTCATAGAAAAATTTAAAATTACATTACATTTTTTAAGGCGGTCTGTCATAAAATTTTTAGCATTCAATCAGACATTATTGTGAGGTTTTGTATTAGTGTTCCTAAAAATAGATATACTGGCCCCCAGACACATTATTTTCTCTAAATGTGGCCCCCGAGTCAAAATAATTGCCCAGGCCTGCTTTACAGGATAAAAAAATTAAAATATAAAACAGTTCAAAGTAATATAAAATACAGGAAATATAAAAGCAGTACATTGTAAAATACATAAAAACACTGGACATTTACGAGACGGGACATTACAAGACACAGAACACTAATCACAGGAAGACTTTAATTCATTATCAACAATTATTATATGGACATTTTAAGTTAATTTCTATAATAAATGTAATATTTATTAATAGAATATAGATATATTGATGGATACATGCAATGGGTAATGATTATTTTAATTGAAAAATATTCACATCAATTTCACCTTGATTTTTTTGTTCTTCTAGACTACCCAAACTCTATTTGTGTGAGTTCTGCTTGCGCTACATGAAGAGCCGCAGCATCCTCTACCAACACATGAAGAAGTGCAACTGGTTCCATCCTCCTGCTAATGAGATTTACAGGAAAGAAGATGTCTCCGTGTTTGAGGTAAACCCCTGGAATTAATTGACAATCAGCATTAGAAAGGGGAATGCAACTAAATCCCCCTTATCGATTAATTGAGAAAATTAGTGATCCATTTGTCGATGTATTTTCATAGTGAATCTAGCCGGTGATGGCAAACTTCTGTTTTCGTGCCAGTGTGGTGTTCAGCGGAGTAATGCGACCTGGAGGAGGTCTGCATGATTGTAGCTCAAATTAATACAGATGGCATGTTAATGTTCTTGGAGAACTCTGTAAATGTAATCCATCAGCAGTTTCCAAAATCAGTCCATTTTAGTTGATTATTATGCCCGTACTTAATCAGCATTTTAAAGGATGATGGATGACCTTGCTATAGAAAGACACACCACTATCAGCATTATTAGGTCTTTCAACATCTTTGCTTTTTATTCTGTCCTGCTTAAGGTAATTAATCCTCTGCCTGCGCAGATTCCAAAATGTCCAACAGCTAACCCTTGATGCATTAATCACTGTTTAGAACATCCAGGCTATATCATTTGCACCATGACAGATATACGTAAACTGTGACTATACCATGGCTACTTACATACACAAGTAATTACATCTAAATCTCTTTTAGTGCCACTAATCTCCATTAAGACTTGTGCTTTTAATACATTTGTTCTGATAATACATGATACCAATGTGCATGATATGGCCCTATAGTAGGGGTGTAACGGAACGTGTATTTGTATTGAATTATTTCGGTACGGGGGTTCCGGTTCGGTTCGGAGGTGTACCGAACGAGTTTCCACACGGACATTATAAGTAGCGTAACGCACGTTGTGTAAACAATGCACACCGAGGCACAACACACGGCATGCTAGCAGCTAACGGGCTATGATAGACTGGCCATACGTCCTCTTTTCACCGGACATGTCCTCTTTTGCGGGGCTGTCAGGGCGGAGTTTCTTAAATGCCTCAAATGTCCGGCATTTTGAGTTAGGGTTGCGTGTATTTTCAACGTACGTTCAGGGTTAAGAAAGGGTTAAAAACAAAACAAATTGTGCGCGCAGCAGCATTGGTGAGGGAGGGGCAGAGATTTATCAGATTTAATTTTTTATTATCTATAGCAGGAGTGTCAAAAGTGTGCCCCGGAGGCCAATTGCGGCCCACAGCTAATGTTTTAAAGGCCCAAGGCACATTCTAAAAATACTATTAAGATAAACAAAAACATAACAAAAGTGAAATAAAAAAGCTTAAAGGTTAAATGTAATTTAGAAAAAGTTGCAATGTTGACTAATAAAACAAAGCTGTTTTTTTTTTTCTTTCAAACTGTCATTGCTCAAAACATAATATTGAATCAAAATCAATGTTATTATGAATTATTGACCTATCCAAGGTTCCCATTACTTCACATCAAATATTCCACTCAGAAAAATATTTTTGGTGGAAGATTTTGCAAATTTGGTAAATAAATAACCCCAAAATTTATATTTTGTTTTCTTACTGTACCGAAAATGAACCGAACCGTGACCTCTGAACCGAGGTACGTACCGAACCGAAATTTGTGTGTACCGTTACACCCCTACCCTATAGTATTATATTTTGGGTTTTGTTATACCCCAATATATAATAATTTGATGAAAATGTTATTAGCATGTATTCTATTGACTTAATTTAACAATGTGGTGTTTTAAAGTATTTCTGATTCTGATTTATGTACCGTATTTCCTTGAATAGCCGCAGGGGCGCTAATTAATTTAAAACCTCCTGTCACTCCGGCGTTTACCCGGAAGCCTGCGGAATGGCCGTGCATGCGCTAATTATTTTAAAACCTCTTCTCACTCCGGTTTTTACCAAAAGGAATGCGGTAAATTTAGGCGTGCGCTTTGAGTGTGATGTAAGCATACCATCATGAAAAGCACATTTAATTAAAAAAAACGTTATTATGGTCTTACCTGTACTTATAAATGGAGTCCATTTGCAGCTCCTTCTGACCAAAAGCATCGATAACTTGTTTATAGAAGTCTTCCTTATTTTCTTTCTTCAGTTTTAAAAGTCTCTCTGTCTCGATGGAGATATTCCTTTAATTATTACCTCCTGCTTCGATTGAAAGTCCAGTTTAGAAAACTGTTTTATTTTAGATACCGGTATGTAATCCTCCATGTTAAAAGTTCAGGCGAGAGGGAAAAAGAAAAAAATCTGTTGCTGCGTGTTGTCACTTCTTCTGCAGTACCGGAAGTCGCAAGAAGGATCACTAGCGCCCTCTACCACCAGGAGGCGGGAGTCATTTAATGACTCATACCGTATTTGACACACGCAGCTACGGTATATTAATAAAACATAGCTGCTTACTGTTCTTTTTAGCATACCGTACCGGTATTCAATAGCTCGGACCTTAAATCCTAGTGAATAACTCTTTATCTTTTTTCCTTTGTGCGATTGCAAACTACTGAAATCAGCTTCCTCCATTTTGAAAATGAGGACAGGTAAACCGTCACTCGTGACGTAACGAATTTGACCCGGCGGAAGTTCTAGACATATGCTAAATATTTTGCGAAACGAGTTTGACCCGGCGAAAATTATGGACATGCGATAATAAAATTAATATTTTGCGAAACGAATTTGATCCGGCGTTAATAATGAACCGGCGATAAGGCCAAGCATGCGTTAATTATTTTGAGAAACGAGTTTCACCCGGCAGTAATTCTAGACATGCGAATACTATATTACATGCGCCAATTCAAGGAAATACGGTAAGTCATGTTGCAAATTGTTCATGCAGTATATTTGCGTGAATAACTCTGCAAGCCACATTGTCCACATATGTATTTCTTTTATTCCTATCCAAGAGTGTATATGGACAAACTCAACCAAGTCTATAAAGGTTTTTCTTGATTTCTCCACTCTCCCTTATCCCTCAGTCAGTCATTTTGCTGTACTCATATCAGTTCTTTTATTAACCATTTTGAAAGGTTGATGGGAACGTGAGCACAATCTACTGCCAGAACCTGTGCCTGTTAGCCAAGCTGTTCCTCGACCACAAGACCCTCTACTACGACGTCGAGCCCTTCCTGTTTTATGTCCTCACCCAGAACGACAGCAAAGGTTGCCACCTTGTTGGCTATTTTTCCAAGGTATCAATCAATCAATTCCTTTATTGTCATTGTCATACTAACACACAAGTCATACAGGTCAACGAGATTTTGTTTGAGCTCTGTCTAGCGGCATAGAAACTACTTTAATGTGCGGGTTGACCATAGTTTTCATTAGCATTGTAAAGAAGATCGCGATAAAAGGGAACAGTCAGATGTCTGAAGAGTGTTACGTCAATGTTGCAGTAATTATTGAGGTGGTGAAGAGTGAGGTATTAAGATGGATGGGGGCAGTAAAGGGGCAGGCTGTTCATTTAGCAGTCTCACAGCCTGGGGATACAGACTGTGAGACATTCTGGTGGTCCTGGCGCGAATCAATCTATACCTTCTTCCAAATGGTAGCAGGTTATGACTTTCCTTTCAGTCCATTTTGTAAGGTCCACACTGTCAGTTTCGTCGTAATTTATTCTGCTGCCACTGTGATTTAAAACTAAAGCTGGGCGATAAGGCTTGTAAATATCATCCTGTGTTGAGTGTGTCAGGGTAGTGTTGCTGCTAAAGGTGAAAGAAGGGCTCAGGTAAATAACTGTTGGAGTGCTTTCACTAAAACATGAGCGCAGGATTGCTTATGAGTGTCGACAAATAGCGACCTTTCATTTCTTTTTAACACACATTTAGCTTAATCACTGCATGAGTCGGACATGCATGTTGCAGGCAGCAGCGCAACCTGATCTGCAATCAGCGGAAGCAACATCAGTTAAAAGTTAGAAACAGCTCTAAGTTTGCTTAATTCAGGGGTGTCAAACTTGTTTTCATTGAGGGCCACATCGCAGTTATGTCTGCCCCGATAAGGGCCACTTGTAAATATATGATTAAAAAAAAAAGGATTTGGCTCATGATATTGCATTATTGCCTAAGCATTTGATTATTTGCTTTTTTACGTTCGCTTAAAAAAAACAAAATAGATTTTAGTGTAAAGAAAATTGCTCAGTTGCCAGAATTTCATCAAAAGTTGCAGTGTTTTTTACGGCATATTACTGTAAATGGAATGGAAAAACAGTACCACTCTTTTAAAGTCAAATCTAGAGTTGTTGATTTTATAGTGTATCACTGTAAACACAATCAGTACCAAAAAAAAAAATGTTTTACTGTTAAGTCTACTGTCAATTTTACACTGCACAATTTGATAAATTGATTTGAAATCATAAGTACAAGCTGATATTCAAGTACTTATTTTAATTTTTTTTTAAAGATAACATTTTATTTCATTATTAGATAATATTAAATGTTAAAATATATGTATATAAAGATAAGCATGCTGTCCATGTGTTTTTGAATATCAAACTGAAAAGATTAAATACATTTAGTAAGAAAAAAAATTCTTTATTAAAGCATATTATTACCATTTTGCGGGCCTTTTAAAATGATGTCTTGAGTTTTTACACCTGTGGCTTAATTACTCATTCACCTTTTGAAATATTAAAATATCATATAGATGACCATTTTATATTGATTTAATTTCAGAAAAAAAAATTGTCTCAAAATACAAAGCCTTAAAATATAACCCCCATTTTAGTATTTTTAAAGGACAATTTTTTTCGTAGTGGAATTTTGGGCTGCTGTTTTCCAAAGTCACAGAAAAAAACATTTGGAAACTCTTCCTTGTTTGCAGCTAGATTGTTGGTGTGAGCATGTCACTAGCGATGCACTTTGAACCTAATTGTGCTCGCTCATAAACTCGCATTATTTAATAAAATACAGTGGAAGGCGTTTGTCAGTCTCATTTAGTTGTGGGGGAAATAATCGATTTTTAGATGCATCGCAATTCGGAAATGGACGATTATAAAGTCGATTAGTAAACGTCAGTAATCGATAATCGATTTATTTATTGTAAATCAAGTAATGCAGACAGTTCTAAAGTGTGTCTGACTGCAGCAAGTCACTTCACTGAGAGCTCGGACCAGCTCCTTTATTTTAGGGCACTTACGTTCCAGTTTTGAACACATTTCCATTAATTTAATAAATGTGGGAATTAGTTTAACTGTTTCTTATTGCGAATGCAGTTTTTTTAAAGTTGCAAGTGATAAACGCTTATTTAGTGAAACGAAAAGAAATGTAAAACTGCATCAATATACATAAATTAACCTTTTAAGGCCCAAGCTGTTTGTTTACATGCTTTTTTTATTTCTCTTTGCTATTTGGGCATATTGGACCCTAATTAGAATAAAAACTAAAAATCATCTTTTGATATGATGTACTTAGTCCATAAGTACACGAATGTGTACTTCATGTGTAGTGACATGTTAATTTATATTTTTACACTTTTTTTTCCAAATTCCATTGTATGTTATACTCTTCTGACACCACCAGATGGCAGCATAAGTGTCCATATGTCTGCATAAGACCCCAATTCAGTAGTGTACACAATTTTGGAAATAAGAGCTAAAAGGTGCTGTCCACGCATGTGGCCACTAAGGTCTTTAGAGGTTAAAGATGCATCAATAATTGTTTAATCGAAGCGTAGCTCCTGAATTGTAATTATAGTCGAATTGTGAGGTGCCCAAAGATTCCCACCTCTAGTTTTGTTTGTCAACCACCTGATAGTGTTCTTCTTATTAATGAAAAGTCCTGATTTAAGTCGACAGAATAGAGAAAAGGATGTCAATATACTGCTGTAGGTTAAAAAATCCTTTCTCATTATGTCTCATCTCAAAGTACGGTAAATGTGTAAGCAATGGCTATTGTCGCCAATCACTTGAGTCTACTAATAAGGGTGTCTGATTTCTCAAATAGTTCATTTTCTTGTATTTTCGTACCGACATATGAAGTTCCAGTGTCCATGCAAGCGCTCTAATGGTCATTCAGCGAGTGCTTCCTGTACACTGGGGGGCGCTTACTTCCTTTTAGAGCGGATAAATGTATTGCTTTTGCGATTGACCTGTGACATCACACCAAAACTAAGCATCGTGGCTCCTTACTGCTGTAATATTGGCAAAGATTACAAGTATTACGGCTGAGCTAATGTTAAATAGCAAACAGCATCAAGAAATTATCTAAATATAAAGTTTAGCAGGTCCAAAGCGAAGAAAGACTGACAGGAGAAGGATGTTTTGAAATTAATTTTTAGACAGAATCATGGAAACACACTTTTCAAATGTCTCAGAGTTCATTTAAAAGACTCTGTGGATTGATGGAAGGAGTTTTAAATCCAAAGGAAAAGACTTTGCAATACTGTTCCAGAAGAGGGTTGCTATTGTTCTGGACAAGCTTGCCAGTTGTGTGGAATACAGAGTTATTGCTAATCAGTTTGGATTGCACAAATGCTGCTTGAAGAGGTTTATGTACTCTTTCTTCTTTGCCTTGTAATATACAGTACCTGCTTCATTCTGTTCCATCTCACTCGTATTTGTTCTGCAGTCAGTTGTTCTGAAGTCAGCATTCTCCCTTTCCTTTGCTACCTTCTTAAATAAATCTTAGTTCCTTTTTTTTCTCTCCCATCGTTGCACTTCAAAATGTTTCATTCTTTTGATTTGGGAAGCAAACAAACAGTCTCTTCTTCATTCCAGTTGTTGCTTATGTTTTCATTGAATGGTATCTGCTTCGGGGTTGTATCTGGCATGTTGAGACTGCGGCATGCGCGATACGAATGGTCCTCTCCGGCAGCACACACCCACTTGAGAGATCTGGTTTCCAATTGCATAATTGAGGTGTGTTAGTCCGGTTTCTCAAAAGCCAAACATGATCAGGTTAAGGTGTTTCCATGGGTTGTAGGATGCTTCTTTAGAGCCAAACTATTTGAAATATCTGTGCATGGAAACGTAGTCACTGTAAGTAAGAGCTCAACCATAATATGGACTATTTTTATATTGTGTGGAACAAAGTTTGTGCACATTCAAACACTTTTGCAGATCCTGGTACACTTTTAAATACATGTATAAATGCTGGATTTTTGTATCATACTCCCCTGTTGCCCATTTGCGGAGTCATTATTTGCAGGTGTATCTACTTAAATGCCAGCACTCTGCCAACCAGAGCAGTTAGTGAGTTTATGCATTACCTTTAACACCCAGCTGTCTTCTCTTAGGCCTGCTCCGTAATGTGGCCATTATTATTCGCTAATGGTCGTAAACATGTCTTTTCTTCCCCTTTTTAAGGAGAAGCACTGCCAACAGAAGTACAACGTATCATGCATCATGATTCTTCCACAGTACCAGCGAAGGGGCTATGGGCGCTTTCTTATTGATTTCAGTAAGAGTCACAAACACAAAACAATAAATTGACACTAAAGTTAAAAGTAGTACTTTGTGTGAATTATAAAAACGTTACATTCTTCTCATTGTGTTTGTATTTGTTTCCCACGTCCTTGCAGGCTACCTGCTATCTAAACGCGAAGGCCAGCCTGGATCACCAGAAAAGCCTCTGTCAGACCTCGGTAGGCTGTCCTACATGGCCTATTGGCGCAGCGAGGTCCTGGAATGCCTCGATAGGGTCCGTGACCGGCAGATCACCATTAGACAGCTCAGCAAACTGACAGGGATCTGCCCGCAGGATATCACCACAACCCTGCACAGCCTCAACATGCTTGAGCAACGAGAAGACAGGTCAGTGCATAGAATGCCCAAGTACCGTCTTTTTCGGACTATAAGGCGCACTTAAAATCCTTTTTTTCCCTCAAAACTTGACAGTGCGCCTTATAATCCGGTGCGCCTAATGTACGGAACAATTTTGGTTGTGCTTACCGACCTCGAAGCTATTTTATTTGGTACATGGTGAAATGATAAGTGTGACCAGTAGATGGCAGTCACACATGAGATATATACGTGTAGACTGCAATATGACTCAAGTAAACAACACTAACATTTTGTATGTTCCATTGAAAATATAGAACATTACACACGGCGCTCAAAAATCTATCAAAATGTTTTAGTACGAATTTGGTAAGCTATGAAGCCACACCGCTTGATGGATTGTACTGTGCTTCAACATACGAGTATTATTATGGTGTGTGTATAAGGTAAGACATTATCTGGCGTTTTATTTCGCAATATTATGCAAAAGCAACTTTTCTTACCTTGTGGTACCTGCTGATCTGTATTTGGGATCTGCATAAGTCCTGGAAATTTGCGTGCGTCCGCCTTTGTAGCCCGTGGCGACACCGTTGTCGATCAGTTTATTCTTTTTCTCTATCTTCTTGTTATGGGACATTCATCCTCCGCTGTTGCCATTTCTAATATAAAGTAGTGTAAAGTTCTTACTTATATCTGTCAGTGAACTCACCATGAAAGGGCTAAAACATACCGGTGTAGTGAGTTTACATTATTCACCCAAGGAACTTTAGTTATTAGAGAGTTCCGGTCGGACGGTTTTTCACGGGACACATTTCGGGTGTTGTTATCGCACTAGTGAGCCACGGATGAAGAGATGCTGCTCCGTTATTGATTGAAGTAAAGTCTGAAGGTCATTAAAACAGTTAGCTCCATCTTTTGACACTTCTTCCACTCCCGTCCTTGCACGCTACACCGCTACAACAAAGATGGCGGGGAGAAGACGCTGTCGAAGGTGAGCCACGTAAATAAGACCGCCCACAAAACGGCGCATCCGGAAGCGACTGTCAGAAAGCGGCCTGTAGATGATGTGTAAAACATCATCTATGCAACATTTTGACCAAAGAACCAGCATTACATGTTATGTAGACCACAAGGAATTCTTTTCAGTTTAGAAAACAAATAAAATATAATGACCCCTTTAATGCGGCTTATAATCCGGTGCGCCTTATGTATGAAAAAAAGACTTGAATAGACCCGCTCATCAACAGTGCGCCTTATAATCCGGTGCGCCCCATGGTCCGGAAAATACGGTACATACTTTTGCACTTAACATAGTAGTAGTAGTAGTAGAACCGTATTTTTCGGAGTATATGTCGCTCCGTAGTATAAATTGCACCGGCCGAAAATGCATAATAAAGAAGGAAAAAAAACATGTATAAGTCGCATTATTTTGGGGAAATTTATTTGATAAAAGCCAACACCAAGAATAGACATTTGAAAGGCAATTTAAAATAAATAAAGAATAGTGAACAACAGGCTGAATAAGTGTACGTTATATGAGGCATAAATAACCAACTGAGAACGTGCCTGGTATGTTAACGTAACATATTATGGTAAGAGTCATTCAAATAACTATAACATATAGAACATGCTATACGTTTACCAAACAATCTGTCACTCCTAATCGCTAAATCCCATGAAATCTTATACGTCTAGTCTCTTACGTGAATGAGCTCAATAATAATATTTGATATTTTACGGTAATGTGTTAATAATTTCACACATAAGTCGCTCCTGAGTATAAGTCGCACCCCCGGCCAAACTATGAAAAAAAACTGCGACTTATAGTCCGAAAAATACGGTAGTAGTAGCACCGTATTTTTCGGAGTATAAGTCGCACCTGCCGAAAATGCATAATAAAGAAGGAAAAAAAACATATATAAGTCGCACTGGAGTATAAGTCGCATTTTTTGGGGAAATTTATTTGATAAAACCCAACACCAAGAATAGACATTTGAAAGGCAATTTAAAATAAATAAAGAATAGTGAACAACAGGCTGAATAAGTGTACGTTATATGAGGCATAAATAACCAACTGAGAACGTGCCTGGTATGTTAACGTAACATATTATGGTAAGAGTCATTCAAATAACTATAACATATAGAACATGCTATAGGTTTACCAAACAATCTGTCACTCCTAATCGCTAAATCCCATGAAATCTTATACGTCTAGTCTCTTACGTGAATGAGCTAAATAATAATATTTGATATTTTACGGTAATGTGTTAATAATTTCACACATAAGTCGCTCCTGAGTATAAGTCGCACCCCCGGCCAAACTATGAAAAAAACTGGGACTTATAGTCCGAAAAATACGGTAGTAGTAGTACTGTATTTTTGGGAGTATAAGTTGCACCGGAGTATAAGTCGCACCTGCTGAAAATGCATAATAAAGAAGGAAAAAAACATGTATAAGTCGCACTGGAGTATAAGTCGCATTATTTTGGGGAAATTTATTTGATAAAACCCAACACCAAGAATAGACATTTGAAAGGCAATTTAAAAGAAATAAAGAATAGTGAACAACAGGCTGAATAAGTGTACGTTGTATGAGGCATAAATAACCAACTGAGAACGTGCCTGGTATGTTAACGTAACATATTATGGTAAGAGTCATTCAAATAACTATAACATATAGAACATGCTATACGTTTACCAAACAATCTGTCACTCCTAATTGCTAAATCCCATGAAATCTTATACGACTAGTCTCTTACGTGAATGAGCTAAATAATAATATTTGATATTTTACGGTAATGTGTTAATAATTTCACACATAAGTCGCTCCTGAGTATAAGTCGCACCCCCGGCCAAACTATGAAAAAAAACTGCGACTTATAGTCAGAAAAATACAGTAGTAGTAGTAGTCATTTTATTTCAAACCCAGGGGGATCCATATCCCAGAAGAAAAAAACATACGATAAAACCCAAATAAAAGAAATACAAGCAGAAATAATATAAATAAAAACTTGTATAAGAAATAAATAAATACATAAAAAACACTGCACAATATTCAATGTCCAGCATACAGGCTTACCCGCCAATGGTTCCACAGACCGGATGAAAATCTGACAGAACTGCGTGTCGGGTTAGTCAGACTATTAGTTACATGGTTGTCTGACTCAGCTGCCCTACACATGAACTGTACATGAGATGACGTAAAGTGGGTGGGGGACCCCAATACTGACAAACATTGAAGCTGTGAAGCTCTTAGAAGCAGTCTCATGCTGTCATTGTAAGCCACTGTGAGCTTCTTAATACAGATGGGCAGTATAAAGTGGTGTGCAATATGCTTTCAAAAGTGTGATCTTCACAGAAACTGAGCACATTCTGAACTTTCGACACAGCATGTTTGCTTGAGTATATAACTTCCGTCGCTGTCTATAAATATCTTTGTCATCAGACAGGTCATTGGTAATAATATGTCCCAGATATTTCATTTTACAACAACACTAAGTACAGAACCAGATAGAGAGAAGTCAGGAAAGGCTGACTGTCTGTCTTCTCTACTTCTAACTATCATGATCTTGCTCTTTAAAATCACTACCATACTGTGTGCATATTTTCAGAAGCTGTTGAAGACCAGCACTATCAGGCTAAAAATTACCAAATCAATAACGGAGCAGCGTCTTCTCATTTGTGGCTCAATAATGCAACATTAACGCCGGAAATGTGTCCCGTGAAAAACCGTCCGACCGGAACCCTCTAATAACTAAAGTTCCGTGGGTGAATTAGGTAAACCCACTACAGTTTTTAGCGCTTTGATATCTAGTCTACTGACAGATAGAAGTAAGAACTTTACACTACTTTACCGTATTTCCTTGAATAGCCACAGGGGCGCTAATTAATTTAAAACCTCCTGTCACTCCGGCGTTTACCGGAAGCCTGCAGGATGGCCGTGCATGCTGTAATTATTTTAAAACCTCTTCTCACTCCGGCGTTTACCAAAAGGAATGCGGTAAATTTAGGCGTGCGCTTTGAGTGTGATGTAAGCATACCATCATGAAAAGCACATTTAATAAAAAAAAACGTTATTATGGTCTTACCTGTACTTATAAATGGAGTCCATTTGCAGCTCCTTCTGACCAAAAGCATCGATAACTTGTTTATAAAAGTCTTCCTTATTTTCTTTCTTCAGTTTTAAAAGTCTCTCTGTCTCGATGGAGATATTCCTTTAATTATTACCTCCTGCTTCGATTGAAAGTCCAGTTTAGAAAACTGTTTTATTTTAGATACCGGTATGTAATCCTCCATGTTAAAAGTTCAGGCGAGAGGAAAAAAAAAAAAATATGTTGCTGCGTGTTGTCACTTCTTCTGCAGTACCGGAAGTCGCAAGAAGGATCACTAGCGCCCTCTACCACCAGGAGGCGGGAGTCATTTAATGACTCATACCGTATTTGACACACGCAGCTACGGTATATTAATAAAACATAGCTGCTTACTGTTCTTTTTAGCATACCGTACCGGTATTCAATAGCTTGGACCTTAAATCCTACTGAATAGCTCTTTATCTTTTTTCCTTTGTGCGATTGCAAACTACTGAAAGCAGCTTCCTCCATTTTGAAAATGAGGACAGGTAAATCGTCACTCGTGACGTAACGAATTTGACCCGGCGGAAGTTCTAGACATATGCTAAATATTTTGCGAAACGAGTTTGACCCGGCGAAAATTATAGACATGCGATAATAAAATTAATATTTTGCGAAACGAATTTGATCCGGCGTTAATAATGAACCGGCGATAAGGCCAAGCATGCGTTAATTATTTTGAGAAACGAGTTTGACCCGGCAGTAATTCTAGACGTGCGAATACTATATTCCCTGCGCCAATTCAAGGAAATACGGTATATTAGAAATGGCAACAGTGGAAGATGAATGTCCCATAAGAAGATAGAGAAAAATAAGAAGCTTATGACCACACAATTGCGGACTCGTGCACATTTTCAGGACTTGTGCAGATCCCAAATACACATCAGCAGGTACCAGAAGGTAAGAAAATTTGGTTTTGCATAATATTGCGAAACAAAACACACACCATAATAATACTCATATGTTTAATGCGCAGACAATCCATCAAGCGGTGCGGCTTCATAGCTTGCCGAAGCCGTACTAAAAACATTTTGATAGATTTTTGAGCTACGTGTGAAATGTTCTATATTCTCAATCGAACATTTAAAGTTTTGGTGTTGTTAACTGCCATCTACTGGTCACACTTATCATTACACCATGTACCAAATACAATTGCTTTGAGGTCAGTAAGCACACCCAGAAGTACGCCGTACATTAGGCGCACTGGGTTATAAAGAGCACTGTCGAGTTTTGAGAAAATGAAAGTATTTTAAGTGCGCCTTATAGTCCGAAAAATACGGTAACTTTACGTCATTGTAAGAGTAACTATAGTTACTTAGCAAAGAATTATTATTTTTCATTTATTTTATACGTTCGATAACATATTTAACGTCAACATTGTGTATATTAACTGATTTAAGAAGAAAAACACTATGTGCAGTATTTTAGAGCATTTGGCACTTATCTGAACTCAATAGATTTGCAGTGTGCCATATGATATGCATAGAAATAAAATATTCCGTATAGTAACAACATTAAATATTGAAACTAAAAAAACAATTGCGATACCATCCATCCATCCATTTTCTACCGCTTGTCCTGTTCGGGGTCGCGGGGGGTGCTGGAGCTTATCTCAGCTGCATTCGGGCGATATCAAAAATGTAATTTGACAGGGAATGCCAACAATTAAGGGTCGCTCCACCCAGTGCAGTGTTTCCCATAAACTGCCAAGATACCTGTGGCGGTGGGGGCGTGGCTATGGGCGTGGTCACCATGACATCATCGAGTAATTTGCATAATTTACTACAATGATATGATTTCCTCTAAAAAGGCTAAAAAAATGTATACTTACTAATTAATAATAACAGTTTTGTTTTAAACGTCCCACCATCCATCCATTTTACAATATAATTACAACACTTTATGTACATATTTATATACAGATTTGAACAATAAGTTATTCACTGAAATATATGTATTAATTGTGGTTCTTACAAAAAATATATCTTATAAAATATAAAAGCTAAAATGTCTCTTAAAGCTCTGCCCCTTTAATTAGTGCATACTAAATAATTTAACTTTAGCCTACTACTACAACCATATTATTTACCAGCAACATAAAGTGAAACAGAAGCAGAGGTGTCCTGCCACAGTCAGTAACAAATAAACAGAAAACAGTAGTGGTCAAATACAAATAAGGCAACAAGAGAAGTATCCTACACTTCTCTTTTGTAAAGTAAATCTGAACAGCCTATATGGGCATCTACATCAACTATATGATTTGCCTGAAGAGCTGGACAGGAACAAAAAAAAAAAAAAAAAATACAATTTTTTATTTGTGGCGGACGTAATTATTTCGTGGCGGGCCGCCACAAATAAATGAATGTGTGGGAAACACTGCAGTGTGTGTATCTTTGACGAAGGTAGTGACAGACTTAAGTGGAGGGTGAGAATGGGTGCAGGGGTGGGGGACACAAGGTGTCCTCAGAAAAATACATTGGAAAGTTGGCATTACAATGTAATATGATGAACACGCATATAGATTTGTGATGATCTTATTTGCTGTGTTAGGACGGTCCTGGTGCGACGAGAGAAGCTGGTGTCAAACCACATGGCTCGTCTCAAGGCTCGACCTCGACAGCTCGAGGTCGACCCCGAGTGTCTCCGCTGGACTCCTGTAATCGTAACGAATACCGTGGTTTCTGATGGTGATGAAGATGAGGATGAGGATGACGAAGAACAGAGGGAAGATGACCGCGAGGAGGTAATGTATTTTTTATTTTATTTTATTTTTTTACATTTGTTTATTGGGTTTTAAGTCACACCATTGACAGGAACAGTTAAACTCATTAAATGCCCCACCACCCCCACCCCCAACAAGTAACAAAAAAAACATCCATCCATTTTCTACCGCTTGTCCCTCTCGGGTTCATGGGGGGTGCTGGAGTCTATCCCAGCTGCACTCGGGCGAAAGGACAAGTCGCCACCTCATCACAGGGCCAACACAGATAGACAACATTCACACTCACACTACGTTAAAAGTTAAAGTACCAATGATTGTCACACACACACTAAGTGTGGCAAAATTATTCTCTGCATTTGACCCATCACCCTTAAACACCCTGGGAGGTGAGGGAAGCAGTGGGCAGCAGCGATGGCTGCGCCCGGGAATAATTTTTGGTGATTTAACCCCCAATTCCAACCTTTGATGCTGTAGATACACTGCGATTAAGTCTAAGTTCATTGTGTTCTTCATGGTGTTTTTTAAACCACACTCATTTTTTCCTCCCAATTTTTAACTAACATGAGGTGTTTTGTCGAGAGGATTATTTGTGATGTTTACATTTTCAGAATGTGCTTGTTCTATTTTGGGCCGAAGTAAAACAAAGAAAACAATTTGAAATTGCCTTAGTTGTATTTTTAAGCTATTATGCCATGATTTTACCCGTCCGGCCCACGTGGGAATAGATTTTCCTCCATGCGGCCCTTGAGTTAAAATGACTTTGAAACGCCTGACTTAAATGATTCAGTTCAATCTTTTCGCCAGTGACCACAGGCAAAGTGTTAACAATTTCGGTCCTATAGCTCAGTGGTCCCCAATCACCGGTCCGTGACGCAATTGCTACCGGGCCGTACAGAAACATTAAGTGCCAGCAACTTGAGGGTTCCAGGTTCGGTCCCCGCTTCTGCCAACCTAGTCACTGCCGTTGTGTCCTTGGGCAAGACACTTTACCCACCTGCTCCCAGTGCCACCCACACTGGTTTAAATGTAACTTAGATATTGGGTTTCACTATGTAAAAGCGCTTTGAGTCACTAGAGAAAAGTGCTATATAAATATAATTCACTTCACTTCACTTCTCCAACTTACCGTAACTTTCGTCTGTCCCACTAAACACACCAATAAGCTTGTTTATAGATGTATATTACAACTCCTGACAGGAAGTTGCCATTTGTTATAGTAAATGAATGCACATTAATGAACATATACAATTTTAATGTGTCAGGTTGTAGCCAAAGGCTAATTTTCATCTGCAGGGTCATTGTGTATAGCAGGGGTTCTTAACCTGTTTGAACTCAGGACCTACACTACAGGGGGACCCGGACCCCACTCCAGTATTAACACTGAATTAGTAATCTTACTCTTGATTTTGATCATATTAAATAAAATAAAATATCTGACCTACTTACAGTTCCCTACCTTGTAAAATTATATAAAAGCATGTGTTAATCACAAAGATTAATTTATTAACTTGACAAATAAACCTTACGCTTAGGTCAGACTGATTAGACAAAATACATTTACATACAATATACATTATGTTCTGATAAAATAAATTAATAATAAGTATGTTTTTTAACTAAACTGTCAATAAAATTAAAGTGCAAATGAAAATACCACTTTAGTCATAATTTTTGCGCTTTAGAAATTTCTCTATGAATTTCAGTCTGGTTGTTTTATATCAGACCTGGGCATTCTGCGGCCCGCGGGCCACATCCGGCCCTTTGTGCGTCCCTATCCGGCCCGCGTGAGGCCAATCATCAATAAATTTTAAAAAGTATCTATCTCGAGTGTGCAATACAACGGTGCTGCTTTTGTTTTGAAAAGCGTTATTTGTATTACTTCCGTGGGGATGTATGCGTGTTCGTGATTGTGAGTGAATGTGAACAGCGGCAATCACATATTACAAAATAAAGTTAAAAAAACATCTATGTTGTGCGTTTATTATTAATGTTAATTTATTTATATTAATCATGGAATGCTGTTACTAGAGAAAGTTACAGGAATGCACACTTCATCTTATGCTTACATTTCATTGTGCAACATGAGGATGTTTAAGGGGAAGTAAATGTGATCTCTGAAAGGGGTACAAATGATTTCCAAAGCAGTGCTTTTGGTATAAAGTTAAGTTAGGTTAAATGAAAGTATTATTATTATTATTATTATTATTTATCTTATGGTATACATCAAAAATAATATTGAGCAAAATTTAATTGAAATATTGTCGATGTGGCCCTCCAGCAGTGCTCGGGTGGCTCATGCGGCCCCCGGTAAAAATGAATTGCCCACCCCTGTTTTATATTGTCATTACTGCCACAAGTGGTAGAAAAGTGTATTACAACTAATACCGCTGTGGCCTATGTAGACCACAGCTGAAAAAACACATATATTACATTCAAGGGGGCGCTCGCGGCCCAACACTGGCCCTATGGTTAAATATAATATATGCCGGCGACCATCTTTTTGCAAAGAAACACGCCCAGGGCTCCCAATATTTCAGCGTTATAGTTAGTTGAATTTTCATGCTAATTTTTTTGCTGTTTTTATCTGCCACACGTGAAAAGCCGATCCGTAAAAATAATGCACACATTAAACCGGTCCCTGGTGGAAAAAAGGTTGGGGACCCCTGCTATAGCTAACTATCCAGACATGGGCAGAGCCAAAACATACAGTATGTATGAAATTAGCTGGAGACTGTTGGCGTTGATCACAGCTTTCAGATATTCCGGCATACATCTGAGCAAGTCAAATCTTGGTTTAATAAGTACAATGTATTCGCTTGCATTGGATGCCTGGCACAAAGAGAAGAGCTATGAACTGTACTTAAAATCTCTGTCCAGCTATCTTCAGATAGTGTCACACCTAAATCCTCCTCCCAAAATTACTTGAATGAATTTAGAGTCTGAGGTTGTAGAATAAAAAAATGGTTATAAATATCTGTTAAAAGTCGAAAGCGCTGTCTGAAATGCATCAAAAACTGATAGGTAATCTTTCAAATTTGTCCTTCACTATTAGGTCTTGACATTTGTTTTTGTTTTGTTAATAGGTCAAGCCAAGTCACAAGCTTCCATCAATGTCTTGGCACGTGTTTCAAGCCAAGAAGAGAGAAGAGGAAGAGGAGGAAGAGGAAAGCAAGGGCTTTCTCGGGTTTCCAGTCAGCCAAAGTTCTCCAACATCACCTCCAATCTGTCGTTCACCTGCCCCACAACCACCTCGACCACCCCTGCCGACAAATGGAGAGCGCAGACCCCGTGGCCGTCCACCCAAAAACTGGCCTTGGGGTAAAGGCGTGAAAGACTGCCTGCGAGTTGGACGCCCACCTAAGGTCCGCCCAATGGAGGAAGAGGACGAGGGCGATGAGAAGACGGAGGAAGGAAAACCGGAATCGTCTCCATGTCCCCCCTCACTTTTCTCATTGGATAGAAAAGCAGAGCCCACAGACTTTCACACAACGGACATGGCCAGACACCCCGCCGTAACCCCCACTCGAAGAGGGCGCCCTCCAAGGAAAAAGAGAGGCCCCAAGCCTAGACAGATGGAGGAACACGGTGATGGGCCAACGCAGCTTCCTGGAGTTTCCAGGCTGAATGATTCTCCTCTTGTCAGGAAGAGTGGCTTTAGTGATAGCAGCGAAGAAGATGAGGAAGATGATGACGATGACGACGACGACGATGATGAGGATGGGGAGGGTAGGGAAAGCTCTCCACCCATTCTGACAAAGCCTGCTATGGGCCTCAAATGCAAGGTACAAAACAAACTGCTTCTATTTATTCATGTTATTTGTGAAGTGACAAATACATTCATTGTAGCCATTATGATTGGGTAGGTTAGGTTAGGTGCTTCATTCATTCTGCATGAAATTGCAATGTAGTCTCTTGCTCTCACACACATAGGCGTCAAAGTATGGTGGACCCTGGGCTCTTGTAAAGGTGGGAGATTTTTTAGTCTGCCATTTAACCCTTGTGTAATGTTCATATTGTTGTTACTCAGCCAGCGTTTGTGGGTCTGATGGATCCGTTGCATTTTGTGGCTTTTAATGCCCCACAATCAAACACTTTTATGTTAAAATACTGAACAGATGTTTATTGGGATAAGGTAAACATCTGTTCAGTATTTTAACATAAAAGTGTTTGATTGTGGGGCATTAAAATCCACAAAATGCAACGGGTCCATCAGACCCACAAACGCTGGCTGAGTTAAAAACAATATGAACGTTGCACAGAAAATTTATCTGCCAGTTTCTGCATCCCACAAGGATTCTTCTTTTGTGTTTCTGCACCTGCGGTTCCCACACAAGGTTGCAACATTGTTTGTCAAAACTGTCTGCTCTCATTTTCTCACACATTTGACCCTCTGATGTTCTGTGTACCTACACTCTGTCCTCCTCCTTTCTAGGCCTGCTGTGTGTGTGGGTGTGATTGCGTGTGGTACACAGAACATCAATTTCCAAACTTCCATTATATATATATATATATATATATATATATATATATATATATATATATATATATATATATATATATATATATATATATATATATATATATATATATATATATATATATATACACACTACCGTTCAAAAGTTTGGGGTCACATTGAAATGTCCTTATTTTTGAAGGAAAAGCACTGTACTTTTCAATGAAGATAACTTTAAACTAGTCTTAACTTTAAAGAAATACACAATATCTACATAGGTGTGTAGAGGCCCATTTCCAGCAACTATCACTCCAGTGTTCTAATGGTACAATGTGTTTGCTCATTGGCTCAGAAGGCTAATTGATGATTAGAAAACCCTTGTGCAATCATGTTCACACATCTGAAAACAGTTTAGCTCGTTACAGAAGCTACACAACTGACCTTCCTTTGAGCAGATTGAGTTTCTGGAGCATCACATTTGTAGGGTCAATTAAACGCTCAAAATGGCCAGAAAAAGAGAACTTTCATCTGAAACTCGACAGAATGAAGGCTATTCCACAAAATTGTTTGGGTGACCCCAAACTTTTGAACGGTAGTATATATATATATATATATATATATATATATATATATATATATATATATATATATATATATATATATATATATATATATATATATATATATATATGTATGTTCTAGATATGTTAATCCCATCTTTAAAAAGTCACACAACTAATTAAGGTTTTAATTAAATTCATATGAGTTTTTTAGTGCATATAAACACTCCAAGTGTGTGTGTATATGGCTTGACAACATTGAGTTTAGGGTGGGATGGGGGTTCTTTTAGGAGTCTTGTACATAAACATCCACACAAACATGAGATTAGATATATTAAAAATCAACATTGTAAAGTTACTGCAAACAAGATTATTAAATTGGTCACCTATTGATATTGACAAAAGCACCAACATTACTAAAGGTTTTGAAAAAAATAACTTTCTCGATTGGTTGAGAAAATTTGAAATATAAAGAAGTTAATAAAACCTCGATTTGCATTTGATTCTGATTTCCCATTTTGTTTTGCCCAGAAGCCATTGAGAAAGCGTCGTTTTCGCCAGCGCAGCCACCCTCACAGCAGCGTGGTGACAGAGACCATTTCTGAGACCACAGAGGTTTTAGATGAGCCCTTTGTGGACTCTGACTCAGAGAGGCCCATGCCGAGGCTTGAGGAGGAGACACCCGTAGGCCACCCCCTGCGCCGCTACCCTCCAGCCCGCTCTGCACTTAGATTGTCAGACCCTACTTCCAAAAGGGGCAGACACTGCAGTCTCTCAGATTCAGAGGAAGATGGTGGGTAAAGGACTTTGTTGAGTCCTAGTTAACTATATAAACATGGTTATCTATGTAGTTTTATGTCACACATGTTCATTTGTATATTTTTGTTTGCAGAGCTTACTGCCATGCTAAACCCTGTGGCTGAGTTGCCAGCAGGACCATCTGCAAATCTAGTTGCCAATCCTGAGGTCCCAGCCAAGAAGAAAAAAGGCTGGCCTAAGGGAAAGAGTCGTAAACCACTGCACTGGAAGAAACGGGGACCTGGAAGGCCACCTGGAAGTGGAGCCAACCAGCGAGCGGCTGCAGTAAGACTTGTGAGTGGGGTGGCGACACCCCCCAAAATCAAGATGAAGCCCGGTCGCAAGCCTCGAAGTTGGTATCTGCAGCGGGCCCAAGAGGAAGCAGATAAGCAGGAGCAGGAGAGACAAAGACTGTTAGAGCAGCAGCTGGACAAAAATGTTCCAATGCTTTCAATAGATCAACACAGCAAGCGGGTTTCCAGGTTCACCTCTAATGACAAAGAAAAATACTCTGACGAAGAAGACTTTCTCCCTACGCCTGTGGAGCCAAAGGTCCCTAAAAGGAGAGGGAGACCACCCAAGAATCCTGGTCTCCATCAAGCACCGCCACCTGTACCAAAGCCACCTCACACCTCTGAGCCTGAGGAAGCAGAAGAAGAGGAGGAGGAAGCTGAGTCAGAGAGGGAGGAGAACAAATCAAGTCGTCCACTGTCCTGTCCTTTGTCGTCTCCTTCTTCTTCCATGTCCAACCCAGGGCCTAAGGCCCAACAGTTCCGCCCTCAGGATATTGATAATGGTGAAAGGGAAGAAGACGACGAGGAAGAGAAAAGAGAAGAAGGGGAATTTGAGAGCCCGGGAAGTGGTGATCTTACTATGTCTAGGCGAGCAACAGCTACACCGTGTTCAGGAAGCCGGCGAAGTGAGGACCATGATGCAGATGATGAAGGGGACGGACACCTAGAAGAGAAAAGCAGTAGCAGCAGCAACATTAGTAAGAAAAGAAAAAGCCAGGAGTCAGAAGATGAGGAGGATGATGAAGACGAGGAGCCTGCTTCCCATGCAAGCTCACCTCCAGTCAAAGAAGAACCACAAGGCGGAGAGGCTTTTTTAGACATGGAGAACAGCGTGGCCCGGGACTATGTCAGCAAGCAAGAGGAGGAAGAAGAGGAGGAGGAGGAGGAACAACAGCATGAAGAGGAGTCACAGGAGTCCAAGTGCAGGCCCTCCTCCAGTGATCCACAGCAGGAGGACAGGCGGCGGAGAGAGCAGGAGGAGTCTGCTGCCGCCGCCGCAGCTGTGGAAACTGTTACGGCCATGTCTGTTCCCTCGGAACCTATGGAGCTTCAGCCTTTGCAAACGGAGGATAAGGATGTCGCACTGTTAATAGAACCCCCACAGACACACTCCCACGCCCAATCTCATCAGCACTCTGACTTCAAAGAGGAGCTGGGTCACCATCATTCACATCATCCCCATCACCACTCCAATGAACTTGACCTGGAGACAGTCCAGGCCGTCCAGTCTCTGACACAGGGGGAAGCTCAAGATGAAGAGACTGAGGCTCATCATGGTGCTTACCAGGACTGTGAAGAGACACTTGCAGCTTGTCGGACTCTACAGAGTTATAGCCACACAGGGGATGCTGAGGAGGAGGCCTTGGCGTTGGTAGAGGAGTGTGGGGCCTCACAACACAGCAGCCCAATGCCTAATCCCCCAATTGCCCCCTTGCCCAGTCAGTCTGTGCGTTCGGTGAACAGTCCAGGATTGCCTTCTGCCATCATGGACACAACTCCAGCTGGCCAGAGAGGAGGGACGCCGGGCCCCACTGCAGCAGGTGGAAGTGGTGGTGGAACTGGAAGTGGGTACACACAGATCACCCCAGAACACCCCAGTTCTTTGTCTGCACCCTCTCAACAGAACATGGAGACGTCTCCAATGATGGATGTCCCATCTGTATCAGACCATTCGCAGCAAGTGGTGGACAGCGGCTTCAGTGACCTCGGCAGTATCGAGAGCACTACGGAGAACTATGACAACCCCAGCAGCTATGACTCCACTATGGGCGGAGGGGGCAACGGAACAGGCAATGGGGGTAACGGAGGGGTAATATCTGTCCCAGGGGCTTCTTCAGCTTCTTCATCTGCCGCCTCTTCGTCTAGCTCAGCCACCCAGTCGTCCTCCCAGTCCAACAGCTGTTCCTTTGTGCCAGCTCCCAGCCTGACATCTTCCACAGGAAATGGAGGCTCTCAGCATGGAATGGGAAGCTGTAGCCTCATCCAGCAAACCGGATCTGGTGCCAACAACGGTCCCGGAAGCAGTAATGCAGTAACTGTGCCCCAAGCCCCACCTCGCCCTCACCCATCTAACACCCCCGGTTGTGGTATTAAGTCTCCCCAGAGCTGTGGCGTTATTGAGAGGCCTCCAAGCACTAATCAACAGCAGTCACAGTCGTCCCAAAAAAAGGTCACACAGCAGCAGCAAGCCTCCAACTCCCAGCCTCCATCCTCGGCCCCACCCTCTCAGCAGCCCCTTTCCCAGTGTAGCATGGGTAATGGCTTTGGCTCCACTCCCATGATAATGGAGATTCCCGAGAGTGGAGGGGGAGGTGGTCGTACCCTGTATGAGCGTATGGGTCAGGATTTTGGCACAGGGGGTTACACCCAGCCCTCTGCAACATTCAGCCTGGCCAAACTCCAACAGCTCACGAACACTATCATGGACCCCCATGCCATGCCTTACTCTCACTCGGCCTCCGTTACCTCCTACGCCGCCAGTGTGTCACTCTCTAATCCTGGGCTCGCCCCCTCTGCCCACACTCCCATCCCCCAGGGCCAGTCCACAATGACTCCACCCCCTAACCTTAGCTCCGGCTCCATGAACCTGGGCTCCCTGCAGCTGCAATGCAACATGCCCACCACCAACATCAGTCTCGGCCCCCCACCGCACACGCAGCGGCTGCAGGGCCAAATGGCAACCGTCAAAGGCCATATCTCCATCCGCTCTAAAGCCACTCAGCAATTGGCGCCAGCCACGCACCAACAGCAGCTCTACGGGCGCAGCTCGGGGGCAGTGGCCATGCAGGGCACACCTCGCACCTTGGCTGTTCAACGCGGCATGATGCCAAACCTCATGCCTACGCCAGCTGCGTACAATTCCATGAACATGACTCCGCTCAATGCCATGTCAGCTGGCTACCGAATGCCCCAACCAATGATGAACAGTGGTTACCACGGTAATCCCCCTTACATGAATCAGCCAGCTCAGTATCCCATGCAAATGCAAATGGGGATGATGGGTGGGCAGGGTTACCCCCAGCAGCCTATGCAGCCAAATCACCATGGCAACATGATGTACACAGGCCCCTCTCATCATAGCTACGCTGGCGTCCCGAAACAGTCGCCGTACATGAGCAGATGAAAAGCGGCAGAGTGGAAAAGACTCGACGGGGCCACGGCTGACACTCGCCGTACTCTTTGTCACACTCTCCAGTGCTGCGGAAAGCACCAGAAGGAGGTGAATGCCAACAGAGAGACTCTTTGGGTTTCCGGTTTTTCTGTGTAATCATAGTGGTAGTTTCTCATAGGAGAGACCAGGTGTGTCCATGGACCAGGCCAGGCGTACACAGTCCCCGCAAACTATTCCTCTTGACGTGCACGGTGGAGAAAGGGGAATATACACAGAAAATGACATAACCGGATACGTTCTTGTTTGTCCGACTGCAAACGATAAAAGATCTTTATCGGATTATTTTCATCCATGCACACAATCTTTCGACATAGGAAGCCTTACCTTAAAAAAAAAAGAGAAGCATTCTCGTTCTGTTAAACATGTTGAACTTTATTTTTCTTTGTTTTGGAATATCCTTGTGCAGGCAGGCCTCTTAAATGCTTCAGTCTTTATACGTGTGACATCTCCACGGCCGGCCCCCCCGTCAACGTGGAAAAGCGAAAGGGCCGGGCCTTCTGCGTGTAGAGGTTTTCAGCCATGTTTCTGTCTTCCTGGGTGGACGGCATCGTACCAAAAACACTGCAGCGACACACGGAGAGTAGGCAAGCATTTTACTGTCTCGTCCATACGTAAAACAATAGCATTATGTTTCAGTCTTCTTCCGCTCTGAGAAGTATAGATGTAAATATTCCGGTACCACACACACACATAGACTGGCTAGCTCTCGCCTAGGAATGTACAACCTTCAGCTTTCTACGTTTTCCACACTCCACTGACCGTCGGTGTCCGACGTCTACTTCTTCGGCAATGAAAAATAAGAGCAACTGGTGAAGGAAACGCGGTTAACAATTAGCCAACTCCCCCCCCCCAAAAGGGTTGATGACCCACAGAGGTGGAGTGTCAGCTTATGAAGTGTGTATTCTGTTAAACATGTATTTTTTTATATATATATATTTTATTTTCTCTCAACTTCTGTTTGCTAGAGATACCGCGGTAAACAGCCTTTGTAAAAGGTGCACCTAAATGCCTGGTGTAGTGCATGGCTTGGCCCACACAGAGGCACACTCGTATGGAAGCAGGGTCAGATCTTTGTTGGGTTACGGCGTCGAAACGGCTCGGGTGGAACGTTCCGCCTTGTTGCTCCATGTACCAGTATTCAACATCAAAAGAGGAGTTTTTGTTTTGTTTTGTTTTCTGATACATCTGACATTGCATACTTTATTTGTGTCTATTGTTCTGTTCTGAACTTTTGTTTTCTTTCTGAATTTTATCAGAGTGGGCAGCTTTCTATTACAACACGAGCTGACTCTTTTGGACTTTAGAAAAGCTGTTGTAGAGAACACGTTTTTTTTCTATAATATAAAAAGGAAATTCTGACATTGACATTGGTACTGTCATTTTTCCCCCCCACTTCTGTTTCAGGAAAAAACAAGAACCACATATTTTTTAGCTCACATCTTGGGGTAATGATTACTAAAGAAATTCAAAAGAACAAAAAAAAAAAATATTTTCACTTTTACTGACTTAAAGATGCCTTTAACCTCTCCATTCCATCTCATCTCTAGAGTTTTTCTATCTTTGTGTAGTATATTAATGATATTTTAAACAAAAAGGACTACAAATATCTAAAGGTCACTTGGCATTTTTTTTACTTGTGTGTGTGTATAGGATGACTTCCTTACATTAAAGAGGCATGTAAAAATAAGCTCCGTATATTTCTGTCTGTTTATATCGCTTCCCTTTTTGTATCCTTTGGAATTGTACATGTTGCATTGTATGCTAAGAGAGAGTGCAAAATGAACAGAGGAGTGCAGTGCTGTGCTGTGCTCAGCGCCCTCAACTCTCTTCTGTCTCTGTATGTATTTCCATTTATTCACCCCCTCCTCCCCCCAACCCTTTCTTAGCAAGAACTCTGTACATTTTAACATAAAATGAAAATAAATTATGTTGAGCCATTCATGTTTCTCTTGAAGTTTTTAAGTTCCCATAAAATGCTGTCTCAGGACAACCACTGGGGGTGGTTGCAAGCAGCAGGAACGTCATTATTTTTGTCTACACTCTAGTATTCATGTCAGGATGATGCACAAGACTGCAGCTAGGTGGCACCGTGGTAAATTGTCAGGTTCAAACACTGTTGACATCTTTTAAACAGACAAGAAGCAAGGAACCATGTTGAGACAGAGTTCAATTTAGCTCATGAGGAGAATGCATGGAGCTGCACACTTAGTCACAGTCTCGCCCTACACTCTAAGGTACAGCTCCCGCGTCCCTCTATTTATTCAGGAGTTCCCCAGTCAACATCACTGAGGCCGCCTCTAAAAAGGGGCAGTCACATATATCATGCAAAGCAGCTCCAGTACGCACAATACGTGACGGAATGTGCCGGGGGCCTTGTGATTTCGCCTTGTCTCTGCTTCGTCTGCGTGCTGTCGTCTTATCTTCGTTGAGGTCCTTGAAGTCCTCGGCTGTTAGCGGGCTAAAACAAAGGTAACATCTGCGGCTGAGGCCACCCCTCAGACAAGAAGTTTTTGTCCTTGCACAGATAGGAAAAGTACAGCTTGATTGTGAAGAGTATTTCTGGTCTTGTCATCCTCGTCCGGACAGAAGGATGACACGGCAGTGCGGCCGGATCAAAGAAGACGTCGAAGACGCTTTGCCGAACCAAAAATTGCTTTGTTACGAGCGAGCGTCATTACACAGGACTGCAGTTCCCTGGAGGAGGTCAGGTCAAGAAAATGAGGCACTCCTAACTTGGAGAAGCCAAACCATCAGTTTTATATTCTTCCTTCCTGTCTCTGGGTGTGTGTGCTAAGTCAGGAGAGCACATCCTGACCATAAAAGGAGATGTTCGTGTATAAGTGTCTGGAAAACAACTGCTTTGAGTCATAACTCAAATGTTGGCGTTGAGCTAGACTGGTAGTCTTTTCTCAAGGATATGGTTATCACTTTTGCATTCCGAAGTCCCAATTAGAGCCTCTTTTCCTACGAGAAGTGATCCAATCCACCTGCGAATATCAAACTAAGGGGCCTTATCTTATGTGCTCAAAATGAAATACCACTGTTTGATTAAACGTGGTGGTTTGCTTTCTCCATATGCAAAACATAATATGAGTTAATTAATTCACTTCAATAGCCTAATGCAACTTACTACTGTATCGGTATAAAACAATTTCATTACCGCCATTCCACCGAATCTGTAAAATTGTTTTTTCAAATACACATATTGAACTACTTCAAATGTGTATTGTCCCATCCAAGACAACTCTGCATCAAGGGTTGGAATTGTGTGTTAAACCACCAAAAATGGATTCCCGGGCGTGGCCTCCGCTGCTGCTCACTGCTCCCCTCACCTCCCGGGGGGTGAACAGGGGGATGGGTCAAATGCAGAGGACAAATTTCGCCACACCTAGTGTGTGTGACAATTTTTTAATGTTTTATTTGTTTTGTTTTTTAACATGGAATTGAGTCTACTCTGTAGTGTTTGTTCCTATTATATTGCTGTTATTTTATCAATCAGAAGATTAAATAAATAATAAACAAAATTACAGGATGTTATTAATGTCATTTGCAGAAAATAAATAAAGCATTAATTCGGGTTTTTTGATTGATTGAGACTTTTATTAGTAGATTACACAGTACAGTACATATTCCGTACAATTGACCACTAAATGGTAACACCCGAATACGTTTTTCAACTTGTTTAAGTCGGGGTCCACGTTAATCAACTCATGGTAAAAGGTAGGAATGTGCAATGGTAGACCAACAACATTTTTGACAATAAAAACATGATGGTAATAATCCACATTTTGTATCATTGACATCGATAATAACACGGAAGTGCCGCCGCTGTCTGAACAAGGCACGGGAGCTCCGCCCCCAATGCGCGCTCCCGCGGCGAGCGACACCAAATATTTCAGGCACGCTGAATTTCGCCCGACACCGGAGCCCATAGACATGTTATAAGTAGACGCAGCATTGGCTGCTGTGACGCGAGAAATTGGGCCGCCATCTTGAAGTGGTGATGAGGAGCCTAAACTGACAGTTGACAGGTAGAAAACAAAGATGCCGGACTGTTGAAAATAGGAATCGGGGGACTACTTTTCACAAGTAAGATTTAACATTAACGTACTATTGGTTGTATTTTGTGAAAATAATATTACCACAGAGTTGAGAAGGAGCAAAGATCTTCAATAGTACTGAAATCGTCGCCGCTAGCAAACAAGAGTATGACCATAATAGAATTGCTTGTCAATGATATTAATTACATTTAAAAATGTCATACTTGAATAACAAAGTTGAAATTAATGATGAAGATAAAGATTGTAAAAGCCAACAGGGGTGAAAGTTAGGACCATAGTCCAGATTGTGTGTGTGTGTGTGGGGGGGGGGAAATTGATTTACATGGAATTGATTTACTCTGTAGTGTTTGTTCCTATTATATTGCTGTTATTTTATCATCTATCAGAAGAATAAATAAACAAAATTACAGGATGTTAATAATGTCATTTGCAGAAAATAAATAAATCATTAATTCGGGTTTTTTGATTGATTGAGACTTTTATTAGTAGATTACACAGTACAGTACATATTCCGTACAATTGACCACTAAATGGTAACACCCGAATACGTTTTTCAACTTGTTTGAGTCGGAGTCCACGTAAATCAATTCATGGTAAATTGGTAAACAATCATATGGACAGTGGCAATTGTTGCGTCTGACCAGTTCTTCCTCTGGTCAATCCCAAGTTCTTTCGATGACATATATGCTGAGTAAGAAGGACCATCAAGACAGAATTGGAACATTTTCAAGTTTATACTAAAGCTTTAGGAGTTCAACTCAACCAATACATTCATATCGGCTGCTCTAGTTGATCTAACATTCAAACAGGAAGAGACCACTTCTTGAATACGCAAACGGCCCCCACCCTCTCCAGAAAGGAATACAGGCTCATTGTTCTACTACGGATAAGATATAAGGGAGTACTCCAACTCCTACATTCCAAATCTTCAAGGTAACACACACAGTTTACTTGCGGACATAAAATGGAAAAATAGAAAAGAGTACAAATGGAAAAACACTAGCTGCTTCAAACATGACTATGAATAAAAATAAATAACTCTTAAACATATATATGCATTCTTCACACTATACAGTATTATACAAGTGTAAGTTTAGTCTAGCTTTCCAACCCAAGTTTTATGCAGGATATACGCATGTATATATAACCTAATCATATTGTTTCTTCAACTTAAAAAATAGCTGACCATTTTTTTCCCCACTTTTCTGGGATTATATTCCCAGTTTTGATCTCGGACGTCTGCTCACTTTTAGCATATAAGAATATTATATTACTGTTAAGCAAACTATGAATAATAAAACACGGCAAAACATGTGTCCTTTATCATAGCTACACGTATGACAAAAAAAAAACTGCGTGAAAATCAGTGGTATTCAGTGAGGTAAGATTAATTAAATGCGCTGACAGTTCATTGCTCCTGCCAAATGAATTGCACTGAGCGGAGCGGATCACCACTCCAAGATGGCGGCCCTGCGTCTCGTCAGCGCCAGTAGGCAGTAGCACTCGATGCTGCGTACCCTTATAAGATGTCCATGCCGGAGCCTATCCCAGCTGCATTCGGGCGGAAGGCGGAGTCGCCTCCTCATCGCAGGGCCAACACACACACAAAAAAAATTTTCACTTCAAGAAGATGAAATCTAAACACCAGAAACAAAATGTCAGACCCAATCATCAAATATATTCCCTGGGTCTTACATGACACCTGTTTAGTCCAATCATGGCAGAGTCTCAACACCACAACTTCCGTACTCTCGGCCAATAAATGCATAGACATCTTATAAGCAGACGCAGCATGGAGCGCTACTGCCTACTGCCGCTGACGAGACACGGGGCCGCCATCTTGGAGTGGTGATCCGCTCCACTCAGTGCTATTTCATTAATCTTACCTCACTGAATACCACTGATTTTCATGCGTTCTTTTGTCATACGTGTAGCTGTGATAAAGGACACATGTTTTATTATTCATAGTTTGCTTAACAGTAATAGAATATTCGTATATGCTATAAGTGAGCAGACGTCCGAGATCAAAACTGGGAATATAATCCCAGAGAAGGGGGGGGAAAAAAACGGTCAGCTATTTTTAAATTGAAGAAACAATATGATTAGGTTATATATACATGCGTATATCCTGCATAAAAATTGGGTTGGAAAGCTAGACTAAATTTAGACTTGTATAATACTGTATAGTGTGAAGAATGCATATATATGTTTAAGAGTTATTT